>NW_027526266.1:3496736-3979130 GCF_048455015.1 Haemaphysalis longicornis | reverse complement strand
TACTAAGGCATAGGTACAAGTCAGCTCCGCAGTGAAACAATCCTATGTATAAAATATATTCCCCATTCCACTTTGGAAAGCAAGCACAGGACGTGAGTACTGTCTCAAGTACAATTAGCTGGACCACAGAGCTCACAGGGTACAGGAATGCGAAAATATTTCCACAGCTAGTGGGGTCAGATGCAATAAAAAGGGGCAGCAACTATGTCTACAACACAGGGTCTACAACATCCCATATAGCGACTGATGCTGTATGGAAAAAATGCGAGGGAATAAATCAGAAAGCAGCTTAAAAATAATGCTGTCGGATGCAAGGAGACTACTTGAAAATCGATGGCATCACCGTCGTAATGGGTCCCTGCTGTGGATAGTGAAAGTCGTTGCAAGGATAAGGGTCAATTCTCAACTACTTAGGACGAAGTACGACGGCGTACGAAATAAGGCCGATTAATTGAACAACATTGATACATGAAGCACAGAATGTGCTCTAAACCTGTGAAGCCAATACATCGATCTCATAAAAGTAACGCAAAACCTCCTCTAGTTTCCAAAGCTCACGTTATAGAAAAAAAGAAAACCATGCGTCGATAAAAAAATATAACTAGATAGATGCAATTCAACAAGAAGTGTCGCAATATAATGAACAAAGAAGCAGCAATTCCCAGTCAAAAGACAACTTTGTATTACAGTCCAGCAGGAGTTGCATTACAGTGAGCGCGCGATTGATCCGATGGGCCCATCTGAATACACGCAACTCTGTGCCTCCATTAAGTCGTTATGAACCTTCATAATCAAATGCGAGCGGCGTTTACCTTGCTAGGATAGGTTATTTTCTTCTTATACTCCCCAAAAGGATAGTGTACGGATCTTGACTTATATTTGATATACAATAGAAATACAAAACAGGAAATCTATGAGAAGCATTAAAACTAGGTAAATCCACCCAACCTCGTTACTTAAACGACTGACTACTCCGCATTAAAATGCAGGTTACTGCCAACATTTTGGTCGCGCAAAGATAGTAATCTAACGTGTTGATCATTATGAGTCGTTTTTACTGAATGAGCTAGACCGCCAGAAACGAGAATGAGCATCTGTATCGGCAATAGGTTTGGGCTGCCTAGTGCAGTTGAAACGAGGAAAAAGTAGCAAAAGTAAAAGTAGAAGTAAAGAAGAAGTATAAAAGAAGAAGTATATAATGAAGTAGTATAAAAAGCAACTTTATAAAAATACTACTCGTATGGGTGCGAGGTAACGCCGGAACACGGACAGAAAAGGCAGACACAATTGAGGAGAACACCGACCGAAAGTAATAGAAAGAGCTCTGAGACACACATACAAGCGCTCGCGTGTGTCTATATCTCTTACTTTCTGTTTGTGTTTCAGCTGCGGTGTCGCACCTTTAATAATGTTTTAATAGCCACTTTATTACTTCTTCTAGTACTACAAAACAGAGCAGTTGAAATGAACGTTAAAACCAGAGAAAGCTGCACGAGTTGAAAGGGATTCATGTTTGATTTCTAACTGCGCAACGAGACACGGACAAGAGGGGGTACAAACGAGCTCAGCTCGTTTTTGCCCTCTCGTGTCATTGTTTCGCTGTGCAGTTAGAAATTATCAACCCACCAAAGCAGACAAAACTTGGCTTTATTGTGAATTTCTTGCAAGCAGCATACTCTCTTTACCAGCGCAAGTCAAAGCGGTTTCCCTTTCCCATTATATCCTGGACCAGTAATGAAGGCAAGCTACACTGGCAAGTTCATTATAAAAGTAACGCAACCGGGGGCCGTTTTGTTCAAAACGTGTTTTGAGCCATATTTCTTCATTACTTAGTTACATTTTACCCTAGTTACATTAGTTACACTTAGTTACCAAACGATAACAGAATTTTTTTTGTACCGACCTCCCTGCACACAAGCTTGTAATTTTACAACAAATATAGTTTTTCTTGTGGAATCGTGTGAATGTGTACGTGTGAGTTGGTTTTCTTTTTGCTTAGTAATTATTTAGCCAACAATGGCTTTAGTTTGAACTTGGGAGATAATATTGAGGTTGCATTGTAAAATTCATTTGACTGAACTGCCGTGATAATGCACACATTTGAGGCTGCGAAAACAAAACCAAGCCTATAAGTTACCTACTTTGGGCAAAAGTAATGGTGTTTAGTCAACACGATAGCACCCGGAGTTACTTAGTCGTGTCGTACGGGCAACAATAAAGACAATAGGTGAAATCCAAGACAGTTTTTGAACGTGAAAGTGTAACAGGTATTTCCTAGTTCTTGTACTTTTTATATTTCAAATAATGGCGCCATTACAATCTCGAAGTACGACGCTTTTTTAAAAAAAAAAGTTTTTGTTTAACTATATGCTCTTCGATTGTAGTTGTGCTTGATGTGTATTTGAACTCATATTTATTTTATTTATTTACGATACTGGTGACCCCAGGTAAGGGGTTGTAGCAGGGTGGAAAGAAGAGTGTGATATATTTCAAAATAAAACAGACAAAAAGAACGCATGACATCAGCAAAAAAAACAAGATTGAACTGAATGCCAATTCACAGTGGCGGGTGGATAAGATTGAGTGAAGGGCACAAAAAATAAAAGAAGAAACCAATACACGCATTGAAACGACACATACTGCAAAAAGAAGAGCACACATCAATGCCCGCGAACGCAGTACACGCCGAGAACCAGAACACGTTATGCACATATCAAGTGCACAACAAGAAATAAAAGTTTAAAAGTCAAGTAGGCTTTCAAATTTGTTAGTATCAGTTTGTTCGACAACATGACTTTCAAGGTTATTCCATTCATTAACTGTTCTTGGTAAAAAAGAGTACTTGAATAATTAAACACATTGTTTTTCGGCTGGAATGGAGTTAAGTTCAGCGAGTGACGGTGGCTGGATGAATAACCTGAAGAAAAATAAGATAAGTAGTTATGAATATCGCTTTCAAGAAAGTTATTCACAATTTAAAAAAAAAGCGTAGGTGGCATAATTTATTTCTGTCCGCAATGTTCAATAAACCAGCCTTGGCTGTCAGTTCCGAAACTGAAGCGTCGCCATACCAATTAAAAACAAAACGGACTGCTTTATTTTGTACACGATTTAAATTAGATAAGTTAGCCGCCGTGAAAGGGTCCCAAATTACATTTGCATTATCGATAATTGGTAACACGATGCTTTTATAGGCTGGTAATTTTATGCTTGTTGAAGCATTCCTGAGGCACCTTTTCAAGTAGTGAAGTTTATACATTGATCGATTAGCAAGTTTTGTAATGTGTTTATCCCAGTGCAAGTTGTTACGTATATGTAAACCAAGATATTTATACTCAGTTACCCACGTTAGCACGTTATTATCGACTGTGTAATTAAAAAGAAGGGATTGCTTCTTGTTTGTGATGGACATAACAGCACTTTTTTATAAATAACAGACATCTGCCATGTGGTGCACCACTGAATAACATCGTTCAGCTTCAAATTAAGGTTAATCTGGTCATCGAAAGAGTCTACAATAGAATAAATCAGACAATCATCAGCGTACAACCTAATTTGCATGTCATGCTCGCCAACAATGTCGTTAACATAAAGAAGAAATAACAACGGACCCAGAACCGAACCCTGCGTTACACCCGAAGTGACAGGTACTACTTTAGAAGGAGTGTCGCTGAAGATGACATAATTGTAAGGTAAAGTAAGGTATGATTGAATCCAACTGCACAATTTATCATTTTTAAGAATGGCACGAAGTTTGATCATTAGTTTTACGTGAAATATCTTGTCGAATTCTTTCGCGAAATCTATAAATATTACATTTGTTTATTTACTGTCGTTGATAGTCACGGCGAAGTCATGTATGGTTTCGACAAGTGTCACAGTGGAAAAGCGGCGCCTAAAATCATGTTCTGCTGAAGAGAGAATCGAATGCGTTGTTAAGAAAGTAGATATGTGTTTGTGAATGACATGTTCTAATAATTTACAAGTGCTGGTTAAAGCTATAGGATGGTAATTCGTAACTGCCTCTTTATCCCCTTGTTTAAATAGGGGCCTATTTTGGACACTTTCCATTCTTCCGGCAGGACTCCAGTTGAAAGAGACAAATTAAAAATAATAACAAGGAATTTGGCAGACCACTCCGCGTATCTTTTCAGAACAGCATTGGGTATATCACCAGGTCCAGGAGATTTTTTTTCATTGAATTTAAGGAGTAGATTAAGTGCACCCGGTTCGGTAATTATAACATCCTCAAGAGATGGCAGCATTATATATTTATCCAAAGGCGGGGTAGTTCCGTCGTCAACTGTAAATACGGACTTGAAATTTTCGTTAAATGAATACGAGATTTCTGTAGAATCGGAGGTACATAAGTTATCTATTACGAAAGTGCTAGTTTTCGAGTGTTTAGGGGTTATACTTCGCCACAATTTGGAGGGCGATTCTTTAATCATGCTACTCAAGCGCACAGTGTAGAATGTACGCCGCTCTGTTTGCATTAAGTCTTTTAGTTTACGAGAGTGTATGAGTGTAAAATGTTTCGCCACAGAAACTGGTCACCAAAAAGCGCTATAATGAAATAAATCCACCTGTATTATTGCTAGACCTTTTTAATCACAGAGCACCCAATAATTAGCTGCTTTTTTATATTGGGCAGTGACGAAATGATGGCTTTTGTATTTTCCAGGAAAACACTGTTTGTTCCTTGGTGCACTGATGAAACATTTTGTGATTTACATGTGAGTAAATATACCATTTACACCGTATGAACAAGCTTTGTTGCAGAATATTTCAATTTGACCACAACCAATTTACAACAATTTTATCTGGGATGAGTACTTAGCGTTAGCCATTCTTTGCACAAAGTCGCACAGAAAAGCCGGTTGCCGATCCGATGTCATGCTAAATATTATCTGCTAAGAAGGCCCAGATCTGGGCATTGCTTGTGTAAGGGGTTTCAGAGTCCACATTGTGGGCATTACTAGAGCCTTCTCACTCCCAACAGCCTACAACTCCCTCGTGGATCTCTGTGCTGCCCTTACATAGAAATACGGCTTAATACAGGTGTTTTCTGACAGTATGCGGGACGGAAAACGAGAAAATGGGCTTTTTGTCATTCATATAAAGACGGTGAAGAACACCCCGTGATATCCTCGACTTCGAATGTGCACGCTCCACTTTATGACCGATAAATGTAGCATTGCGGAAAATATGTACAAAACAAGCTATATTCTGTTTGGGAAGGTCGGCAGTGTTTACTTGGCTCTGCTTTGCAACATCATAGAGAGCAGGCCGTGGTTTATTCTTCTCATCAGCGGCTTTTCGCGTTCAAGTTCATAAATGTATGCTAGAGAACGCGGAACGTCTCAGTACTTTTAGCAAAGATTTAGAAAAACTTTCTCTAATCCATGCTTCGATTAAGGTAAAGAATTGAATACTGCACCTGCATATACAATATGCATCTGCATATTGAATACTGCACCTGTAAAAGCACTGTTCAGAACAAGTGCCGTTGTTTCGCTGTAGGTACACTGGGTACTGCTCAAAGAAAATGTCTACGGTTGCCGAGAAATAAACTGCACCTCCACAGGTACTAGCCCTACCGAAAAGTGCTAGGTGGCCGGCGCTTCAATGAAGCTACAATAATCCTAGCTGATATAGCGATTTTTCTCTTTCTCAAACACAATAGGTAGCACATGAGCAAGAACATCACGCTGACTTCGGTTATACAAATGTCCGCGTAATGCACTCCGGAGGTAAAAGGAATAACGGGTTCCTAATGTCGCAAGAATATCCCGTGAGCCAATCCAGAGATGTTAGTAAAGTCGAAAGTGCCGTGATCAGCAGTAGAAATTGTTGTTGAATATGCAGAAGAAGGCAGCCCTGACGTTTTGCGGCCCTCGGTGGTAGGGCGATACCGCCTACGCCCACATTTTGCGAAAAATCCACAATGGTTTCTAAAAAAAATTTTGTAGAAATAATACCGCTGATTTGTTTGCTGTTGCGTGTTTTTCCTGATAAAACTTGGGAAATATAACCTAGGAGTCATTGTTTTCCTGGATTCAGAGGGACTGTTCGGTAGGCTAGACGAAAGTGAATGTTTGGTGCCAATTGTTTGCTAAGGAGCCATGAAGAGAAAACACAAGTTTGGTTCATTAAAAAGATTGCCTCGTTAGAATCATACTGACACCACTTTTGATGTAAAATTCGCTCAAATAAGCTACATAATTAGGAAAAAAGGGAATGGCCATGCTACCCACTAGCCCATTTCCCGCAACAGAACTTATGATGTCACATGATGTCTCTGCAATTGGGGGAGGCGGGCAAAAGCAAACGCAAATTAGGGAGAGGTTATAAGCTTGCTGAACGAGCTATTTGCGCTTAAATGTAGGTCACATTCTTTTTAAAGCCGTAAGAATGGTGGGACAAACAGTGTAAGTTACGCAAGCACATGTAAACATAGAAGTACCGATGCGTACTGCTGTTGGTACTGCGCGCACTATGCTTTTTTAGCTGCACAGAACTGCGGCGCTTTGGGGCCGTCTCAGACGATACTGGCCGATTGATTGACGCTACGGTGTGTTACGTGACCATATTTGTAGAGCGAGCACTATGTTTCAGGCAACGATTTTCTCCGAGAACAAAAACAAGTCAGGTTAAAGAAGGTCGAAAACAAACCAAAAGCACAAAACGGCATGCCACGGTATGGTGGCGCCATGTAGGTTTAACGTCAACAAACGAGTGAGTACCGCGATGCCAACACTGTCGTACAGGGTGGAGATAGCCTTTGAACGGTCCCGTGCTGCTGCAATTGGTCAACGTGCTCAACGAGTCGTTCCTTTCGTCTCCCACTTGACCCAGCAACGCGAAACAGAGATAATTCAAATTACACCAGTTAACCGCTTTGCGGCGATAAGTGTAGGGCGGTTTTGATACAATGACGTGCTCCGGCGGCGAGCGAGCGATGCAAAATGGCGGCGCCAGCGTATCTGTGTCTCCACTCTGTACGGCGGACGCGTGAATCAAGGGACCCTAGGCTGCCGGGCGGTCTGCGATGTCATTGCGGACCACAAAAACACATGATTTAGCGGCAAAATCAAACGTTTACCTTAAATTGATTAATGTCTCAGTGAACAAAGCGTCGTTTGCAATCGGAAAAGCGCTAGGGATCACTATAAAACACGAAATCTTTCGAATAACACAAACTTGTATTTTGTCTTTATGGCTCCAATATATGCATGAAAACATTTCCGAAGTGCGAAATGAACTGAATGCACATTTTGTCATAAAATGCAGAAGGGCAAATTTCACAAGGTAGAATATTGGACACTATAGGCACGGGTCACTGCTGAGAGGGCGCGACGAATAAGTACACCCAGCGCCGCCCTGCGGAAGCTTGAGCAAACTTTGGGTCGGTGAGAGCCAGATGGCGGCCGCGCGTTCATATATTCGGCACCTCTTGGTTTGTTTTTGCGATTCTGCAGTTGTTTTTGAAAGGTGTCTCGAGCTTGAAAACTGTTCTGGCAAATAGTTTCTTCGTGTCTCAAGTGCTTCTGTGCGATTGCCCGACAATTTCGGGGCTGAACTACTACTGTCGGCCTCGCGTTCGCGAGAAGTTACAGAGATTGTACGTTCCCGAGCACGTGTGCGCCGTGAAAGAAATTGACGGGACAGATATCGTTGCGAAGTCCCATTCTCAGCAAAGGAAGGTTATTTAAAGCGCCAATTGAGGTCAGTAGCCAGCGTATACAACGGCGCTCCACGACAGAAGCATGTTTGTGTTATTGTTTCATCTGTTCGCGCAACCGCACTACAGTTACTTTTTCGGTTGCCCTTGTTCAGCTCGGTTGGTGTTGTCACTAATTAACCACGCATTCCAAACGTTATTAGCGGTTGACAAAGTAAACGCAGTTCCACACAGTTCGAAATCTGCTACGGAGCGGCGGTTGTCTTTACGAAGATTCCGTTTAGTTTCTGCTTCTATATTGTGAGTAATGTTAGAGTCGTCTTAGCGACTAATTGTGATACAGTTTGTTCAGGCTGTTCAAAATTCTCCAAAAAAGTATTTCCTCCACCAGCCCATCCCCTGCATAATAACCTCAACTTTCACAGTACGCCAAACGCATATAAGAATTCTCCTCCCTATCCTCTGCTTAAACAATAATAACTTCAACTTTCAGAGTACGCAAAACGCATTAAAGAATTCTCCTCCCCATCTTCTGCTTAAACAATAATAACCTCAACTTTGAGAGTACGCAAAACGCATTAAACAAGTCAGCGCGAGTGAATGCAACATTGACTTTGATAGCTTTCCACGCACTTTTTCGGTTGCCCTTCTTCAGCTCGGTTAGTGTTGTCACTAATTAACAACGCATTCCAGCGTTATTAAATGTTGACGAAGTTAACGCAGTTACACACAGTTCGAAATCTGCTGCGGAGCGGCGGTTATCTTTACGAAGATTCCGTTTTGTTTCGGCTTCTATCTTGTGAGTAATGTTAGAGTTGTCTTAGCGGCTAATTGTGATACAGTTTGTTCAGGCGGTCCGAAATTCTCCAAAAAAGTATTTCGTCCTCCTCTTCATCCTCTGCTTAATCAATAATAACCTCAACTTTCAGAGTACGCCAAACGCATTAAGAATTCTCCTCCCCACCTCTGCTTAAACAATAATACCTTCAACTTTCAGAGTAAGCAAAACGCATTAAAGAATTCTCCTCCCCATCCTCTGCTTAAACAATAATAACCTCAACTTTCACAGTACGCAAAACTCATTAAATTCAGCGCGAGTGAATGCAACCTTGCCTTTGATAGCTTTCCACGCTCTCGCTTGGAATGCGTGGCCGAACTATGTACACTTTGGGGGACAAAGTAGGGTAGTAAGCGGGATGCTTATTGGCCGTCTTGACATTGCTTTTGGCATCACCCGCGAAGTGCTGTGAATGCATATTCTTGTGCCGCCTGTTGGTATCCATTCCGTGCCGCGAATGTCGCTAAAAAAAGGTTACTGCTGGTAAAACAATAGTGGCGGAAGCGGTAATACCTTGTGTTAAACAACTACTACGACGGCATGCAATTCATCGCAGCGCGTGATGTGTATGAACACTGAAAGGAAACGTTTTAGTTTTACGGCCCTTCGTGTCTGCGCTGCCATAAACGGTAATCGTACTCATAAGTTTACTCCTTCCACTGACAAAAAATGTCATGACTTTCTCACTTCCTTGACTTTTCTTACTGCTAAAATCTTTTCTTGCGACGCTTATTCTCCCACGGCTGCCCGAGCGAGAAACCTCTACAGAACGATGGCAGGCTGCCTTTCGCGATTGTGGCTGTCCTTCGCGCAGCAGTAGCGGTGCTGCCACTAATTCTTTCCTGCAGCCTTTTGATCCTTTCGGACCCTGCAGCTTGCAATTATAACTGTTTCTTGAAAAACTTCCGCCACACAACGTCGAACCGCACGCAGCGCGTGTGTTTTTACGTGCGCTGAACGGCCGGGCGCAACATCCACCGACCCAGAGTTGCTAAGCGGCGACAAGAGGCGGCGCTGGAGTCACGCGCAAACTGCAGTATCCGGTGCCTATACGGCTGAAGCTTCACTGAGATACGGCACTATACCACAAGCCGTCCCTTCACCGTGTACCAACATGAGAGAGAGAGAGAGAGAGAACATCTTTATTGGCCGGCTAAATTAGTCGCAGATACCAGCCTCCTGTAGGGGAGGCAGCATCTATGACTGCTGGCGTTGAAGGGCCTCCATCGCGAACTGGACGGCTCCCCGTTGAGAGTCTAAGTCTTCCTTGTCCACCGCACGAGCAAGATGGGGTGGAAGCACGTCTGTTGGGTGCGGAGTCACAGCACAAGTCCGTAGCATGTGCGCCATAGTAGCGCGACTAGCACTGCACAGCACACACACGTCACTCGCCTGTAGTTCGGGGTGGACGTGTTTTGAACATACAGGGGTTCACTTCGCACGCACTTGCAATTGTCTAAACAGTACTGTCTTTTGCCTAGAGAGGTTCAAATGAGGCCCAGGGTATCGTCTCCGGGAGTCCCGGAAGCACTTCAGTACCTCCCCGTACGTAGTAATCGGGTTGAGGTCTTCACCTTCGTTGTCGTCATCGTCCGCTGGAGGAGGGGAGACCGAGCCGGCGTTGCGTCTAGTGAGCGCACTCGCCATCCGGTCCGCGTCCTCGTTGCGGTTCGTTTCGGGTCCCACTGTGCCCATGTGGGCTGGGAACCACTTGATGCACGCCGTTGTTTGTGATGACCGTAGGGCCCCGCACACCCTCACCACACTCGGGTGCACCTTGTTCTCGGCGAAACGCAGCACGGCCGTCCGGGAGTCGCTTTGGACAGTGGTGCAGTTAGGGTTGGTGACAGCCAGCGCGATGGCCAGCTCTTCCGCTTGTTCAGTGGATGATGCCACGATGCTGTCGGCCGTGTAGAGGTCACCGGTGGTGGCTGCGACGACGGCGGTGGCGTACGTGTTCGTGCGGTCCGGGTACCTGGCCACGTCCACGTAGAAGGCCCCGGTTTCGTTGGAGTGAGTGGTTGTAAGTGCCCGCGCTCGAGCGAGCCGTCTTTCGTTGTTCTCCCCTGGATTCATGTGGCGGGGAAGTGGGGCGACCTGCAGCTTGCGCAGTTGGTCCCGCGGAAGCGGCAGCCAGTCCCTACCTTCCTGCAGCCTCGGTTGATATCCTATCCTTTGAAGTATTGCCCTGGCCGTTCGGGTCTGCGCGAGACGTGTAAGCTGCGCGGTTTGCTCGCCTCGACTATCTCGCCTAGTTTATTATACGAGCCTAGCTCAAGGATCCGTTCGTTATTAGTGTGGTTGTGAAGACCAAGGGCAGCTTTGTGTGCCTTGCGTATGAGCGCTTCCAGCTTTCTACGCTCGAGGTCGGTCCAGTCATGAAAGGCCGCAACATAGGCCAGGTGGCTGATGGCGAAAGACTGTACGCGTTTGAGCAGGTTGTGCTCTCTCATGCCAGCGTATTTGGTTGAAATCTTCTTAATTAATCTCATCGCTCTGGAGACCTTGGAATCCAGTAGCTTAACGTTGTGGCCGTTGTAGCGTAGCTCTTCGATGTGGAGGCCCAGGACACGCAAGGTGCTGTTCTTTGGGATGGTAGTACCGTCACCCGCATGAAGCTGTATGTCAGGTGCGCTGTCTGATCTGAACTTGCGGCGTGGCAGTAGTAGGAGCAGTTCTGACTTGGCTGGGGAGCACTGGAGGCCCGTTCCTTGCAGTTGGTCTTCAACGACGTCGATGGCTTGCTGCAGGGATGCCTCAATCTCGCCGTCACTGCCACCCGTCACCCAGAGGGTGATATCATCGGCATAGATCACGTGTTTGACTATCGGGAGGGCGCGGAGGCGTTCGGTCACTCCAATAATGACTAGGTTGAACAGCGTCGCCCAGATCATGGCCCCCTGCAGTGTGCTATGCTCCCCAACGTCTTGGTCGGTAGCTCCAGATCCCCTGCCACAATTGTGGTGGTACGGGCTGTGAGGAAGTCCTTGATGTAGTTGAATGTGCGTTCTCCCATGTTGAGGTGGGAGACTTGCTGTAGAATCGCCAAGTGGTAGATGGTGTCGAAGGCACTCTTCAAATCGAGACCGAGTATGGCCCGGTTTTCCATGGGGCTTGTGGTCGTCGACGGTTTGTGAATGATCTCGTGCTTGATGAGGAGCATGGCGTCCTGTGTGCTCAGCCCTGCCCGGAATCCCAGCATGGTATCCGGGTAGAGGGTTTTCTCTTCCAGGTAGTCTTGCCACCGGTTGAGCAGCACGTGCTCGAGGGCCTTGCCGATACACGATGTTAGTGAAATCGGGAGAAAGTTCTCGATGCTTGGTGGTTTACCGGGCTTGGGGATGAGTACTGTCCGTGCCTCTTTCCACTTGCGGAGGAAGGCTCCATGTCGCCAGCAGTGATCGAAGAACTTTGTGAGTGCTGTGATCGCCCCGTCGCTGAGGTTGCGTAGCGCCTTGTTAGAGACACCGTCGGGTCCCGCCGCGGACTTGCTGTTGATCTTCTGTAAGACCGCTCGTACCTCCTATTCTTCAATGTCTGTGTCGAGCTTAGGGTTGGAGTCACCCGTGTAACTCGGTAGAGAAGAGGGTGGGGTTGTCTGTAGATACTTGTTGTTGAGGCGCTTGCACACCTCGTCGACACCTAGCTCTTTTCGAGCTTTAAGCAAGGTACGTGTCAGGGTGTGTTGTTGCGTGCCCTTGGTTTGACTGTCGTCCAGAAGGTGACGGAGTAAGTGCCATGTGCGACTCTTATGTATTTGACCATCTGCCTCCTGACAGATCGCATGCCATTGTTGGCGATGCAGCACGGCACAGTGCTTTTCAATTTCTCGGTTGAGTAGGGCTATGCGCTTGTGGAGCTTGCGGTTATGCCGCTGACTCTTCCATCTTCGCTTTAGTAAGTTCCGTGCCTCAAGTAAGTGCGCTAGCCGGCTGTCCATGTTGGGCATGTCGTCCGTCGTCTCTAGCTCCGTTGTAGCTCGCTGGGCCTCGGTGAGTAGTGCCTTCGTCCAACTCTTCTATGCCGTCGATGTGGTTGGGAGTGGTCTCCAAGTTGGTACGGAACCTGTTCCAGTCCGTGAGTTTCTGTGTTCGTAGAGGGGCAACGTGACTGTTGAGAGGGATAATGATCTCGATTACACAATGGTCACTGCCGAGTGTCTCCAGGGTGTTTCGCCACCGCACTTTCGTGTTGTTGCTGAAAGCCAGGTCGGGGTTGGTGTCCCGTTGTACGGACGTGCCGTGCCTGGTAGGAGTGGATATGTCACTGATGAGGTGGTAGTCGGCGTCCTGGGTCTCCTCTAGGAGGTCCCGGCCCTTCGCCGTCGTGCGCTGGTAGCCCCATGTGGTGTGTTGAGCATTAAAGTCGCCAAAGATCAATGTATTGTTGTCCCCCGCAAGCTGTTTGATCTTGCGAATAAGGGTGCCGTAGCGCTGTGATGAGTACTTAGGCTTGGTGTAGATATTAGTGATGTAGATGTGCTCCTTGTGCTTCCTGTTGCTCTTGCCGACGACCACTTCAATCGTAAGATGTTCGGTGTTCGTCGTATGCTTGAGGTCGTGCTCCAAGTATACTATTCCCTTCTTTACCAGGGTACAGACTCCCCCTCTTGACCGGGCCCACTTCTCTGTGGGCTTGGGGACTGAGGTAGCGTAGGAGCGGTACCTTGGTATCTTCGGGGGCACTTCACAGTGTGTCTCTTGCAGGAGGATTATGTCCGGTTGTCTTCTAGCGTGTTTGATGGCTTGAATGAGCACTGCCTTCTTTCCGTGAGTACCGTTCATCTTCCATTGCCATATTATCAATTCCGTTGGCGGGGTCCTGGTCATTACGGTTGACTGGTTGTTCGTTGCTGTGGTGCCATTAAGTTCTTCTGTATTAAAGTGATGATCTTTTCCATGCTTGCAAACCGGGCCTCCATGTTTGAGGACGGAGCTCGGGCCTCCAGGTTGGTGAATTTGACGACGATGAGAACATTGTGGCTTTTATGGTTGAGAGCCGCTTGTTGATTGACTCAGCCTGCTTGTCGGAGTCTTCATCCTGCGAAGTGGGTCGTTCGTTAATGCGTCGTAGGGCGCGTTTCTTAGCCTTTAAGGCCCTTCGGTTCGCCCTAGGCTCTGACATATCTTCTATAATCTCTTCCGGGGAGCTATCTTCTGTCGTAGTATAGGTGGGGGTTGGACTGTGTTTGGGCAAAGCCTCCACGAGGGGTTCTGGCAAGGCCGTTCTCGGGGGTGGTAGTGTTTGGAAAGCCTGAAGCCGGGGCACTTACCTGTGTTCGCCGATCACGAGCATCTCGACCTTGCGGTTCAACTCCTGGATTAGGCTGTCTTGTTCCGCCATTTTTTCTCGCAAGCGAGAATTCTCTCCGCGCATTTGCTGTAATTCCGCCTCGAGCTGTCTGACTCGAGGATCCGAGGCGTTGTTGTTAGAGCGAGGAGCCGTAGTTCCAGTAGCCACCATGGCCCATGTATTGCCTGTGCACGGCGTTGCTTGGCTGTTCTTATTGTTCTCCACGCCGTTGCCTGCAGTGGTCTGACGTCAGCGCTGACGTTCGCCCTTTGTGTGTTTTCGCGGGCTTTCGGGTGCAGATGTGGAAAATTTTCTACTGTCGACTGCGGCATCTGTTTCTTAGTAACCGACCTTTGCTGTTCCTTCTCCCAGCGTCGTTGAGTTACGAATGAGGGCATCTTATATCTGTTGCGGCAACCCGTGGCGCCAGTTGGGTGAGCCCCGTTGCATAGCTTACAGCGGGGTCTGCACGTGGCTTCGTGCGCTTGATCTGGGTTAGGCTTCCCACACGCAAAGCACACTTTAGTCTCTGGGTATGGGCAAACATCTGTCTGGTGTCCTAATTTACCGTAACAGCGGCAGATTTCGTGGTGTTGTCTATAAAGGCTGCAGCGCACAATCATGGCACCGTACTTTACGGTGTTAGGGACTTTAGTTCCTTCGAACGCTACAATAATGGTTGTAGTGTTTCCGATCCTACGAGCTTCAAGAGCTAGCGGGTTCCCTTCATTTACAATAATATCCTGTAGACGTTGGTGTATTTCCGAGAGGTCGATGCCTCTGATCACACCTTTCGCGGTTCCGTTAGGAGCTGAGACGTACGCGAAAGTTTCATACTCTGCGTTCCCTATCTGCAGCTGCTTAACTTGCACGTATTTCCGAGCGCGATCCTCACTGGGCGTGCTAACAATGATAATGTTCTGGGTAGGGTTTGTGCATATGGTGCCTATCTTGGACTCCTGCATAGTGATTCCCGCGGCCGTAATGATGGCCGTCATGAGGCGAGTGGCCTCCGTTCGGGCTACGTGTAGCCCGCGACGTGGCCGGACAATGATCTTGATCTCTTCTTTCGGTAGTGACACGGGAATGCGAGCTGCCTTGCTAATTCTAGCGGTCACCTGCCTCGCAAAACGCGAGTTACTCTTAGGCTGCGAGGCTGCCGGGGTAAGGACTGGCTTACCTGCGGGCTCCTCGGCGTGCCGGCGTTGTAGTTTCCTTCCAGCTGTGATCCAGCCGTCGTTGTCCGTTGGCGCGGCTTCTTCTCCCGCCACTAAAGCGAGCGTTCGGCCTTCCTCGTGATTTAGCACAACAGGCGTTTCGGTAGGTTCCTTACCAGCGTTCGTTATGGTTCCCTCGAACTCCATGTCTGGCGTAGCTTTGGCAGAAGTGGCTGACGTGGCCGTAAGAGCGGCCGCCATGGCGCGCTGGGCCGAGTTCGAGCTAGGCCTAAAGTAGGCTTAGTGAGGCGGCTTAGCCAGCGAATTTTAAAAGGCGATAACTTCGCGAAAAATGTGAGGACTCGCCAAATTTTGGTGTCTGCAGATTCCGTAAACTAAGCCTTGTACGTTGAGAATAAATTTGACTCGATGGGAGAAAACGGCCCGGCGGAAAATGGCATAATATGCGGAGCCGATGCGAGACACTTCTGCCGAACGCCCGCACGTGCCCACCCTGTACCCACATGAAAAGCCGCATGTTCAGCAACGGTAAAACTAAATCACGACACATAAGCTAGGAGGGAAAAATTTATTTTTGTCCTAAACTATGGCATCACTCAGGTTTATTCAGGAGTAAGATATGCAGCGACCACAAGGCGGGAACGTCGGAGTAATTGAACTATGGATGTATGCACATGAGTAGGCGGATATTAGTATCGCTTCCAGTAAGCGTTTGCTAGTACATCATACACCTATAATACTTTTCTTCGTTCATATAACTGGTTAGGCACAAAAGTGGTATGCAAAATCGTATATTTGTATTTTGATAGTTCGGATCAACTAAACAATTTAGTTGATTGACGGTAAGCCTCTCCACGCAACTGTCATCGGCATTTGTCAAGTATTTCAATTGCATTTCTTAAAAGTGCCAATCAGCAGGTTGTCACCCCAGCCTCACGGATATTGGTCAAGTGTCCGTGTGTGCCTGTCGTCTGCTGTCATCTTCATTGCTAAGTCCACCGGAGTTGCGGTTTTGTTGATCCTGTGTATTGTTAATCTTGTTAATTTACATGAGCCTAACGCCAAGGCACACCATGACACGGCCAAAAAATTAGCTGTAATACATACCATGAAGGTTGTTGTAAAGTAAAGCTTTAAATGACACCCACAACTATTGCATATGCGATGTAACTTCATCACACACGTGGCTCTACCAAGAGTGAAACCAGACATTCTGAAAGCCGGTACCGGGAGTTCGCGGGGGCGGCGTCCCGAACGCAGCCGCAGCATCACCCTTACATAAATGAATATGAGTTTCAATTCAGTTCAGTTGAGTTTTTATTGAGTGAATAAAAAACCTTATTCAAACTCAATTGGCTATTGAGATATGTCAGTAAAAACTCAAAAGGATTTGTATTGAGAAAACGCAATACAAAACCATTTGACACCAGCCTATTGAAACTGTTTGGCGAACCAATTGACAAAACTCATCAGGCTGGAACAAACACTTTGAAGGGCTATTTTTTCAGCGCTGCCCACTGTGTCTACAGAATTAAGACTACTAGGTTACTTTTATGTTTTTTTATTCTACATTGACATTTCTATTGAGTGCAGTCAATAAAAAGTCAACAAGGTTTCAATAGACAAAACTCAACAGAATATCAAATGACTTCGTTTATTTGAAACTCAATAGAGTTTCTACTGATAAAAATAAAGTAAAATTGAGAGTCGAGCTAGTTGGTGAACATACGTTGTTGAAAATTATACCAGTGTCCTTCTTTTTGTCCATGTTTTATGGTTCGAGCTTAATTTTCAAAGATGATAAAACTCCTTAGGCCAGTAGCCTTTACCAGCAGCATGTTCGCCAAAATAATAAATATACCTGCTAAGTGGGGAAATCAATTATATCGAATAATTTGCGACTGCATTTCCTTAAATACTGCTGCAACATGCTTTGCACAAAACAATGGAGGAAATACATATTCACAAAACTCTAGTGACTCATCTCTCCTGGCACGTCACTCCCGCGGAATCGTTTCCTTGCTATAGAAGCGGATTTTCTTCTTTATACCTTAGCACGAATTGACAGAATGGGTGAGCAATCTCCACTACTGCTAAGCTTCTGCTTTAGTGGCAATGGACATATTCGAAGTCAGTCTTGCGGGACAGTTGGAACGGAATTATGAAGCATGCATATCTCGGCCGGGGAAAAAACGGAAAGTCGGGAGCGGAGGGGGGGGGGGGGGGTAGAGGCTACACATCTCGGGTCCCAGTTCTGGGGACCATAAAAAGTCGTGACTCCGCCTACCTCTTTTCACACATACAATGCTGTGATACCTTGTGTTCCGGGGAAGGGAGGTGGGGAGGAGGTATATTTAAAACGCGATTTCATCTGCTACATCAACAAAAGGCATATGTGACATCGCATCCTTGTGCGATGATTCAGTGTTTTTCTGTGGCGGCACGATACTAACAGCGCTGTTTCGCAGAAATTAATACTCATCTCACAAACCCAAACGAACAAGAATATTCCAGTGACAAAATTGTGCCTATAAATACTAAGAAAAAAAAACAGCAAAACGTTGGTGTAAATCCCTATACGTCGAAAAAAGAACTAAATATTTTTACACAGCTAACTTTTACAACAAGTGTTCAAATCAAGCGAACGCAGGCTTGGCCTCATCGTCGTTTACTCGTGAACTTCATTACTCCAGTTTTCACTCGCGCACCCCGCCGTGGTCTCAGCCCAAGGACGCGAGTTCTACTCCCCGTCATACATAACTTTCCTTGAGGATACCGTGAACTGTCTATGATAACAACAAAAGAACAGCAATGTGGAATGCAGAGAATTCCACAAGGAGCAAACGCGCATCTACGCTCTATTAAAACAGGTGAAAACAGTTCTTTAACTGCAAAAGATCTCCGTGCGCCAGTCCACGAACTGAACGAACTCACACGAACTGAACGAACAAACGAAGGAAAAAAATGAATAAAGACAAACTGAAGCGCTGATTAACACCTCATCTTGACTGCACAGGGTCACAAAAAGAAAGAACGAGCCTGACACTGCTTCACGCCACTGCAAAAAAAAAGAGAAACCGAACAAATTAGTGGGCTGGCGTGCCGCTTGTTACACTCCGAACCGCTCTCTCGCTAACGAAAGCATGTCTTTTAAAGATGTCAACACGTCCGCGGACTACGTTTCTAGAACACAAGCGCCTCGCAAATATCCTGCGCCCGCAAGCAGATCAAGAACTTTGAAGCTGTTTTTAAGCATTGGACTTTCCGGAATTCCTCCGTCCTCTCTCCTGCTGTAGTTCGCCGAATCGGGCGCCCGGACACAAAAGACGTGCCATCCACAATCCACATCCATACCCGGTGATAACCAGTTCTTTTGGTTCCTCTGGCACCCTCCCGCGCAAGCTGAAGTGATCGCGCTGTCATGAATGTCTAGTACGCGGCGTTGCCACTGCCGCCAGTGGCGCTGACAGCCAACATTGCGACCTCGGCGGAGTTCGGTTATCTGCAATATAATAATACTGCTGCTAGAGGGGTTGGTAATTTTTCTATAAAACTTTATTGTAAATATTAACATAGGACTCCCAGGCCGCCGCAGGTTTTTTTAATATCTCGTGTCAATGTTTTCACGCTCAGTTTTCACAAGAATGCGTAGCTGTGGCATAGCTATAGCCATCGCAAGCCATCGATAGCCATCGATAGCATAGCCATCGCAACCCGACTTGAAACCAAGCCAATGTCGCTTGTTCGCAATCCCGGATGTCGGGCGCCATCGCGGTGCGGTCTTTCTCATTGTTCTGTGCAAATGTACAGCTTTGCTCGTGTTGTTGGCGATTTATGTGCCGTGTGCGAATCTTTTCAACCAGCATCGAAGGTCAGACATTGCAGTGCAGCTGGCGATACATCGAATGTATTGAAGGAAAAGCCATTGTATGCGCTCTTCTACCCCCAGTGAACATCCTTTGTGTGTCGTGTTGTGTTTGTGCGCTCTGAGTGTACAGTGAAGAAGCTTGCGAAGTGAGGTGTTACCATCCCTGTTAGCCACGCTTTGGAATCCGTCAAATTCACCACGCTGGGAGCACCGCTCGGAGCGACGTTGTTATAAGGTAAGTTCATTCTTTTCGAGCGCTCCTGAACATTTCATCATGACTAACGTTGTGCAGACCTACCTGAATGGCTATACTCACGACTTGGTTATTTGTCGCTATATAAACAGTGTTTTTATGCATGCCGTCTCATAATCGACCTAAAGGGTACGATTTCACTTCAGCTTCTCAAAAATACTGTACATAAGTGTAACAAATTGAAGGGGGTATTTTACCGGCACACATTTTGACATCAATCGGTAGTCTACTGTCTTCCGCGCTGCTGTATTGCTTTCGCGTGTTATATGTTTGTATACATCTTAAGCTAAAGGTCTAACAAAACCATTGAAGGGAAGTGACGAATGAATAAAATTCTAGACGCAGTGCCGCTTCAGAACGGAGCAGCAGCCCTGTATTGCCTGGTACAAACTGTCATAACAAAAGAAAGAACACCATGATTAAGGTAAATAAAATGTTTGACGAACGAAGTTAAAGAAAATGAAAAAAAAAAAATGAAGGAGGTCGAATCGAACAAGTGGCTGTCGGATCAATAACAGACGCACGAATACTGCGCTATGCAAACACACCTGACAGTGCTAGGCTGAGAGGCAGATCTACCAGTCACAAACAGTATAGTGTGTTCAACCAGTTAGGAGACGTGGCGGTAAAACATACTTACAAGCTAAAGTGCTGGCTCCCGGCAATATATTTGCTTCCTAATTTGAACGATTGTTTGGAGAAAGAGCGTTCTCTGACAGAGCAGTGACTCAGGTGAAAAACATGGCCTAAAACGTACTTCATTTCAGCTAAAGAAATAATGCCCAAGAATATAACCAATTCATTCTTTTGGAAAATAGAGACTGTGTATTAGCAGAAGCTAGGGTTTGAACCCAAAGCATCTTTACACAAGTCTGATGCGTTACTTTGACACCCTAAAGGCAAGCAGACACTTTGGTTTTAAAACCAGTGATGAAAAAAATGTGCTGCGTAAGCAGTAGTTTGAAACAGACTGCACACTGTTATATATTAGTCTTTTACCACAAAGTGCCAATTCTCTCCACGTATCTTTGTGGGAATTTCTCATTTGCCAATTTTTGTCTCAGGTGCTAGGCAGCTTGCGCTAGACCATGTACAGGCGTCAAACTTTCAAACTGATGAATACCGGTTTTGACTAAGCACTTGCTCGACATGCTAGCATAAATTGAAATTTTCCATTGCTTATAATCACAACCTGCTGATTGCCTTTCTCGGAGCAGTTTTGAATACGTTGGGCTGAATGTGGTGTGAGTAATAGCAAAATCACTGAATAACTTTTGGCCTAACGTGGCATCGGACGTGGCACTGACTGATGCTACACCGGCAATGCGCGAGGGCTTAGTCGATCTGTTGTGACAAATGTTCTGCCTCTAGGAATTATCCAAATGATTGGTCGGCACGGTATCGCTGTACTGTTTTAGTGCTGCTGCTGTATGGAAAATCTCGCCAAGCAAAGAAAAAAAAAGCTTTTACATTTTTTCTCATTTACAGCAACTCTGCTGTTTTTTCCTTTCACCAAACAAAACTGTTTCGTGTTCTCATTGTGTGTAAACTGGCATCACGACCTTGTTATACTGGGACACTCCTCTGGCATTATTACGATTAAGGCGAAAATGTGGATATACCCATATCTCTTATGATCCCTTCAAGCTGCTGCGTAGTGCTACTTGTTTGTTATACGTACTGCAAGGCACACACCATACTTAAGCGTTACAAGAGTGTGAAAACTGCGAAATTCAACTTACGTATTTTTTTCTGTCACGTTCTTTCTGGCAAGTTTTTTCTTTCACGATTCATGTAATTTTTTTCCACTAATCGGTTAGTACAAAGTATTATGCGCTCATTCATTCATAAAGCCGTTTGCAATGATTGCCTGTTGTAGTAACTTTAGTTTGCAGTACCATCTGACACTAGTTTTTTTTATTCAATGCTACAATTTTGTAAACCAGCTCATGCAAGTTGACAGTGATCTAATTTTGTTTTGAGTCTTCCAGCATTGAAATTTCACAAACCAAAATCCACAGGTTGACAGGTATGCTTTTGGACAGGTTTGGTAGTGGCTCACCCAGTCTTGATAGGCCTGAGCGGATTTCTTTTGGGCCTCAAAGATGTGGAAGACACGATAACTAGCCCATGCGGGTGATTTTGTGGCTCCCTGCGGACATACTCGTTCCTCTAGATTTTAGGTGCTTTAATGCGGAAGGCATTCAAGTAAAGGCATTCCGCTCCATACCCATTCTAGAATTAATTGATGTGGTTAGCTTGTCTTGATGCATTAAAACCTGAAACAAGCTTATACATTAGTTGAACTGCTGTCTCCTTGCCTTGCTTCCCAAAAATACAAACCATCTAATATATAAAATAGCAAGATATTTAGACCAGCATGCTTAATAAGAAGGGACGCAATCATTTCGTACTATACTGGTGGAAACAAACCAGTCTGTTTCTTGTTGTATTTTGCAGGCTACACAGTCAAGTAGCCAAGTGGACCCTGCAAGGCTCCAGTCCTCCCGTGCTGCTTTTGTGAGCAATAAAGCAAGTTTTGCCATGAAACACCTCACTATTTCACCTGCTCAATGCACACCTTGATTTTTTGCATTATTGAAGCAGACTCACTATATATTTAGTACAGTCAACTGAACTTTACGGGGAAATTGTTGAAATAACTTGATAAAAGACAAAAATGAAATCAAACGGGTCGTCTTGAATATGCTCAATAGGTTTTCATTTGGTTTTCAATAGGTTTTCAATATGCTCAATAGGTTTTCATTTCAATTTCCTTCAACGGCTCTAAATAGACCAATCCTCGAGTCATCGCGAATCACTTTAATTTGTATTTTCATAGCGTATTTTCACAGTCTGAGTTGAAAGAAAGTAATACGGTAGCTTCCTATCCTGATGTTAATATAGTTTCGCACAATGGTGTCTTAAATATGTTACTCCGATTAAAAAACAAATCGACGCCAGGGCCCGATTGCATACCCAACGCATTTCTGCGGCGTTATGCGGAAACTGTGACGAAATTCCTTGTCCGTATTTTTGAATCTTCTCTTCCTTCAGCCACGCTGCCTTCTGATTTTAAAATAGCCCGTATCGTACCTATTCCCAAAAAAGGAGACCCACTCTTAATTCCTAGCTACAGACCCATACCTATGTTATCACCTGCCTGTAAGCTACTTGAGCACGTCGTTGCTACGTTTATAACGGAATTTTTAGATACCCATCAAATCCTCTCGCCATTTCAGCACGGGTTTCGCAAGGGATTCTCGACCATCACTCAATTACTTACAGTTGTTCACCACGCTTCATCAATTCTAGATAAGAGAGGACAGGTTGACCTAATTCTCTTAGACTTCAGTAAGGCATTTGATCGCGTTCCACACGACAAATTAATCGACAAATTACTTCAAATTGGGCTTCCACCGTTTATAGTTTCTTGGGTAACTGCCTATTTAACTAACCGCAGCCAGTACGTCGACATAAATGGAAGCACCTCTGACGCTCTCCCCGTTACATCTGGCGTACCGCAAGGAAGTGTGCTAGGGCCTTTACTTTTTGTTATTTTTTGTAACGACATTGTTAATGTTATAAATAATCCGGTCCAAATACGTCTTTTTGCAGACGATTGCATCCTTTTTAACGAAATTAATAGCATCGAGGATCAACTTGCGTTAAACTCAGCGTTAGAAAATGTTGCTTCTTGGAGTAAAACTTCTAACATGCAACTAAACCATGACAAAACGGTATACCTCCGAATGACTAGAAAGAAAAACCCTTTGGAATTTACTTTTTGTGCTAGTGACCAACCGCTAAAGCAAGTATATGAACACAAATATCTCGGCGTAACATTAACCAGTACCTTAAGTTGGAACTCTCACATTACTAACATATGCGCTGCAGCTTTCCGTAAGCTTTGTTTATTACGACACAAACTCAAGGATGCTCCATCTCAAGTTAAATACTTAGGGTATACTTCAATAATTAGACCGAAACTCGATAATGCTTGCGTTATTTGGGATCCTCACACGAAAACCAATATCGATTGCCTCGAGAGAATTCAAAGAAGAGCCATCCGCTTTATTTATGGTATGTACGGGCGAACAGACTCCGTTTCGGCCCTCAAGGAAAGACATGCTATACCAACATTAGAATCCCGACGTAAATCAGTACGGCTGAAATTGCTCTATCAGTTATATAACCGGAAGCTCTTATTTGATTCCAGCCCCTACATTAGTCTCCTGGCAACACGGTGCGGTCGTAATTCACATGCTCTTGCCTTAACTCCATATTTCGCCAAAACTAATATTTTCAAATTTTCGTTTTTTCCACGCACCATGAGTGAGTGGAACACGCTACCGCTTGCAGCCCTTCTTTCGACAGATACTATCAACGCGCATGTCTTCCTGGGGACGTGAAAATGATTTGCTGTTGTCTTATCTACTGTTTCATTGTGTTGTTGCATTGGTTTACTTCAGTGCCATGTTTCTCTTCCCCCCCCCTTTTTTCGCAAAATGAAAGTCGTGTAATCCCGCTTAATTGGTTGTTGTATGTATGTGATGTTAGGCTTGATGCCTTTTCATATTCTTTTTTTCCTGTTTATTGCCTGTACCACTCCTGCTTGGGCTTCGTGCCTGCAGTATCTTGTAAATAAATAAAATCAATAAAATAAACAGGAACGCAACACGAGAATCAATAGATAGTCAACACAGACTCAACTGGAACTCCACCGACTTTTCTCAATAGACTTTCAATTTATACATCACAACAGGAACTCAACAGGAAAAGTGTATTGAGAGCCAACAGAAAGTCAATTGGAAATCAACAGACATAATGTTGACTATAGTTAATAGACTCTCAATTGAAACACAGCGTTGAGTTTCAATTGAAACGCGGCGGCCAATTTTCAACGAGAACTCAATACAAAATTTCTATTCAAAGTCAATTGACTGTCAACACATTGTACTGAGCAAAGTCAATTGACTTTCAATTCAATCTCAATAACCATTTTTGTAAGGGGCAGCCACGGTATGGCTACAGCGGCAGACGCTGCCGCTGTAGCCCGGCCATGAGCCAGAGAAAAAAAAATTGGCCGCGTATCTGCTCCTTTCGTTGCAAATGCCGTCAGAAAACGATAGCCTTTATATGCTTTTGCGAAGTAAATGCCTCCCTTTGCTTTCCAGCTAACCTCTCATGTTGTTCCTCTTGCGTCGCGCTCCTCCCAAGGTAAACACGCCAAAGGTTTGCTTAAATCATTTTAAATTTCCCGCGCTCCACTGCACCAAACCGGGCGTCTCGATGCGGATGCTGCCGTACGGCGAAGACGCGCGTTCATCGAGGCGCCCTACTTCAGCGTTTATAGAACCGCGTTTCGCTACTCCACGTGCGTTGCAAGCAGAACGTGGAACCTATCTAGTGGAACCTTGCGTAACAGTTGCCGGTTGATTTCTTAAAGTGGCGCCAGAAGCTATAGTGGCGCGGGCGAGAGCAGGCGACGGCAGAGTGAATTCTTTTTTTGCATTTCATGAAGTATTTAATTTCCGAAAAGTCAAGCATGTTTGATTTTTTTACAAAGGAACACTGCAAATATCACTTCTGTATCGATATGTTGTCTCATATTTGTGTAATGTCTTGTTCTTCAACAATGTTGACAAGTATGAACATTACACCGAGCATAGACGGGTAGATTTAGCAGTGACTATATAAGACTATTGCGCGGGCATTGTTTTGCTTTGGCCGGGTGGCTGAATCGAGTCACAGACAGACAGACGGGCAGACCTACAGACATACAGACAGACCAACACGTCTGGGTTTAAGTAGGCCAAGAAAGACTTATCGTCTTTAAAAAAACGGATAGAAGCGTTTGTCAAAGACGCTCCTGTACGAATCAAAGGGGCTAGCCATTCTGATGTGCTAGCTTGCGAAAGGAGTGCACAATAGACGCGAGCTGCGGCAAAGCAACCCCAAAACAGCCATCGCTAAAGCAGACGACTAAACCGACGCAGCGGTCCTGCCGAGGCGAGCGGTGAAGTAAGCAGCTCCGGCTCCTGGGGAACGCTGTGTAAATTGGCTGTGCTATCTACACTGTGCTCCGTGTTTTAAAACCTCCTACCACCCCCCCTCCCGCTACCGCCTCCGTCGCGCTGGGAGTTTATTTTCACGCATGCCACGAGAGAACCGGTGGCTGGACGAGCCAGAAAGCCAGTTTTAAAACACTTCATGCACGACGACTAGGGACACACTTTGGGCTGATCTTGTCTAGAAAGTAATTCAATATCATGACAGCAAGATGGATAAAAACAGTAGAACAGGGATAATGTTAACTGATGGTGTTTATATTTCCGAATGACACGACAAGGCCTCCAAATGCACAGCAATTTGTGCGAGGCAAATCAGTCTCAAAGGAAAGCCGCTAGCGCTCTGTTTCGCCTTCAGCAGGCGACGAGGACAACCCCGCCTTTTTACCATATTCGGCTGCCTAGAAATTTGTTAGGCTTTCTAAAAAACAGAACGCCGCAAATATTCCCCAAATGAGACATGTCAACACATCATTTTAAAAAGCTCGCTGAAATTGAAATAGATTGGTATAGGGACATAAAATGAAGTTTTCTCTTGACCCGGACAATAATGGTCATAAACATCCGGCTTAGGACATCTGCTTACCACGTCGAAGATAAGAGATCCCTAAGTTGTGAGTAAAACAGGTGTTTTTGTACGTTCGCCTCCGACGTCTCTCCGCCATGTGTTGCCCAGTAAACTCCACTACGGCCCCCCTGAACCTGTGGTATTCGAGAACATTTACCAGATTTCATTTGAATGGTATCCGTATAGATTAATGAATAAGTGTTTTGTACTACCGATTGTGTTCAACAACACCGGCATATTTCCGCTCTGAAAGCAGTTCTGTTAGTAATAAATATAAAGCTTTGAGACATACCACAGATTAGAAGCAAGGTCAAGTTTCTAATGAAAATGAAGAACACAGTTGAAAATATGGAAACATCGGTGCAGTTGTTATCCGACAAGTTCAAGTACGATGACGTGTTAGAAGGAATGAAAGAGCAGGCGACTGAAATAACCACCTTGAAAACTTAAGTCGAACGGATGGCCGCTGGCAACACAAGGAATGATCTGCTGAAATGACAGCAGCAGATTGACATCCTTGAATACAGCAGAAGAAAAAAACATTGAGATACATGCTCTACCAACTTCCAGCAAAGTCTTGATGAGCAAATTAAATGGTCTTGCCACAGAACTAAAACTGGCTCAGTTAACTGAAGCGGACATTGAAGACCTCCACAGGCTGCCGTCTAAACGAAGTAAGATTCCAACTGTGGTCTCCGTTTTTCGTCACGCATCACTCTGGATGAATGGATGGAGCAACGGGTCACCTGAAAGCTACTAAGTCTGTTGACTGCGCTCAATTTGACTGCGCTGAACAAAAAGCTGCTTTGGAAGGTGACAGAAAGATGCGCAAAGTAGTACCAGTATGCGTGGCACGTTGAGGGAAAGCTGTTTGCCCGCAAGGCAGACGGTCAGCGTCCCATTCGTATCGAGACCGAAGCTGACCTCGATAATAAATGGTGGGCGTCAAACTGTATGTGTTTTGCTGAATTATTGTTTCACTTCATGACAGATGCCCTAACAGAATAATATGGCACAGAAACGTTTGATCGCCTTGTTAATCCTTGCGTGCTGGCAAAAATAACATCTTTTCTGTTTGTCATGTCAATATCCGGAGTTTGAAATTGAAAGTGTCTGAAATTGACCATGTTTTGCAAACACGTGCATGTAGCTTTGACGTGAGTGCGTTCACCGAGACGTGGTTTAGACGTGTGCTGATCGATCCTTGATAGTTGTGGCGTGGCGGCAAGTTCTGGCTGGATGTTGTGATCTTGGCAGGAAATCCAGGCCAAAATCTGCACAGCAAAGTAGCAGATGGGATTAGCCCCCTGCGTGGTGATGCTGTTTCCGTGCCCACTGAACCAGGATGCTCCCAGGCGGTTTTTTAAGTACCTGGTGTTGCTTGACGTCACCAAAGCCGTGGATGCATTGGTTGGAGGCATATCACGAGAAGTGTCGAGGGCAGGGCCGTTGGGCATGTCTTCGATACGGCACGTGTGCTCACCGATCCATGATAGTTGGGGCGTGGCGACAAGTTGTTGCTGGATGTCGGGATCATGGCAGGAAATCCAGTGCAGGATCTGCAGAGCAAAGTAGCAGATGGGATAAGCCACCTCCATGATGATGCTGCTTCCGTGCCCACTGAACCAGGATGCTCCCAGGAGGTCCTTTAAGCACATGGCGTTGCTTGAAGTTTTTGAAGTTTCTTACTACCTCGTTTGAATATGCATTACAATTCAATCTTCAGAATATTCTTGTCGGTGACCTTAACATTGACATATCTGGCTCTACCTTCTAGCGCAAAAACTTTCAAGTTAATATGAGATCGTTTTTTTCGCAATTTATTTGTTTCACCAACGAGCATCACTGTGGAAAGTGCGACGGGTACTGATTTGTGCGTCACCAATTTTGAAGCAAGTACTGTTCATACAGGTATATTTTCGGTCGACATAATCGACCATTTGCCAATTTCTTGTTTCTTTCAAAACGTTTGGAATAAGAAGAAAATTGTACGGGATAACCCTGTATTCACTCGTAAATTCACTGAGTCAGCCTTGTATGGGTTTCATGTCATGCTGGAAGACACACACTGAAATGACGTGTATAATGAGAGCAATCCTGATCTATCTTACGATCTTTTCATTAGAAAAGGTAAAGAATGCTATGACAATGCATTCCCACTGCAACTGATTCCAAATTCAGTCAGTCCAGAAAACCATGGGTATTGCGTTAATTGTGGAAAAAAATTAAATCAAGAGATAAGCTCTTCTATAAGCTCATTCGCGAAAAAGGTGCCCAGATATTTTTCCAATACAAGCGTTTAAGAAATACGCTCAATTCTGACCTTCGAAAAGCTAAGCAACAATATTAAAAATTACAGTTCTCGTCTATCGCAACAGAACCCCAAAAAACTTTGGTAGCTAGCAAGCAATATCGCCGGCAACCCTTCTACTTCAATCCTATCTACGCTCACCTTTGATGACAAAGAATATAGTAACGAATGTCTTTCTGAAGAATGTAATCAACATTTTGTTACGTCATGTGTATCTGAAACAGTATATGACTCAGACGTTGATATTGATCACACAGATTTCTCATTTTCGAATAACACTATTTTTCTCTCACCATGCACGGAAGCCGAAATATATTCTTGTCTGCAATCTTTATCTATTAACACATCGGGCGGTTACGACGACATTAAGGCTCAGCCTATTAGAGCTGTCGCGATTTTTTTGTGCATGCCTTCGCTTCATATTTGTAATCAAGTGTTCACTACTGCCATCTTTCCGAATGCAATGAAAATTGCCCGAGTAGCCGTATTGCATAAAGGTGGTCCAATGAACAATATCAACAACTATTGACCATTTCAGTCGTCCTAATTTTCTCGTAGTTACTAGAAAACTAGATAACTAGAATTGTTACTAGAATTGTTTGATAACCTTCCCTTCAATGGTATCCGAGGTGTCACCCTGAATTTGCTCCGCAGTTACTTATCCGAACGCTTACGGTTTTCCAGCCTCACTGGCTACCGATCGTCGATAAAAAGGTATTTGCTGTGGTGTCCCTCAAGGTTGCAAATGGGGCGCACTGCTGTTTATTTTATACTATACTGATATTGTACATATTCCTTCCACTTCTGTTATTACGCTCAATGCCGATGATACTGGTGTGTTTTTTTCTGGTATCTCTTTGCGTAACTTAGAAACATCTGTCAATAACTGGCTCATTGAAATATCAAAGTAGTTGACTTCAAATAAAATTGAATTAAACGTCAGAAAAACAAGATATGTTATTTTTAAGCCCGGAAACAAGCTAAATGAATATGAGCCTTAAGTAGAATTTCGGAACACTTCTATGTGAACGGGTGCCTGCCTTTAAATTTCTAGGAGATCTTTTTGATGAAAACCTCAGTTGGACTCTCCATATTAGTAAGGTACACGCCGTCGTACCACGGTCTGTTGGTTTGCTTTATAAAATTAGATGTCTGGTCCCGATCTGGCTCATGCGCCAAATCTACTACGGGCTAGTGCAGTCTCATCTTCATTACTGCCTTTTAGTATGGGAGAGCACGATGGCAACTAATTTAACAGAATGCTAGTAATACAAAAAAGAGCTCTTCGCTGCACTGAGAATGTACCTGGTACGCACCACTCTGCCCCGTTATTTCTGCAGCACGGTATTCTTACAGTAAATCAGTTGTTTCACCTTAAGCTTAGCCTTTATATTCGTGGGTAAACATGAAAGAACTCATTATATTTAGAACAATATCTACCAGTGAATATGCATTACGGTCTCTGTCCGAGTTGTTTTAGGACGCCAATGATCCGAACAAACTATGGTATGCAAAAATTAGACCAACAAATTCACACCTATCTCCATAGGCACCCGGCTGTTGTAGAATTACTGCAACGCACCCCGTCTTGGCTCGGGCTAAAGAAAAAAATAAAACATTAACTAAAGCTTGGAATTCTGTAGCGCTACTCTGTGTAGTTTTGTATAACGCTTCTCTGTGTAGTTTATATGATTTATGTTGGGCGCCTGTTTTACTTGCTCTTATAATTCTTTTGATATATGTTTAGATAAATTGGATTTTATTGCAATTAAGTATGGAATCGTGAAGCGTTACTCTGTGTAGTTTGTAATTATGTGTGTTGTGCGCATATTGTTATTGCTACTATATTATTTTGAAAAATGTATAACCTTGTTTTTCTACATTACCTTTGTATATGTAGTTGCCATATTTTGTTTCTTACCATTGCTGTGCATTGTTGCAATGTTACATGTCTGGGGCTGATGGCCGCCGTCAGGCAGATTTAATCTGTTTTTTGCTTCTGCTCCCGAGACATGGTTTGTCTAAATAATTGAAATTAAAATAAAATAAATTAAAATATTACTTGGTGATTGTGAAGACGTCCCCCTACAAACCCAAAAGGCTTGTGTGTTACAACTGCCATACCGTTGGGCACATGGCCCGCACTTGCCCTGCACAGGCAGTGGGCAACACCAGTGACAAGCACCACGCAGACGATGAAGGCAATGGGCCCCACATCGACTGCGTCGTTTGTAAAAAAACCCGGAAACATAGAAATAAATCCCGTATGCCCACGCGGAAAACCTAAGCCACCGGGCAACAATCACCAAAAGGAGACCACCCGCAGTGCCACTTGGGCAGACGCAATAGGAACACAGTTCTCATTCCCCTAACTCATCTGACCAATCCCTGACACCGAAACACTCTAACCCTAAGGATCGGACTTTACTCGCCATAATGAATCAGTTGAATGCAGTGCTTGCAGTTATCCAACACCTGCGCATTGAAACTCAGTAACTGCACACCGAAAATCAGAAACTCAAGCGTCTTCTGAGCAAGCCTCCAGCCATGTCTAATTCAAAGCGTCTCCCGATTTTCCCAGCAAGAACTATGCGGAGCAAGAGCGCAAAACGTTAATCTACCTCCAAACCGACCACGGAATCTCCCTACAAGTTAGCTCTTGGAACTGACAGCACAGACATCCACCACGAACGTAAAGAACGTCAGGAGACTGTAAAAAAAGATAACGAATACTTGGACCACCAACTCTCCCAGATAAGGTACCTTATGCATTGCGTCATAAAGAAGCTGCCCTCGTTTGACGATTCCGACGAACCGCCCCGTAAAGTAACCTTACAAACCTCAAATGCTAAGAAATAGGCACATCACCAACAGCACTGCAATGCAACAGCCGCAGTTTTTCACAATAACAAACAGAAAATTAAACAGAAAATAAACGAATACAGCCATTATACATTCCGCTGCAAGACGCCCGCTGCACGCGTCAAGTTTCAGGATATAGGACATATGCGAACCCCTACATACCACACTACTCTCGCCGCAGACCCGAAACAACTGCTGCGGCACCCGTCGATACGGCCGTGTTAGTGCAATCGTCGTTCAGAAGCGAGCAAATTTATTTATTATCTATTTATTTATTTAAATACCCTAAAAGCCCCTAAGGGCATTACATAGGGGGGATCAGAAAAGCAACACTTGAACGGATAATATACATTGAATTTATATACAAACAAAAACATAGAAGATTGACCTATACAAGGCAAGCAATACAATTTGTGCATGAGAAATTTGACATCAGGCTAACAATGAACAGAAAATGTGCTTTAAAAGAGCAAGGCAGCACTTGAGCATTTAACACTTTAGTACACTTGAGCATTTAACACCAAGTCATAGCACAGACAGAGCAATGAAGGAACATGTAACACTGGGCTTGAAATTGATATTGTTAAACTGCATCTATTTAAGCAAAGTACTCTGTTTGTAGATATGATAATAGCGCCGTTTGAAAAGATGGTAAGTTTATTGAAGGTACTATGTGTTCGGGCAACGTGTTCCATTCTGTAATGCTCAGTACAAGAGGTGAATTTTGGTAGTTATTTGTTTTTGCCAAAATTGGTTGGAATATGTTTCGCAGAACTCTACTCGAACGCCCGTTTAAACATTGCAGTGCGCACTCGCTGTCACAGTCGCAAAGCAATTATTGTGGCGAAAACCCAATCACGTTATCGGAAACCCAATACAACTTCACTTGGATTTCCGCCTTGAATTCCCAATTTCCTGTTACTCCGATATTACGAGGTGCAGAGTTTAATGTGCAATGCACCACGTGAGGATACTCTAAAACTCACCCGGTAGGAAAAGCGCTTTAGGTCGCCGCCGACGTATTTAATCCGCTGCTCATCAACGATGTGGACATCCTCATTCCTATCAGCCTTCACGCTGCACAACAAAACACACCCCCGGACATAACTTGGGCAACCCCTGGACTCCCCAGAAAATGAATGCCTTACTGCATGACATCGGGCAGCGATCACCTTCCCTTCTAATTCACCCGCGTGACAAGAAACTTCGCCAGTGTAAAACAGTGATGCGGCTAGATTGGAATATTTTCAGAGAAAGCATTCTCTGGGCAACTCCGCCAGCCTTGCTCAACGACCTATTTTTCCCTCATTCGCTCTTCCGCCACACATGGACAAGAAGAAATCGATTGCGCTGCCGAAATTACCCATTTTGACAACCACATTGCAAACCACTGGAAGCGAGCCCACACTCAAGTTTAGAGGACCAACCGTAACCGGTACAAAGTCCTGCAGAAGATTGGAAGGGAACATTGGCTAATAACGGATTACCAACAGCCGTTAAGTGAAACGAATTGGACAACTCTAAATGCTAATCTTAGTCATGAGATAGGCATTCCGGCATAATGGAAGTTTCAGCGGAGCCGCACCCAAAAGAAAAAAAAGCTAACTCCTCTATTTTCTAGACTTGCCCTAACTGAAGACCCCAGGGAAGTGGAACAGCACCTTATAATCACCCTTTTTTCACATGCGTCCACATCACCCCCCGGAACCTCTCCCTGACAAACAAATTTTCCAACCAGGCCCAAATCTTCACCCCCTTTCACATTGCCTGAACTGCGAACAGCCATTAGGCGACCGAACTCCTTATCCATCCATAATGGCGTTACGTGGAAACACCGTAGGAATCTGCTATCTCAAGCCCTCTTGAAACTGCTTGCCCAAATGAATGACCTCTGGGTACAAGTATTCAACCCTGACCATCTAAAACTGACTTTGATATTATGTATACCTTAACTGAACAAGCCAACCGCAACTGAGTGGAACCTTAAAAATGTGCGCCCAATTTCTTTACCGCGTTCATATGCAAATAATTGAGAGAATAATAACAATTGTCTCATGTACAATTTGGAGTATACGCAACCATACTTCCACCCATTTCAAACAGGCTTTCGTCCCAACGTGAGCACACACGACCGCACCTGGCTGCTGCGCAATGTCATGAACCGATCCTACTGCGTAAGAGAGAACCCAGACATTGTCATGGCCGTTGACTTACGCAAAATATTTGATAACGACAGTGAGGAAGTCATTTTGCAGGAACTTGCAAAGCCATATCCTAGTAGAAGAGCTCAAGTGTGGACACGAGTCGTTTTACAAGGCTCACCTGTTAGACTCCAAAGCTCACACCCTGGCTGGGAACCTACTGCCTATTACATTGACCACAGGGTCCCCCAAGGTTTGATTTTGAGACCGGTTCTATTTATTCTACGCATAACTACGGTTGTACGACAGTTCAGAGTCTCCACGGCTGCCAACTTTACCATTTATAGGGGCGACGTCCGAGTTTGGACTGAAGCAGCCGAATTCGACTCCCTTGAGAACCAAACAGTAGAACTGGAAGCAGCGGCACATAGCCTCGAGCTGACTCCTGGAGACCTGCGACTACAGCTTGTTTACGAAAAGACCAAGCTCACCAAAAGACCAAGACCAATATCAGAGTCCTGTTTTTCAACCTTAGTGAGTACGCGGTCGTACTTCTCGGAAAGAAAATTTATAGAAGTCTCAATTTTTCAAACTGTCACGAGAAGCTCGGACAGTGCGTTCACCTTACCTATGATAGGCAATAAACTTGCGACATCGTCATTCAATGTCTTTAGTTGAGCAGCAAAGCTGGAGCTTTCAGATTGGGTAACGACAACGCCACTCCTTCTCTCTGCTGTTTCACATGTCGCGCGAATCCAGGTTGCCATAAGAGACTCACTTCTATTGTGAAAGCGAGGAGAAGATACGCCGGAGCGTTTACCCAGGTGGCAGACATAGTCACATATTGTGAACGTCAAATACAATCCATCCTGAGGCACAACGTCCTGGCATACCAAACACTGCAATTCAGGGTCAGTTGACATATTGGCACCAACGCCACTAGCAGCAGCAGCGAAATACACTGTGCATGAAATATTGAGTAGCACGACAGGATAAAACAACCAACCTGCAAAGTCGAACAAAAGCGCTTGGAATCAGCGGGATAAAGCTGCTGCCGCTGCCGAGTGCCAGTGCCGGGAGCATCCGTAGGTGCAGCCCTTTTATAGGCAGCCCGGTTTAGTTGACGCAGACGACTCCATGGTTATCACACATAGTGGACGGGGAAGCGATGATCTCGGTTCTTGACCGCTTGGAATCAGCGGAATGAAGCCGCTGCCGCTGCCGAGTGCCAGTGCCAGCTTCATAAAAAAAGGGCCCATCTCCCCGTGAGGGGGACTCGAGTAAATGCGTCGCATAGGGGGTTGGCGTATTGCGTTAACGTTTAGTGTTTGGGGAGTTGGTGGTAGTGAATGCGTTGTATCAGAAGCTTCTTGACGTAGTTTGAAAGAGTCAAGGATATAAGGCGCGTTCGTAGCCTTTTATTCTGTGTCGGTTTTGTGGCGCAGTGGGGAGAGCACCATGTACCTCTCGTTCCGCCCACAGGTAGTGATTGCGTTGTATCAGCAGCTTCTTCACGTAGTTTGAATGAGTCAAGGATATAAAACGCGTTCGTAGCCTTCCATTCTATGTCGGCTTTGTGGCGCAGTGGGTAGAGCACCATGTACCTTGCGTTCCGCCCGCGGGGTCGTGGAATCGAAACCAGGCGCCGGTAAGTATTATTTTTTTATATAGTGTAGGGGAGGGTGCGGACCTGTTGTTGAGAGCGAGGAGGGTAGCGTGATTCGGGAAAGGAGGAGTGGGGGAGAGGGCGCACCTGGAACGGCTGTTGCGGACGCCGAGGCACGCCGACCACGCCGGGTGACATCGTGAGGTAAAGAAAGGCTCTGCATTTAATATACTACCATCCAACTTCACTGGATACATGCCTGTCTAGTCCTTCCTACATTTCCTGACGCCTTGATCATCGCCACGAGATCAGACCTTTCGCATGTTACACCAACACCTTTCATCACACCCTCGCACTATAAGAGATTGGAACAACCTTCCCGAACAGCTAGTGTTCATACGTGATAAGAAATTGTTGAATTCATCTTATCCCCCCCATCTTTGTGTAAACAGCTTCAACCGTACTCTGCACCTTTGTGTACACTGACCATGCCATTTTGGCTGTTTATTGGTGTTCTGGCGGTTTAGTGTCCCGCCTGCGGTTTCTTAGCTTGGGATGACCTCCGCTATTGCATACTTACATAGTGTAATCGCCCATATTTTATTTTCGAAGTAAACTTTTATATTGCGAAACTTTGTTAATGTTTTGCGTTATAATATGTCTCGACGCATGATTACCCTATTCGTTGTATTACGCACCCGTGCATTTTTATTATTAATTACTGGAATATCGCCTTTGAGATCGTACATTTCCGCGCGCCTGCGTGTCTGTTTCTTACGCGTTTGCAATGAGTGTCCTACCTTTCTTTTTTGTTGTCGGTTTGTTTTCTATTGGCACCATGGTGCTCTGTATTTGTTGACGCGAATACTGCATTTTCAGTCATGAAATCATTCAACCTGCTTTTACATTTCCTTCTGCTGTACCTTATTATCACTCATCACACCCACTCCCCTCTGTAACTCCCTACCCGGGCCTTGAGGGTACAATAAAAAATAAATAAATACATTGACGCGAAGCTGCGCCAAAACAGTCCCAAAACAACCGTCACTAAACCAGACGACAAATCCGACAGAATGGTTCCGCCGGTGCTACCGACGAGGTCAGCAGCTTCGGCGTGTTAAAAACGCTGGGTAAATTGGCTCGCTATCTACAAAGTGCTCGCTGGGTGAACCCCCCCCCCCCCCCGCCCTCCGCCCCCCCCCCCCATCTGCCGTCTTGGGAGTATATTGTCCCGCACGCCACGAAAGAATCGTTCACTGGTAGAGCTAGAAAGCTTTGCTTCAGAAAAGAACGAGGGGTAGGCATACTGTCTAGCCCTCGTTTCCGTTTGTTGCTGTTTTTTCCACACTGATTTTCGATTACGCACGTTCACTAACTCGCGCAAATCACGGCCCTCTTAATTTAGTGTTGAATTCGCTGACTAGTACCAGAGCCCTTAAATGCTTTACTGGTCACGAAACTGCTCCGTAACTGAAAGGGACAGCTCCATACGCTGAGCTTGGCCGCCGCGCGGTGCCGCTACCATATGATTGAGGTCGCTCCTCGGGCGGCGTTGCGCTGGCTGGAACGACAGGGATGCTGCGAGTTGTTTTTGTATTGTGCAGTGAAGAATTGTAACGGGAAACTCGAGCTATTGTGCCGCGACTTAAGTAGTGCAACGACGATGCCGAACACGTGTTCTGTCCCGGGATGTCGTTCCGTGTACAAGGGCGCAATAGAACCTTCGTTGTTATGTTTACCGAGCGGGGAGCTGCGTGACAAATGGAAGCTCGCCAATCCAAGGCAGGAAACGCGAGATTTCAGCTTTGTGATGTCATTGACTGAAAAAAAAACGGCTGTGTTTTATGCGATGTCTTTGTGTTTTTACTTTTTATATTACCAGTAACTGTCGCTCAGAATTCGTTTTCTTTGTTTTGTAAGCGCGCGTGGCCGCTTCCGGTTGGTGTTTCAACTGGTGTTTCAACCGCAGATCGCGTTGGCTGTTTTTGTCGCACATCGCGTCGGGAAAAATTTTGTCATATTAGAATGGCGTCACCTTGCCATAATTGAATTCCTCTTTGTTCAAAATGTTGTCGATCCTATTTCAATGGATCTGAGATTAATAACGCTCCGACAATATTGCATGTGTAGAAAACGTAAGGCAACTCACTTCATTGGGCTCATCAGTGCGCGTTGCGCTTAGGACTGTGTTTAGAAATTTGTGTTTCATTCTAGTCAGTTGTAGAGCGGAAGTTCGCTTAACTAAGCTTCATTCAGTAGAACTTTGCGGTGTTCTTGGCTACGTGGCAATATTCTGTTTCCTCCACGTGCTCCACCACACAGCGCAAAAAAAAAGAAGTTATTTGTGCGCTTGACAAGGATCATTGCCTTGTAAGGGCCTTCGCAATATTGAATTTTTTGTAGGGTGTGATTAAAACAGGTTTATTCTTCTTTTGGCGCTTCTGTTTTTCCAGGAATTGAAAATCGTGGTAGCGGAAAGATACACCGTGCAACATATACCTTTTCGTGTTTTGATCATTTGCCTTTGTGCAGAGCTTTATCTGTTGGCATGTACAAACTCGTCTAAACGACAATATTATTTGGCTGTCTCTTTGAGTGTTCTGCGAATTCGACAGCAATCGACAAATACATTAATAGCGTAGTCTGAACGACGCCCTCTTGGTTCCGTTGAGGTTTTTACTGTATTATCGATAGGGCGGCAGCCGTCCGTGACTCATGAGCTACCGTTTGTAGAGTGGTTACAACTTTGCTTGAAGAAAAAAATATGGAGCTTAAAAAATCCGTAAACACGACAGCGGACAGCTTGTGGCAGAAGGCGCTGAAGCAGTTGCCGTTCGCGGCCGAAGTCTACGGCAATTTATTGAGAAAAGTGGACCCCATTAAACACAGGTGAAGCAGACAATGATTGGACGATTCATGGCTAACTACTACAACAAAAAACACATTCAGCGCGCAGAGACCGCGAGCGTTTGCACGCCCAGAGCTGGATATATACCGCACGCGCTGAGGCTGCATGCCCTTCGTGCGGCGGTGGCGCCATTAGTGGCGCCCGCGGTCTCTATATGAAACGAGTGCCAAAGTGTCGTGACCAGTAAAAGCGCATAAGAACTCTGCCCTTACTAATGAATTCAGCATAGCCTGTTATTTCAGCATGTTAAGGAGTGTTCCATTGACGATAACGCCGTGGTTGCTTTCCGTAACGGCAATGGCGGGTCTTTTAAGAGTTTTCTGTATCCGAGTAAACAACTTCGGGGTTTGATGATAGAGTGAACGTCGAAACGGCAGGCATGTGCTCTGGGCGTGCGTTTTATTAGTAGGCAATTAGGATAAGAATGTTGAGAAAAAATAGAGAGAATAGACTAAAACATATTTAGGTTGTGGGGGCTTACTCTCTTTGCATTACGCACTTCTATTAGGCAATTATTAGTCCATTATTAAGCAATTTGGAGAACGGTGCTGAGAAAAGGTGGAGGGAATAGACCAAAAGCAATTTAGATTGTGGGTGATCACTTTGTTTGTGTTGCACCCTTTCTAGGGCCTGTTTCATGTATCTTACCTGCGGATGACCTGACAACATGCCAAAACACGGATTGCGACTTTAGGAAAGTATTCATCTACCGAAGCGCAGTGAGATGCAGCTTTGAGAACGTGTGATTGCGTTCCTGCCCTTACACGCCTGATGGATGAAACAAGCAACATAACAAAAGCCACTGCTGAGCTAAGAATCAGTCCATACCAAGATATAGAAAGACAGAACCCCCACTTCGTGCATCAAATTAGCCCTTAAAATTTAGATAAACACTTGTATGCTGAAAGTATTGCCATCGAGAAACGTCGTCTACGGGCATTAATTTATCCTTGATGAGTGTGTCTTCTTCGTCAGAAAAAAATGCCGTAAAATCTGAAAAAGTGAGAAGCACAAACCGTGGGACAAAAGTAGACAAAGAAGGGCGCGGAAATGTAGCAATCAAGCATTATTTACACAGGCCTTCGCTTCACATAAAATATCGTCAAAATACGGAGAGAGTGTATTGTACTCAGTAGAAACAAATTGCCGGAACGTTTCGCAGCATTGCAAGATTTGCCATGCATTGGGAGAATGTGGTGTTAACGCCGGCGCAATATCTATAGATTAGAAAAACAGCTTTATCGATAGGATGCTTTTTATGGGATGCTAGGAAAATGTTTTAACGTTTGCCCTGGCGAATATTGAAGCTTTTGGATGGGTGAGCCGTTTCCCCATCCTGTAGTGCACGGCGAACAGTTCCAGTTCTGCCATAAAAATGGCTCCCTGACCACTGTTGGTATGCGCGAAAAGCGGTCTACGTGAAGATCACGGTAGCTTTCTGTATAGGTAGCAAAACGAACAGCTGCATCACTCAGCCGTCATTACTATAGTGAGAGATCTAGTATTCGATTGCGTTTTTGTATCTTTAACCCGGCGCCTTTTCATAATTGACGCCATAATCTTGCTGCAACGCGTAGAAATCCTTGTGTGATATCGACACTGTATTCGGGGTAACATAGGTTTTACTTTCGTGTGTGCATAACGAGATTTTCTATATTGTCACGAACCAAAGACGACGCAGTTGTGTTCGATGAAAACAAGTTTATTGGAGCGAACTTGTGCTCCCTTACAACTCCGAATACAGAGGCGGCGAAGCAGCACTCAACATAGTGACGTACGCAAGTGAGCGTCGGCGATCGGAATACCGCGGCATCTGGTCTGCTCTCCAGGCTTTTATCTTTCGGCGCGACCTCTCTGGAACCGTCGACTTACATCTAGAACATTGTACGTGAAAGAAAATTATTCGAGGCTAGTGACGTTAGGGCGAACTTCTCTCCGTATCAGAATGAGATAACCCGTACGACCTAAAAATAAAGAATTCAACACGCGCATCCCTTGGGACACAGATAACACATCCGGGCGTGGCGGGGCAGTAAAAACAAAAACATAAACAAACAAAGCCAATGCCTAGTTCATGGCATTACTCCCCCTCTAAAAGTGCATCGACCCAATGATAAAATAAAACGACAGTCCAAACAAACAACAACAAAAAAGTCCGTCATCTTGCCCAGTAAGATTTGAGGCGAACCACGTGGACGACGTCGTGTCGCGTGCGTCGTCGTGTTGTGCCCGAATCACCATCGGGGATCATTTGGTAGGTTAGTTGGCCAACACACTGTACAATCCGGCAGGGTCCAAAATATCATCGCAGAAGCTTCTCACTGAGTCCCCGTCGTCGGATTGGAGTCTAAACCCACACACGATCCTCTGGGTGGCCCTCGGCGTTTTGGCGCCGGAGGTTGTAGCGCCCGGCATCCACCAGCTCGCTGGTTCGTTGTACGAACTCGAGCGAGCTGGCGGGCCTCCTCCGCAAGCCGAAAGTATCCTTGGATGTCGGCGTTGAGGTGATCGTCTTCGACGTGCAGAAGCATGGCGTCAAGCTTCGTAGTCGGCCGTCTTCCGTAGACAAGCTCGAACGGCGTCATCTGTGTAGTTTCCTGAATAGCCGTGTTGTACGCAAACGTGACATATGACAGCACGTCATCACAGGTCTTATGTTCAACGTCGACGTAGATGAACAGCATATGCGCAATAGTTCGATCGTTTGGGGGTGGTACGTCGTCGTTCTTCGGTGATCCGTGTTGCTGTAGCGTAAGATTCCTTGCATCAGATCCACTGTAAAGGCCAGTCCGCAATCCGTAATAAGGACTTCATGGGCGCCGTGTCGCAGCACAACTTGGTTTATGAAGAACTTCGCAACATCTTGTGCAGTTCCCCTCGGAAAAGCGGCGGTCTCTGCGTAGCGCGTCATGTAGCCTGTCGCTACGAGAATCCAGTTGTTGTCGGATCGTGATGTAGGAAAGTGCCCAAGAAGGTCAATTCCAATCTGACGGGAGTGCCTCGATGGGACGGCGATCGGCTGAAGAAGTCCGCCGGGTCTCGTCGGCGGTGTTTTACGTCGCTGAGCGTCACGGAAGCTCCGGACGTAGTGGGTGACGTCGGATGTAAGGCGGGGACAGTAGTACTTCGCCTTGATTCTTTCAATTGTGCGAGCTGTGCCGAGATGTCGGGTAGACGGGTCGTCGTGGCACGCTTCCAAAATTCTGTCACGAAGGTCTGCCGGGATGACAAGAAGAGACAAGAAGATATTCGTTCTCGTTCCGGTGCTGAAATTCTTCTTCAGGAGGACGGAGTTTTTCAGGCTGAATGCCGGTAAGTTGCGTTTGAAGGCCCTGGGCGGGCCGACGTTGCGTCCTTGGAGGTAGTCGATCATGACGTGTAGAACTGGGCTGAAAGGGTGGTGGGCGAGCAGGTCGCTCTCAGTCACAACTCAGAAAAATGCGCTGTCTTCATCGGAGTCTTGTGGTGGTGGGTCGATGCGTGCGCGGTTCAGGCAGTCGGCGTCGGAGTGTTTATAGACGATTTATAGATGATTGTAAGCTCGAACTCTCGCAGGCGCAACTCCACCATCCAAGACGCCCAGAGGGATCCTTCAAATTCACGAGCCAACAGAGCGTATGCTGGTCTGACACAACCTTGAATGCTCTACTATATACGTATGGGAGAAATTTTGAAATCTCCAATATAATAGGAAGGCACTCTTTCTAAGAGGCGCAGTAGTCTTTTTCCTCCTTTGAGAGAACAGTGCTGGCAAAGGCAATTACTTTCTCGCAACCGCATTGCTTTGGACGAGGAGGGCACCGAAGCCTTCATCACTGCCATCCGTGAGCATTTCCGGTTCGGTGTTTTCGTCAAAATTAACGAGCACGGGGGGTTCTGCAGGCGTTTTTGCAGCGCGCAGAATGCTCTTTCTTGGGTGTTTTTCCATCTGAAAGTGGTGCCATCCTTCGTCAAGCCCGTGAGGGGCTCTGCAATGCGTGCCAATGTTTTGACAAAGCGCTGGTAGTCTGCGCACAGTCCGAGAAATCGTTTGACGCCTTTCTTGTGATTTGGTTTTGGGAAGTTCGCTATGGCTGAAGGTTTCGCTGGGTCAGGCAGAACTCCCGCGCCGTTCACGACGTGGCCCAAAAACCAGCTACTCCCACGCGAATTGGCACTTTTCAGGTTTCAGCGTTAACCCCGACGTACGAATTGCCTCGAGTAAAGACTCTAACCTTGCAAGGTGTTCTTCGAAAGTCCTGGCGAATACTACAACGGCATCGAGGTATACGAGGCAGGTGTGCCACTTAAGGCCAGCTAGTACCGTCTCCATGACTCTTTGAAACGTTGCTGGCGCCGTGCACAACATAAAGGGCATCACCCTAAACTCGTATAGGCCGTCCGGGTTTATATATGCAGTCTTCTCTCGGTCTCACTCACCCACTTAAATTTGCCAGTAGCCGGTCTTCAGATTCATGGATGAGAAGTACTTCGCGTGGAAAAGGTGGTCGAGCGCGTCCTCGATTCAGCGCGGGGGTACACGTTCTTTTTGGTGATTTTGTTCAGTCGCCGGTAGTCAACGCAGAACCTAATGTGCCGTCTTTTTTCTTCCCGAGTACGATTGGCGCATCCCAGGAGCTTTTCGATGGCTGTGTGATATCATCACTGAGCATGCGTCGACTTGAGTCCGGATGGCTTCCCGCTCGTGTGAAGAGACGCGGCACGGTGGCTGTCGGGTAGGTCGGGCTTTATCTTAAGTTAATAATTGCTTCGCTAGGGTTGTCTGACGTAGCTTTGAGTTCGACGAAAAACACTCTGTGTAGCGACGCAGCAAATCCAATAATGTCTTGCGTTCTTCTTGCGGTAACGCTGGATTCACGTCGAAGGGATTCGGATGATTGAAGGTATCTTCGTGTGCGCATTCATAGTAGACATCCATGATCACGTCACTTGCTTCTTGCGTTTCTTCGAGAAACGCAATTGCAGCGCCCCTGTTTAAATTCTGGTATTCCTCGTTGAAATTACTGACGAAAACTTTTGATAGGCGTTTTTGAAGCAAACAATGCCTCTTGCGATGGAGACACCGTGGTCGAGCAGCAACCTTTGGTTACTCACTAGGATAGCGTCGACGTCAGGAACCACATCTCCGCAGTAGACGCTGATCATCAAGCTTGCGTGGGGTGGCAGGGTGACATGATCATCCGCGATCCTCACAGCAGCACGGTGTTCAGGGTTCGGTTCCGGCGTCATGGAGTGATCGGAGGAAAAAGTTATGGACTTTGCCTGTAGATCAATTCTGGCACTGTTGTCTGTCAAAAAGTTCATTTCAAGAATTACGTCGCGGGAGAAGTTAGGCAAAATGATGAATGCCACACGGTACGTTGTGCCGTCTATGGTTACGCGCTATGTGCACGTTTCACTTTGCGTCACGAGGTTGCCTCCTGCTGTGCGAATGTACGGACCGTCCCATCTGGGCATAACTTTCATCAGCTTAGACACAAATGGTCGTGGCATGACTGAGTAGTCGGCTCCCGTGTATATGAGAGCGACTACTTAAAAGCCGTCAATGGACAGCTGAACGTGGGACGCTGCCTTTGAGTTCCGGGTGTGTCGTGGCGTCGTATTTCGGCTTGTGCGTCTTGACGGTCGGGCACTGTCGTATTATCATTGACAGGTTTGGTTATGTCTGGTAAGCGGTATGTCGTTTTGCTGTCGTTGTGTTAGGGAGTCAAGTCGGGGTTAGATCGGGTCATCGGGTCGGGGCATGTCGGGACTCATGGCCTTCAGCGAGTCACTGCGTCATTGGAGGGTTTTCATTTTTGCATCATTGTGCAACTTTACCTCCCGAAGTTGCTGCTTTTAGTTTCCCCTGCGTGGGCTGGGGGACCTTCTACGTTGGAAGTCAGCATAGCTACGGCAGCTTGGCTATTGGTATGGGTAAGGCTACGGCGAAGGGCTGAAACGAGCTGTGGCACGGCTAGTTTAAGAAAGGTAGTCGTCGATCTCACGTGGTCTTTGCCCAGGGAGACGACGAGGTGCGTCGACGAGAAACCACACTTACCGAGACTCTTGTATGGGCAACGACGATAGATATGATCGGCCTCTCCGGAGTTGTAGCACAGCGGACGATTATCGGCGGTTCGCCAACGTCGGCCTTTCTCGGCGTCTGGTTTTGGGCTGTGGACGGCGGTACGGTGGACGGCGGCGACAGTGGGGACAGCGGCGACACTGGACGGCGGTACGGCGGGGATTCATGACGACGGGTTGCAGCAGGCCGTGGTCGACGAACAGCCCCAGTCATAGCCTGTGGCTCGATGATTGCTTCGGACGGCATAGAAGTTCTCAAAGCATATTGAACCTCTTCGGGCATGACGTCAGTCAGGAAAGCCACTTGAGGTCCTGCATTTGTTGTAAAAAGCTTCCAAAGCTCGTCCCTGACCACTTCTCGGAAGGTCTCGTGGAGTGTGTCGTTGCTTGTAGCCCTGGGACGAATCGTCTCGGAAACCACCACATCGACCAGGCGATCGTACTGCCTTGTTCGAACTTCCAGCGTCTTCTCTATCGCTGCCGCCTCCGACGCAAATTCGGCCACCATCTTAGGAAGGTTGCGGACAAGGCAAGGAAAAAGCTCCTGCTTTACCCCTCGCAAGAGACCCCTTAGTTTTTTTTCTTCTCTAATCTCCAGATCCGCACGTGAAAACAACCTCTTCATCCCCTCAAGAAAGATCACTACTCCTTGGTTGGGTTGTTGCGTGCGCGTTTCTAGCAAAAGTGCGGCTCGTTCCTTTCGCATGATGTTGGCGAACGTTTTAAGGAACTCGCTCTTGAAGAGAGTTCAGTCAGTAAAAAAGCTTTTATGGTTATTGAACCAGGTTCCAGCGGCACCTCTAAACAAAAGAACGCAAGCCGAAACGTTTCTTCCTCATCCCACCTGTTAAAGATCCGAACACGCTCCACTTTCTCCAACCAGTCCTCAGGGTCTTCAGCGGGAGATCCGTGGAACGAAGTTGGTTCCCGGGGCTGTCAGGACGATGGGGGGAGTGGCTTCATGCCCCATGTTGGTGGTTGAAGCATTGTTCTCTTGGGTCCGTCTGGCAGGAGACCAAACTCGGGCGGCAGACCTTGCAGTCAGCGGCTGGCTCTCGCTTGGCAGCTTCCAGAGGTCATTGGGAGCATAAAAGGTGCGTACCCAGCACCTCTACCAGATGTCACGAACCAAAGACGACTGAGTTGTGTTCCTGGAAAACAAGTTTATTAGAGAGAACTTGTGCTGCCTTAACAAAATACACTGGCGGTGAAGCAGCACTCAACAAAGTGAACTATGCAAGCGAGCGAAGCCAATGAGAAAACTGCAGCGCCTGCTATGCGGGTTTTCATCTTTCGGCGCGACTGTTTCTCGAACCGTCGATTTACATCTAGAACATTGTATATCAAAAAAGATTATTCGAGGCTTTTTACGTTAGAGCGAACCTCGAATATGATTTTTCAAACCTTTTTTTCTATTAATATTTATGTTGAGAAACTACCAGCACAAACGAGAGTCTTTGGGGCGTTGCTGCAACACCAGCACTGGTAAATAAGCACCAATCTCCGACGCTGAGATGGTGCCCAAGTTTGCAATAACATATTTGCAGTTGCTTTTATGCATTTAAATAATATCTTTGTGTTTTAAAAAGTGTGGTGCACTAACAGTGCATTTTAAATGTTTGCGCAGGTTTTCCACACCTTGGGTATACAGTCGAACACGGATATATCGAACTCCAAGGGGATCGCGAAATAGTTCGATATATAAAAAATTCGATATAAAAAATGTGGTCTCTGTGACCTCACCTATGGCGGACGATCACTTACCGATAGGCGCATTCGTGAATGACAACTAATTCCGCACTCACGACGCAACCGGACGCTTTACTTCCGTGAAAAAAAATCGCTGATCTTGGCCTGCTTTTTCGTCCTGGAAATGAAATTAAAGACGCTGGTCTCGATCTTCTCGAGCCTGTCCAGGTGCGACAGCCCAGTTCCTTCCATGTCGTCTCAACAACGGCGAATCAAGCTGAGCGCAGCGGTCACTTCACCCGCGGAGTACGATCGTGTAGCCGTCTCCTCGTCCGGACGATCTTCGCAACTCGAGCTATCGGCCTGGGCTCCTGCGACCGCAGCTACGATATCCTCGTCACCGAGGCTCGCTACAGCCCGAACATTGGTGTCAGCGTTCACGAAGTCGTCCGCAGACACTCCGGGTGGAACAGCAGCCGGGAAAAGGGACGACCACTCACGAAACGTGTCACCCATGCACTCATCGTCGTCGTCGCCGTCTTCGCAAGCTTCAGAAAGTTCGGCCGTCACAAAGCCTGCTTTCCAGAAGCAGTTGTCCACGGTCTCCTTCTTCATGCCGTTCCAAGCGCCCGTCATCATATGTATGGCCCCCAGTAGGGGCATCCTTACCTTGCTCTGCCACATTTTCCCAGCGTTCGGGCTTGTGTGCCTAGAGAGATTTAGCATACCGGGCTCCGTCCGCTAACCCTACGGCGGCCGGTAGCGGGGCCCGACTGGGCAAGCGCAAATTCGTTCCGGTAGGGGGGATTAGTTCCGCGGGCAAGTATTCGCCATGCCCGCGCATTCCTTACATCCTCCTCAACCTTAATCGGGGGGAGCAGCAACCGCCGAAGAGCACCTTCAGCTCGCGCGGCGTTCGATATAACGAATGTAGGGGAAAATACGGTTCGATATAAACGTACGAATTCCTATACTTTTACACAGAATTTTCAAGGGGATAATTTATGAGTTCGATATAGACAATAATTCGATATACCCGTGTTCGATATATCCGTGTTCGACTGTATCTACTATACGGTGTTCTGTTATGGTAATTACGTCGGTGATTCATTGAGTACGCTGTAAATAAATGTTTTCTGAACTACAAATCGTGGGAGCATCCAAGAACACGATGCCTATAATAGACGTGTGATAATGCTCACAGGTTTTTATAAAAATGCTACGAAAGGCCCCTTTCTAATAAATATTTGTGCCAATTGTACGAACGAAATTATTAGAAGAATGTTTGATACGCTACTACTGTCCATGTTCCGATTCCACGTAGAACACAAAATAAGGTTGAGTAGCTTCGAAACAAAACAGAGCTAAGTCAAAGGTACAGAATATATTACGCACCACGCTTTCGGGTTTTGGTAGGTGGCTTCTAGTAAACATGTATGCCTACAAATATTTGGATGGAAGGCACTGTGATGAGATGCCATTGGACAGTGAAGTGGACATAAGAGCGGGCCGCTAGAGCGTGAAGGGCATCGGAACGCCGATCACAGAAGTCTAGTGACTCATTATGTAAGAGAACATGGCTCCGTTATCACTTTGCTCTATAAACCCTGTTCACCACCCCTGCATTTCCTCGGAAGCCATCCACTGCTGATCTTGGTTGGCGACAACTCATAGCCTGTTCTTTACATGTGTGTTATGAAGCGCTGGGTAAAACTTCGCAGTCCTCTGACCGTCTTCAAGTGAAAGCGAAACCCACACACGCTGCTGTACCATCGAGGCGTCAACCGCTCTGCATTGAGTCCCACGCTTTTCCAACCTCTCGCACCTATTCGCAATGTGGCGTAGTACCATTCATGGAGCCAGCCGGACCGTGATGCCTTAGTTTCCCTCCCACACGTTGTGACAAGACGCCATGGCAAAAATGATCATAGCTACCTTATATCCACCGTAGTGCGAAAGGCTATGTTTAGTAGAGCACATACTGGTGATTAGACATACTTGGAAATTGGGAGATCCTTCGCTTTCGCCAAACGTTTTTTGTGTTTAGGGTATGTTTTATCCCCGTAATCTTGTTTGCGGAATAATTTCTTTCGAATTATCTCGTTTTGTTTTGAAACATTTTTGTCCCTGTTTGCTGAGCACTTTCTCAAGCGCCCGTCTCGTTTTTTGCAAGGTTAGTCGCGATCAGAAGCCACACAGTTCACCTGCACTGCTTTCATTACAACTGTCATCCGGGACATTACCTCCTAATACATCTGCAGAAAGCTATAATTTAGATTAGGAGCAGATTGGACGTGTACGGATTTAGAAGCTTATGACAGATGGGAGTCATATAGGACTCCGCGATTCGGAAATAGGGGCCTATTTACCACATTTCGAAAGGTTACACTTGCATAAGGGTGGCTTCAAGAAAAGTGGCCATTTTGTACTAGCGTGTGCTTTTCTGTCTAAGCGGTAACTGTTATCCTTCTGCAAAAGTACCTCTATTCGCACTGTCTGCAGCGTCCTTTGGTAATTTTTGTATTCGCTTTGTTGATACAACGAACGCAAATCCACGTAGCATTGAAAAATTTTATGAAGATCGCTTATTTGCTACTAGGTGTGTTCAGATAAGGACAGCCAAAGTGGTGCCATGACGATATTTTGTTTGAGATGAAACTTTAATATTGTGTAGAGCACTGCATCCCCACCGTGGAACTGGCATTAGTTTAGTGAGTAACGCCATAGTTGATTTAATAAAAAATTATTTAGAACGCAATCGGGCCAGGCTACTTTCCCCATTGCTCGGTGTGGCAACTTTGGGGACCCGTAAAACGAAGCAAATTTTTTCCAAATTTGCCTACTTTTTTAAACAACTATTTACAAACTTTTATGCTGGATTCGTGAAACTTAAAATTGCAATATTTATATTTTTTGAGAAAATATTTGTCAAACTTAGTCGCGAGAGCAAAGAGCAAAAGTGGCACTTCTAAAAAAACTTTTTTTTTGCGCAGCGCCCTAAAGTCTAAGCTGTCTAGTTCTTTAAACGTTTGGCGAGGGGCTGCTGAACACCTCATACACTTCTCAATGCTCTACAAAAAAAATCTATGAAAATACCGCGTCGTGAAATGCGACAAAAATGAAAATTTGGAAAAAAGGTGCACCTTTCGACGTCATTTAAAAAAATCATGTTTCTAAATGTTCGCGATATTTACACAAAATGGCACTCATTTTCTGATAATTCTAGAAAGCTAAAGATTTCTTGCATTATTGTTGTTCTACCTAGAAAAAATGAGGTCACATTCCACACATTTTTCAATGTCCGATCAACGGTTGAATAGCAGTTTGCAGTGAAAAAAGACAAATAATTATGGCTGTTTTTTACATTTTAGAATAATAAAGCACCTGATATAAAAAAAACTTATCATATTCTTCATATTTACCCATTGTTCAACTTGCGAGTTGCGGTAGGCATGAAAATAAGTGTGAGGTTTCTGAGCTTGTTTCTCCCACCACAGTAAGGCTACCTTTTTATTACTTTATCGCCTTGCTTAAACACATAAACCCATATGTTTGATTTCTGGCGCTGCTTAATCGCACAGTATTGGTAATTTACCCCATTTATAAGCAAGTAACCTCGCTGCTGGCACTGAGAATATTTGACATAAGATCGTTGTAGTCAAATTCGTGTTTCCGTTCTACCTGGTAGATGCGAAGCGCTAACTGCAATACAACTTCGTCTTTCCAACTGTCCGTTTTTCAGGGTCCAGGGGATAATGAATTGACGCACTTCTTGAACAATTTGTTTTCAGCTGTTGGAAAGATAAACTTTTATCCCACTACAAAATCCACCAACCTTTACTTTGGACACGTTAATGTTAAGTGGAAGGTGTAGCTTTCTAGTTCCAAGGCCCTTCAAAGAGTCGACACGTAGAGGTGAAAACCGTCGCTGCCTCTCGGAGTCCGAGTTCGATGTTGGGTACCTTGAATTTATTTTGTTTGAGTTCGCTATTTCCGGGAGGATATGGGATGCTGAGTACCAGCGGAGCATTTTTGCTTTTCTCTTGTTTGCTCTCCTCAAATGTAGCGATATCGCCATCGCCAAAATATAGCATGACAAAATTCCCTTTTGCAGGATGCTGTCCATGAACTATTTCGTATTTTTTGCGGTGTCGCTTCAAGGTCAACGCAAAATATCCACAGCAGCTTGATGCTTCACAAGGCTCTCCACGCCATCGTACGCACTTTTGTTATGTCCGGTTCCAGAGAAAAGCCACTTTGTCACCCTAGTGACCCGACATTCACTCCTGCACACCTAGAGAAACTGATATTTGTTCTGAAATTGGGTGGCACCACCGTTATTTATACACATTATTAAAGCGCATAATCATGCATGCTCTTCAAGAAGTCGCTTGATTTCGACCAACCCCAAGCATGCACGAGCCGAATCAAGACTCTGCTCCAGCAAAGAGTCGTAGTCTTTCTCGACATCGCAACGCATGTGAACACACTTTTTTGTCTCTGCGGTCAATGGTATCCTCTACCTTCGTCGGAAAGTATTTCCTACAGCATAAGCAAAGCTTCTGACCACTGTTTGTCAGATCTCTGAAGATCCTTGGAACTAGAAAGCTGCACCTTCGCCTTAACCTTGAAGTGTCCAAAGAAAAGGTTGGCAGATTTTGTAGTGGGATAAACGTTTTCCAGCAGCTAAAAAGAAAATGTTTCAACAGCTAAAATAAAATGTTTAAGAAGCCCATCTATTTATTATCCCCGGGAGCCTGAAAGACGTACAGTTTCCAAGACAAAAGATGCTTTGCAGTTAGCGCTCCGCATGTACCAGGTAGAACGAAAATAGGTACACATTTGACTATGACGATCGCATGTCAAATATTCTCAGTGCCAGCAGCAAGGTTACTTGCTTATAAATGGGGTAAATTACCAATAATGCACGATTAAGCAGCGTCAGAAATCAAACATATGGGTTTATGACCCATCTAGGGCAAGGCGATAAAGAAATAAAAAGGTAGCCTTACTCTGGTGAGAGAAACAAGCTCAGAAACCTCACAATTATTTTCATGCCTAGTGCAACTAACAAGTTGAACAATGGGTAAATATGAATACTATGATCAGTTTTCTTTATATAAGGCACTTTATTTTTCTGAAATATAAAAAACAGCCATAATTATTTGTCTTTTTTCACTGCGAACTGCTACTCAACCGTTGATCGCACATCAAAAAAATGTGTTGAATGTGAACTTATTTTTCCGAGTTAGAACAAAAATAATGCAGCAAATGTTAAGAGTGCCATTTTGTGTAAATATCGCGAAAATTGAGTTACATGATTTTTTAAAAATGACGTCGAAAGATGGACCTTTTTTGAAAATTTTCATTTTTTATCGCATTTCACGAAGGGGTATTCTGGTAAATTCTTTTGTAGATCATTTAGAAGGGTATGAGTGTTCACCAGCCTCTCCTAAACACGTCTAAAAAACTCGACAGCTTAGACTATAGGGCGATGTGTAAAAAACATTTTTTTAGAAGTGCCACTTTTGAACGACATTGCTCTCGCTACTAAGTTTGAGGAATATTTTCTCAAAAAATATAAATATTGCAATTTCAAGTTTCGCGTATCTAGCAGAAACGTTTGCAAATATTTGTTTAAAAAATTAGGAAAATGTGGAAAAAATTGTGCTTCGTTTTACGGGTCCCCAAAGTTGCCACACCGAGCAATGTGGAAAGTAGCCCGGCTGGGTCGTGCTGAAAATAATTTTTAATAAATCGACTATGGCGTTACTCACTAAACTAATGCCAGTTCCATGGGGGGGGGGTGCAGTGTTCTACACAATATTAAGTTTCATCTAAAAAAAATGGTCATGGCACCACATTGGCTGTCCTTATCTGAACACACCTTACTGAGGAATGAAACCTAAAAAGAACTAGAAACGTAGAGTATTGTTGAAGTTCTGAAATAATGACTAGTCACTTCCATCTGATCCCTTTCCACGTCGAAAAACTTGTGTGCACTTTAGTGCAACAAAAGATAATATTTTGAAACATTGGCCACAAGTTCGCTGCGAAAATATATTAGCTCCATTGCCTACACTTGAAGCACTGTTTTCAAAGAAACAAATCTATTCTTTCACTTTTGTTGCAAGAGAACCACATTTAAAACTCACACTAGTTAAAATACAGATTTTGGGCCATCCTTGTACCTAAATATATAAAAATTAGTAGTACTGTTACACAGTGTACCCTTTTGTACCTTCTATTTCGGGAAATATTGCTAATTTGAGTAGTGGTAACAATTTGGTTAAGTAAAAATCGAATTATTCTACAGAATGTCAATATTTAAAAACAAAAAATGAAAAAGTTAACAAATTTTGTTCCTCAGGCCAAAGCGCTTTATGTATTGTAAACAAAACACCACAATTCTCTATTTCGCTTCTGGGGCCGTTTAATGCTTTAGCTCTTACAACATACGACATGACACAAATTCACTTCTAAATATTTGGTGAAGAACTATTTTCAGCTAACGCCTTTACACCCAACCTACAAATATACTTTCCGTAATTGTAGAACCTCTAAAGTGTCCTATGTTGACCAGTGCCAGCATATTTACACATGGGTGTAACTTTGTGGCAAACAACTATATTACGACGTTAATTATTCGTGTCTGTGAGGTCAGAAAGTTCGTAAATTTCATATTTTAAACCATATTCTTTGTGAAATAAAACAGCAGATAGTTTATAGAAGGAAAGTATGCATTTACTGTCAAAAGCAATTACTTACCGAAGCGGGGAAAATGGATGAAGTTTAAAATTGATCAGAAAAACAATATGTGGTTTATCGTGATTTATGTACTGCTGCATTTAACTCGCTATACTTTATCATTTCAGTGTGACTGGACACAATGCAATGGTGGCTGTCCCCCTGGTGATTACCCGTGGCCATTCCCGTTTGATAATGAAGTATTTTGCTTATGTGTGAACGAATTCCACAAGCCGCCAAAACAATACTTTCAGGGTCTAGGTGATTAATTTCCTCAAGAGATGACTCTCTCTATGAAAGTGGTTATGGCTACGGGTGAATGCTGAAAGAGTAGTCAATCCTGAGACCCCTTCTCTTATAAAGAGCTTTGCAATAAAAGTATGCTGCAATATACAGATAAACCTGGGTGTAACGAACCTCTGCGTAACGAATTCCTGGATTTAACGAAGTTTTTCAATTATCCATTTCCACCTTCATTGAAGTCCACGTGTTTGCGACCTCTACGTAACGAAGGAGTTGCGACGGTTAACCTAAATGTAACGAATTCGCTACGCTGATGAGTCAAGGTTTCTTGCCCTTTTTCTGAAAAATCGGCTGCCGAAATGCACTAATTTAGCGAATTTCGCCCGCACCGCAATCTCTCGTGCGTTTCCACGAGTGAGCGCGGCGTCGGTTAGGTGCTAGGCCTGCCCGTCAGCGTGTAGTCGCGTGTGTCCCCTGGTATCGGTGGTATGGGTTCGTTGGTGATTTCTGCTACCTGAATACGAAAAGATTTGTCTTTTCAAGACACGCTCGCAATTTCAAATGCCGTCTCCGCCGGCGAAAAAGAAGAACGCCAGCGCCCGGTACAGTGTCCCAGCTATAGCATTCCTTCAACAATTTTGACCGCAGAAAAGAGCGTGAAGTTCGCGAAAAGGCGCCCTGTCAGCATAAGTTTGGTTTTTGAAACGCGTTAAGGCACCGAAAAGTATCAATAAGCAAAAGTGATAGTTGCGTCTGTGAATTTGGGGGCCGTGTAGTAGCAGCAAGCGCAAATCCCGCAGTTTTTCAGTGTGAAATATATCCTTGAACAAGGGTGAGTTCGGCATCACTGATGCCTACCATATTTGTTTCGTTTCGGCTTCATTTTCGCGAGCTTGAACTCGAAACCTGCATGTAACGAAAACCTGGATGTAACGAAAAAATGCCAATTTTTGTCAACTTCGTTAAATCCAGGTTTGGCTGTATCTCGATACTTGTTATCTTTATCTTGGCGCAACCAGACGCAACAAGGTCTCATCTATAGATCGACTGGTGGTGCTACCGCTTTAGAGTTGTGCATGTTTTTTGGGCAGTTTTTTCCTGCCTTCCTACCAAACCATCAAGAAAAGTTTCTATGCCGCAGTGTGGGTGCGGGGAAGGAAAATGAATGAAGTTTAAAATTGATCATTTTGTCACCTAGCCGGTTGGTAATCTTTTTGTTGGTGTTGAATAAATGGGTACTGAATAAAGGGCTGAAAATTGCCTATATAGTTCTGTAGAAACCAACATTGTCGTGCCGTGGTTTCAAGTGTTCATTTGTTTGAATGTAGGTAAAAGTTGTATACAACTCGCAGGATGTATCTCTTGAAGGCAACGCGAGTGGCGTAGAATGGTAGTAAACAAAACAAATTGCGCAAATAACAAAATACACTCAGGGGCGTCATATTCTTGAAGGATAACACAGGTTATTCGATGGTGCGTGGCATAATTCTGCATTTGCCTGTATTTTGGCGTTGAGGAATAATTCTTCCGTAAAGTGGAGTCTTTTATTGCACTTCCAGATCTCCACGTACACCTGCATTAGTCGACGTAATATTGCTAATGCAAGCAATCCTTTCCGACATTTTAGTCGTTCGAAAACGAAAACAACTATAAAAACGTCAACCGCATGTAGCAATGTAAAATGTTTTTTCATCGTTATTATTTGCCCTCAGTTATTTTCAAAAAGTTTCAAGAACATTCGTGATATGCTGCCTGGACAAAACCTCTAGCGCTTCATGCGATTGACTAATTTACCAGTTGTTAGGCCCTGTATCATCAAAATAACAGCTTTCGGAAAACTTGCCCTCTTGAGCGTTCTTTGGAGGCTGAGCCTCAGTAATACTCCAAAATTTACTTAAATTACATTTTGCATGTTATAGGGCCAACTGAAGACGGACACATGACAGCGGACATCGAAGTACTCCTCCGCGTCTCATGCAGCAATTATTTACGAAATACTATAATTGTACAGTTCCGTAGCCACAGTAGACGTGACACGGTACCTAAAAAAGCGCGAAAAAGCATATTCTGAAAAGTTGTCGCGGAAATATGAAGCAGCCTGGATGAAGCAAGGTCCCGTGCTCAAACAGCTGCTTGAAGTTACAAATACAGAAAAAAAAAGACTCGGCATGGCGCTGTTTGGACGAAGGGCGGCAAACTATTCTGCCGCAAAACAACCGTCCCGCATACTCCAGATCTTGTTACTTGCTGGCATTTACAAGTTGCAAGGAATGCACGTAGGATGAAGAATACTGCAACAGAGGTTGCGGAAAGCAACGAAAATCTAATGCCGCAACGAAATAACGGCTTCGCCGCCCCAATAAAAACCTGGAGTTTTTTCTTTGTTTCACTGTCTCGTTGGCGTGGCAATAGAAGAAATAATCTGCTGGTTTACATATTCTGTTTAATGTTAACTTTGTACGGAAACGTTGTCCAGGCCTCATTATTGGTATTGCGCATGTTCGAATGTTAACTTTGTACGGAAACGTTGTCCAGGCCTCATTATTGGTATTGCGCATGTTCGGATCCATCTTCTTTTTTAATCTGCCTCTCAGGCGGGGTGGACGAATGTCGTTCTTTTCAACACGTCTACTTCACTGTGAACTGCAAGAATCATTTTTAACAACCAAATAATATGAAGGGGTTTCTGTGAGATGTTCCGCGTCTGTCATTTCTTGGGATACTGGGCGTTTTGCCGAAGTGTAATTAATTTTTTTCTCTATTGCTATAGAATTTGCATAACGAACAAAGCCCCGATTTTACTCTTGGTGGTTATTTAGACGTAAATCCTTTCTAACTTTCCTCGTGTCCCAAAGAACTATGCCTAATTATAGAAAGCACTGCTTGTATATTTGTGATACACTAGCGTACACGTAACACAGGAAACACAAAATAACTGCTAGATATATTTCTTACCAAGCCGAAGAATTTCAGGTGTGTGTCAGCATAGCTACTAACACTGTCAGTAAAACATCTCCCTATATACCTACATGAAGATAGCCTTTAGGGATACTCTGAAGAAATGAATGAATGGATGAATGAATGAATGAATGAATGAATGAATAATTAACACCAAAGGCAGAGTATTACAAACGCTATTACCTACGTGGGGCCGGAGTATGAAACAGCACTGTTCACCGTATTTAACACCCCCGTCTTAGCGGCTTCGGCCCTGAGGTAACTTGTTAATGAATATTACGGTGCAAAACTTTAGTATAATACATGAGCACGTAGCTTGGGATATGTATATCTACAGCTGAGTGTAGATGAGTCTTATGCCCCTTTATTGGGAAATAATAATACAAAGCTTGTTCTTACATGGTGGGAGAAAGCAACCATCAAAGGTGCGGAAGCGGTCGGTCACCCGACGAGGTACCTTGTGAATTTGGGGGGGGGGGCGGTATTGGCGATACTGCGTACTCCGTGCCCACATACTCACGCTGTGTCCAACTGGGGCTACGAGTTTTAACTCGAAGGGTAGAAGCCTCACACGGTGGCCCTTGGAGCCCTGGTTAAGCTCGGGCCTATGGGCTCTCTGTCTGTTCCTTAGACAGCGAGCTCCGGGACCTCTCTCGCAAGAAGCGAGAGAAGTCCTGGAGCAAAGAAAGAACCCTATCCTCTGGTTTTATCTAATATAATGCGGTATTTTCTAATTGTCCCGCCTCAGAAAAGGGACCTAACTAGAGTACTATCTAAAGAGAAAGCAGAACACTTTTGTTAGCTCCGTGCAGATCAATCTGCAAACACACCCCTGTTGCAACAAAGGCCGTCCTTCTTTTGGCCAGAACGCTCGGGACACCTTGTGTATCCGAGGTGAGGGTATTGGCAAAAGTGGGAATCTCTAGCCCCAGAACATAAGGTGTTGCCAACCCAGTTGATATTTTGAGAAATGGAGGGTAGAAGCCTGTAAAGATCGCGCCATAGCCATAGTAAATATTGGGCAGTGGGCACCCTATATATGTACTGTCGTTGGGAAGATCATTCTGACGTATTTCACAAAAATAAGTAACGAATGCGCCTGGTATAGCTGATTACATACTACTTTGTGCCGATGATCACGGGGAGGGGGAATGTAAGTTAGTGGGGTCATTATTATATTTTTAAGTACCACGCTGTTTTTGGTAATTTCATCGTTTAGTATTTGGTTCCAACTTTAGTGAAGAGCAATGATTAATTCTGTTTAGATGGCCTTGGGTCTCTTTGTTTTAGTTTGTAATATTTTATTCGCCTTTAGTTTGTTGTTTGTATCAAGGGACGATGCATTTCAGTGTCTGTGGTTTTTTTTAAAATGCGTCAGGACAACGGCTACGGCTGTTCCTGGGGAGCATAAAACAGTGATTGATTGGTGAATCAATTGATTAATATTGTTACGATTTCTATTTATTGCTTTGATTGCACAAGGCGACTGTGGACAAGGACCATCACACAAACGTGAACGGGGTTGATTGGAAATCTCCTGTTAACTTTGTGGCCTTTAAAAGTATTGGGTTCCTTTAAAAATAATTAGTGTAAGTGATCATTTTTCATTTCAGTTTGTGCGATTTATTCTTCCTTACCGGCGCGAAAGCATTACATAAGGCAATACATGACTACATCCAAGTTGCCAGTTTCATAGCAATGTAGCAATAATCTATCATGCTCTTTTTGGGGAAGCATCGCACTGCACGTGGATAGAAACCTTGCAGTGCGTGCGCTGTTCGCTAATAAAGGACGACAAACAGAACGCTGGGTGCACGGTTGGGCCAGCCGTTTGCTGCTACGCTAGCTCTCATCGCTTTACCGTTCGGATATGCATCTACATTTTCACAAAACATCTCTGTGTCGCCTTGTCACATTCTTAGAGGAGCTTGCAGAGTTGTTGTCAACACCTTATCCTGAACCGCTCACCCGGGTGTTCTCCACCCACAACGGAGCTTCGAAGTGGCCTCTCCCTTCCTTGTGCAACAATGCCTGGTGATGCAGCGACAGCGTCGACGACACCTCTTGTCATGGTATCTAATCCTCTGGGGCTTCGCCTCTTCACAGGGACAGGTGATGTTGATGTGGACGACTGGCTCAGTCTCTTTGAGCGTGTCAGCGCTTACAACAGGTGGGATCCCACCGTAATGCTGGCGAATGTCATCTTTTTCTTCGCGCAATGGTTCGAGATGAACGAGACGGAGTTGACAAGCTGGGACGAGTTCAACACGAAGCTGAGAGACTTGTTCGGAAAGCCACTTGGTCCCCAGCTGTCTGCCAGCAAGAAACTTGCATCGCGCGCCCAGACGTCAACAGAATCACATGTCACATTTATCTAAGACATCTTGGCCTTTTACTCAATGGCCGACAGCACTAGGGCGGAGTCGGATATAGTGGGCCACATACTGAAGGGAATTTGCGGATGACATCATGAACCTTCGTTTTCGCAAAGACTGTGCCACTCTAATTTCTATCACTTAGAGATGTCGGCGGTTCGAGGAGGCCAAAGGCCGCCACTTAGCCCACAACTTCAGCCGACTTCTGGACACAGCAGTAACATCTTCGAGTGAAGTTTCGAGCATAGCAGCGCCTCTTCCACTCATAAAAGATCCCCTCCCGTCTTCAAGGAATTAAAAAAAAATTGTGCGTCGAGAACTTGAGGCCATGGCTCCTACTACTGCAGTACAATACGCAGCCGATCATTCAATTCGACAACATAGCCAACATGGCCTTCCCCCTGTGTGCGCTATACGTTCTTCGTTTAAACAAGGGCTCATGTCGCCCGGTCAGCGCAACGAACGTCCTCCTGCGCGGTACCCATGCGTAACCCAGCTGAGTGGCGTAGCCCGGACGACACACCCATTTGCTTCAATTGCTCCGCTGTTGGCCACCTTGCGCGGTACTTTCGCACCCATCGGGTCTCATCCTTCGAAAACAGCTACACATGCTATAGTCCTCGACCACCCTCTGGCTACTCCGCGGACCGGCAGCACCGCTTCGCGTCCCGTACCGAGCCCGACCCACCGAACGCTACCAGACCCAACACCACCATAAGTTTTTCGCCCGCCGTCGCCCCAACGCTATCACTCGCGATCGCCGCAGCCTCGCCGCCATCTCCGCCGTCCAACTACTATCGACCTCTTTTGGAAAACAAGACAATGCTGCTCCCGTAGGTGAAGGTGCATTCGCGACCTGCCCCGAAAACTCTCTCGACGAGAAAGAACCTGCTGGAAGTTCACATTGACGATGTACCGGTTACTGCGTTATTTATGCTGTAACACACATATCCATAACGAGTTCTGACCTTCGCCACCGTCTAAAAAAATTCTCACGCCAGCGCCGTTAGTTTTGCAAGTCGCCAATTTACGGACACGTGCTGTTGCCGGTTTCTGTACTGCTCAGGCAAGAGTTGCTGAACTTACCCTTCCTGTGAGGTTTACTGTACTAGAAACGTGCCTGATGACCTGATCATCGGCCTGGATTTCCTCTCCGAAAACGCAGCTCTCATTTGCTGTAAAACAGGGGTCCTCCGTCTTGAGCTCCCTCTTGCTCAAGCTGCTACCGACGTTCCGCAACCTCGCTTGTGTTCCACGGAGCATGTTCGCTTGGCCCTGCGTACCGCGACCTACGTCGATTAGTCAGCGTACCCCGCTATTCCGGACGGGAACTACATCGTGTCACCAATCACCATTGGGCTCCTTACGCGACCTGTCACCCTTCCTCACACCGTAGTTACGGTGCGTAAGAACCACGTGCATCTTCCCTTCCTAAACTTTGGCTTCTCTTCCGAAGCTCTCCCCCAAAGGATTTCGTTGGTTGTCCCGTTCTCTTATGGGACTTCTATGTTTCTTCTCTAACTTCGGACAACCCTGCAGGTTCTGCCACCTTCATGATGGAATCCGACAAATTTCCGCGCATGATTGCCCAAGATCTCTCTGCGACAAATGCTCAAGAGTTGTCTTATCTTTTCGCCTCCTACAATGCCCTATTTGATTTCGGCAACCGACGGTTGTGCCAGACAACAACCGTCAAGCATCGGATTCATACTGGTGATGCTAGGCCACTGCACAGGCGACCATACCGCGTTGCTCAGGTGGAGCTACGTGCTATTCAACAGGAATTTGGCAAAATGCATAGCAACTGCATAGTCGAACCTTACTCCAGTCCTTGGGTGTCGCCAGTCGTGCTAGTCTAGTGAAAAAGGACGGCACATGGTGCTCTTGTGACTATTACTGTTATCATCTCAACGAAATAAATAATAAGGACGTTTCTCCATTACCTAGGATAGACGACGTCTCCATGGCCCTGCATACTTTTTGTCGATTGGTCGGCGCTCAGGATACTGCCAGATAGCTGTAGACGAGCTGGATCGTGAGAAGACGGCTTTTATTACACCCGACGGCCTATAACAATTCAAAGTCACCCCGTTTGGGTTGCGGAATGCCCCTGCCACCTTTGACCGCACGATGGACTCCTTACGCCTTGGCTCCAAGTAGTGCACATATTTATGTTACCTGAATGGTGTGATAATTTTTTACCACCATTGAAACACTTCTCCAGCACCTTTCGGACATCTTGGCTGCCTTCCGCAATGCGAGACTTCAACTTAACTCCGCCAAATCTCATTTCGCCAGACGCCTATCCTTGGCCACATCGTCAAAGCTGCTGGTAGGCAGCCAGATCTAGAAACAATCCACGCCGTCAAAAACGTTACTGTGCCGGTCTCGTCAAAAGACATCCGTAGTTTTGTAAGATTCTGTTCTTACTTCGGGCGGTTCATAGAGGATTTTGAAACCACATTCCGTTTTACACCAACGCAACATTCGCCTGGGGCCCTGAACATGCCGCCGCCTTCTCGACGATCGCTTTTCTCCTCACGACTGCACCCATCCTTGCTCACTTTGACCCGTCCGCTCCGACTGAAGTTCGAACTGACGCCAGTGGCTAAGGCAGAGGCGCCATTTTGACTCAACGGCAAGAAGGTCATGACGAGTAATCACTTACGCGAGTCGGCTCCTGCCCGTCTGAACGGTACTCTATAACAGAGAGTGGCGTCTTGCCCTTGGGTGGTGTATGGATAAATTCCACACTTACCTATAAGGTGGGCCATTTAACGTTGTGACTGATCAACACGCCCTACGATGGCTTTCGTCCATAAAAGATCCATTCGGGCGCCTGGGTCCATAGGCACTGCACCTCCAAGAGTACCCGTTCACGGTCGCCTACAAGTCAGTCAAGACGCGGACTGCTTCTTTCGCCATACGGTCGATCGACCAACTAATATCCAAAGACTCCGAAACCTGCGTGCTTGCAATTTCTGACTTCCGCCACATAGCCGGCGAACAGCGCACTGACAGCTCAGTGCGCTCGATAATTGACCGTCTCTAGGCCCACTCGCGTCACCCTTCCACTTGAGTGTTCGCTCTTCAAAACGGGGTGTTATACCGTCCCAGAAAACCGCGTTCCACGGTGCAGATGTCCTGGAGATGTCAGCAATGAAAATTGCAGATGTCCAGTAGACGTACAATTGGGGTCGAAACTACGTATACTGAACGTTGCTACGACTCAAAAAAAGTCATACAAATCAAGCGAAGGATAACATAGAATACACCTCTCATGGTACTTTTATATGCTGTTTATGCGACGTTACAATAGCGGTAAAGCTTATGGATATCGTGGCGGTACGCATGCAAGACGTATATGTATGTCTATTCTACATTGTATTGCTGTCTTTGGAACACGCTTTAGTTTGTTATATGCATGTCTAGTGTACGTTAGTATCACATTGTTGAGATTAACTTGTATTCCCATTAAATTTACATTTAATACATTATTGGAGCGTTGTGAGGTGGCCTACGTATTAAGGGCAATTGTACTTCAAATACATGTCTGGCTAGCTATTGAGAGCACTGTTTGTTGTTACTGGGCACCTGGTTTCTAGAGGAATGTGTTCCATTTTTGAAGCGCTGCATATTGCATGAGTTCTCATATTTGAAGGGCCAAGCTCACCACAAACTCTTGCAGAAGCACACAAAGCACAGCTCCAAAGAAGAAATGTCACATCAAAAACGAGAGACAGTAAGTAACAGCAAACCAGTCCTGATCAGCACAAGTGCTATTGACAATACAGCAACCACACTCGTGTCATCGAAATTGACCACTCAGCACGGCTGTACACACCTTCTGAAAATGAACTATCAAAAAAAACAAAAAATTAAACTGATCAAAAAGGCTGTCTTGCCAAGCTGTCTGTATATAAGTGCAGCAGGGCAGAAAGAAAGCTTTGAAAGTAGACATAAAACACAAAAAGTCTAGGTAAAACAGTTTTTATTGAGTTCAGAATTATGTAATAAGTTTTCGGAGTACAACCACTTTCATTTTGATGCCTATCTTCCCTGGCTGAAAGGGTGCAAATTGCATAATCTTAAGCGTAGCACGGATTTATATGACAATAAATAAGTCATACACAGCAGAAGAATTGGCGAATAATAGGAAAGAAAGAAAACATGTAAATCCAGGGTGTAAGAACAAGATAGTTATGCAGCCTGAAATATCTCACACTATGCGAAATGGGTGGTAAACAACGCAAAAAAATGTGGAAACAGAAATGATTGAAGGGTGGTTACAAAAACAAGGCAAATTTACGAAACTAAATAATTCACACCTAGTGAAAACTGTACGATACGCTAAAACAAAAGCATCTTGGAAACACGGAAGTGGTGTGTACTGGTGGTTGCGAGTGCCATACAAATATAAGCTACTTTAACTAAACCCACATCTAGGAAAATGGTTATCAACGCTAGTAAAGGTGTATATACAGAAATGAGTGTAAGGCGGTTAAAAGAGCAGTAGAAATTTACTTGACGAAATGATTCACTTCTAGTGATATGGCAGGAAAAAATAAAACAAAAATAACTTGGGAAACAGAAACTAATAAATGGTGGTTAGGAATACAATACAAAGATACACAATTTCTGTATTTCCCACAAAAATAATGCGATTTGGGAACAAAAGAAAAAAACGCGGGGCACAGAATGATTGAATAATAGTTACAACAAAAGATTTACACGACTACATAATTCACACCAAGTGACACGATCAGAGAACAATAATATCAAATAAAAATGCATGGAAGCACACAAATCAGTCAATGCTGGTTCAATGGTGTGTGCCTCCATCAGTCAGGTATGCTAGGGATTCTTGAACAGTTTGCGTTCTTCTTTGTGGTGTCAGAAACTGCCAAAATGGCTACACACCGGATTAGACGGAAAGTGAGTGCAGATTTCATGGTGCAAAGGCTTAAAGAAATATAATACGTCTTCTAGTAATAAAAACTAAGAACCTGAGGGTTGTCGACAAAGCTGGTATTAACACAGGACGTGACTGACAATAAAAATGTGGGACCTATACACTGTCTGGTGAAAGAATTTGATGTCTGTAACAAGCCGAAGATATCTAGTTACATACGATGCAAGATGCTACTCACAGGTGCAGGTGGAAAAAAGCATGCTTCCTTTTGTTCCCAAACCAGGAGAACTCCTGTGCCCATTTGACAGTCAACAGTAGCTTCAGCAGGCGCCTTGTGAAGACTGTTGCAGTAGCACTTCCCTTGACAGCTTGTTCTTCAATCTAGGAATGGGTATAGGAAAATTTGTGTTGTTAATACAGCTTTTAACACCGGTTTAATACAGAATGACAGCTTACCACTGTACCTAAAAAAGAAATTGTATGACAGCTGCATCTTAGTAGTACTCACCTACGGGGCAGAAACTTCTAGGCTCCCTAAAAGGGTCTAACCTAAATTAAGAACTCAGCAGGCAATAGAACAGAAGATGATGGGTGTAACATTAAGAGACAGGAAGAGAGCAAAGTGGGTCAGCGAACAAATCCGTGTTAACGACATATTAGTAGAAAAAGAAGGTATGGGTAGAGCCGGGCATGTAATGTGAAGGCGAGAACACCGTTGGTCAATATGGGTAACAGAGGAAGCGTGGCAAGCGTGGCAGGAGGCGGCAGAAAGATCGTCAGATGATAACAAAAAGTTTGGAGAGATAAATTGGTCGCGGTTAGCACAGGAGCGGAATAATTGAAGATGTATTGCATTGACCTTTGCCATGCAGTGGGCGCAGATAGGCGGCTATGTTGATGTTACAGAAATCAAGGGTAATGCTTATTCGATAATACTTCACTGCACAACATTGACTTTTATGGTGTAACGAGATATAACACGAGTTTTTGTGATGAAAGGTCACCTGCTGTAGCACTAAATGCATGTTTATATTCTTTAATTATGAGGCGGTCGCTTGAAATATAATATAGTTTCTGTGGGAAACCACTGCTAGTGGAGCCGCTAAAGAGTCTTTGATTGATGAAAAGAAAAAAAAAGGGTGCCAGCCTTCCGACACAGTACGCTTGCTACTCCCCTCAATCTTCGTCACAGAAAATAAAAACCAAAGCATGCTTTCATTCGCACATTTCACTTCATGCCACATGATAACTCAAACCTAAGCACACACCTGAAAATAATGAGTCACCGTGCACACAAATTGTCTTTATCAGAACAATGTGCAGACACCCTTCTTGCTGCCAGCAAGCGATGTAGCAAGAGAATAAAAATAATAGCTTGTATTTTGGTCATGGTGCAGATTATCATTTCTGAAATTTTTATTACACGTGCACTGTTTTTATGAACAGTAAAAAACTGATGCGGATGATGCAAGCGGCTACGTGCGTGAGCACGTTTTATCTGTTTTTTTCTAATATATCATTTGCTTAACGGAAACATGGTTCCATGCAGTGACCGGTAAAAAAATTAAAAATTTTGTCAATTTACCACAGTTAAGCTACACCGAGACACGTATGCTTCCTAAAGAAAGGGCTACAAATTGATAGCCTAATTAAAACATGAACGTGAATTGAAGTGTTGACACTTGGGCAGTACTTTTTTCGCCTGTAGTTCTATTAGGGCTGCCACTGTCTGGATCAAACCGCATCCTTAGTTTTATCAGCATGACACCTTAGCCACTAAGTTGTCATGGCGTGGTTAAGAAATCTTAGGCACGTTGAAGATTACAAATCAATACAAACTGAATGCTGGGCATTCGCTACATGGATATGTAACAGGAAATTAAAAACGGTAGACCTGCAAAACTAGTGAGGTTGGAATCTCAATCAGGTGCTCTAACGACAGCTTAAAAAACAGGTCGAACATGAAGCAATACACAGTAGTAGAATGGAGGCTGCTGAAGATAGAGCTAATGAGCGCAGCCTTTTAATAACCTTTCGGGGGCTCATCGCGGTCGAAGAGGGAACAACTAGAATTCCAGGACATCCAATTTGTAAAACGATAATTAAGAGACGAGCTTGAGCGAGGCTACGATGGAGCACTGGTCTACAATCAGGAAATGGAGGTTGAGCAGGAGGTACAACCGTCAAAACTCTCTGAAAATAGCCGACAGGAAACGGGGTGCTCAAAAAACATTAGCTGGGTTGCACACAATGGCGTTCTTGCATCCAGGAGTCCGGAAGTAGCTTTTGCCTTCTCCGAAAACTTCTCCCGAGTATTAAGCACCTACAAAGATCACGAATCTGTCCAAGACGAAATACTGCAACACATCGCAAAAGTGTCGGAGGATATTAAGGAAACATTAAATGTGCCAGTAAACCTATAACATCCTCTGAGGTAGACAAGACAATTAAAAAGGTGCAAATAAGCAAATGCATCAACCCAGATCCAATCGTCGCAGACTTCTACAACTTTCCATAAAGCATTTAGCCCCATCCTTGCGAGTCTTTCGAAGCACATGGAAAGAGAAAATTCTGCCGCCATTCATGCAGGGCAGTCATGTGGTTCTTATACCAAAAAAATAGTTCACACAATCCACCCCACGTGTGAATGACTTCTGCCCCATCACGCTAATATAAGCTTACTACAAAATACTCGCAAAGATCCTGACCAAGCGACTTAAGGCGGGACTGGGAGGAGTGGTAGGGAACCACGAGACCTGTGGCTTCGAGGGCCTCTCTATAATCATCAAATTCAACCAGGTGAGGTCTGGAATGCGTGCGATAAGCAGCCCTTGGCGTTACTCCATTTGCAGTGCTCCAACTGGACTTAAGGAAAGCTTTTGACCAAGCGACCGGCCCCTACATTTTTTTAATAGCGAAAGTTTGGTCTGCAGCATACAACGGTGGGGGTGAGTATGTGTGAAGGTACGTAAACAGGAAGTTTTAACTCAGAATGTCATAAAGGATCCGGTGATACGCCCCAAAGAGCCAGGGTCTGTATTCGGGCAGCCGGCCTGGTTTGAATGCACACTATGTAGTACTTGCTGTCGGGAACGTTGGAAGCCACAGCAAGTCCACAGAAGATCCTGAATATCTGCGTCGATGCCAACGTGGTGCAAAATGAACATGTCCGACCAAAGGAAGCCCGTCGATCCGGAAGCCACATGTGGGGGACACCTGGTGGGAGAGCAGCCCCGACGCAAATCCTTCTTAACGCCACCTCTCCAAGGCGGGTGAGCCCACCAGGGAGGTTTGATCCTCACGGTGGAAAAAGTGCGCGTGGGGAGCGACGGCGATCTTTTTTGTCGGTGGCCAACTTTGATATTCCATTGACTGTAAATAACGGTATTAGATGCGTCGTGGGCGGGATACCAGTCGCCGCATCTGCCTGTTGCTGTTCAAGGGTCGATGTCATCTGGGCCTAGGAAATCTTCACTCAGAAACTAAGGGTCTCAGACTTTTCGTGGATGATTTGGGATGAGGTACTTGATGAGGTACATTCCGGAGGTCTCGGACTGCTTGCATTGAAACTGTACCGATGTTGACAGGTTATGAATGGTCTGGCGTCAGCGGCTCTATACCCGTCAATGCGTTAAAAATTGCTTTGAGCTGAGCAAGTGTTTACGCGGGCCTCTGAGGAGCGTAGTAATGGCAGCGTTGACGAAACTGCAAGGCTGGGTTTACGACGGCTGTGGCAATAAGGTTTCCTGAAATACCGGCGTCGACGTAAAACATATTTTCGCCAGCACTGATTCATAGTTGCGGCGCAACACAGCTTGGCCGACCCATAAGCTTGCAGTGAGTAATTATTATTCGGGTCCAAGGACCCGAATAATATAATAATTTTATATTTTTATCTAAAGGCGCATATACCACTTTAAAGCAGCCACAAATGTGCACAGCTGCGCTTTAACAGATCGTGCCTGTCACCGCTGGTGAAGCAACTTATCTATCGTGGTAAGGGCAGCTTCTTCCTGAAGTGCAGAGATGGGCGTTAAGCGAGGAAGGCAGGTAATAGTGCTCATAGCTTCTCTATTGATGATCAATGTGGACCTTCGTACTCGCAGATGATGGTTGGCGGGCCGTAGTGAGTTTCAGGCAACGGCGGGCGGCCCGAAATAAGAGCAGATGAAGGTTAGGCATAGGGCGTGCATCCTCTAGACAAGAGATGTGTGTTGACGCGTGCAGTGTGCTTTGTAGGGCAGAATTCGGGTCATCAGTCCCTTCTTCGAGTGGGGAGAGCTGGGATCTCAACTCATCCCAATCGATGACGTGGCAGCGTTGATAAAGTCGCGGCACCCGTGCTGTAGCAACTTAATATTAATGGGATGTTGATTACTCGCCCACCAATCCAGCTCCAAGTGCCATGAGGGCGCACCATGCCCGAGCCACCAAGTGAGGTCTGGAGAGTCAAGCCGTGCGCGAGGGCGTGTTTCCAGACGAGTGCGGCTAAGAACATCATTTAGGAGGTGAAAATTCGCCACCCCCCTCAATGTGTCTTCAAACAGCCGCCCTCAAGAGCTGTTCCTCGGGTACCGCAGGATCTATGCGGGGCATTAAAGACTCCACACACCAGAATCGGGAATACTGAGAAGTTGTGGAGGAGATGTGAAAGCCAGCCTAACCGAATTCGACTGGCATGAACACTGCTCCTGCATGACCACTGAATTGACCTCGCTTGGGCTGTCAGGGGGTTAAGGCGGATCTTGCCAATCTCAGATCACGGTTGGCGGGTCGCATTCAGTTGCGGGCGATGGCGGGTGACCCACAATCGGAGCAGATGAAGGTCAGGCATATGTCAGGCTTCATCTAAGCAAGAGGTGTGTGTTGATGCGTGCAGAGCGCTTTGTACGAAAGAAATTGAATCATCAGTCTTTTACTTCAGTGGGGAGATCTGGGATCTCAACTCATCCCGATCGATCACCTTGCCGCGTCGACAAAGCCACTGGGCCGGTACTGCAGCAAGCCTATTATAAATGAGATGGTGATCACTCGCTCAGCATTCGAGCTCCAAGTGCCATGAGGGCGCACCGTGCCGAAGCCAATAGTGAGGCCCGCGGAGTAAGACGGTGCGCGAGGGTGTGTTTTCCGACGAGTGGGGCTAACATTATTTAGCAGTTGAAAATTCGTCCCCTCCCCTTAATGTGTCTTCAAACAGCTGACGTCACGAACTGTTTCTCGGGTAGACCCAAGATCTATGTGGAGTAAGAATGTCTCACACACAAGAATCGGGACTCCTGGGAAGTTGAGAAGGAGATGGAATGCCAGCCTAACCAAATTCGACTGGCATGACCACTGCTCCTGCATGACCACTGGCATAACCACCGAATGCTACCGCGCTTGGGCTTTCAGGTGAATAAGGTGGATCTTGGCACTCTCATATGACAGTTCGCGGGCCGCAGTTAGTCGCGCGCGACGGCAGGCGACCCAAAATCGGAGCAGATGAAGGTGAGGCATACGTCGGGCTTCATGTACCCAAGAGATTTGTGTATATGCGTGCAGAGCACATTATAGTATAGAAATTGAATCATCAGACTTTTCTTCGAGGGGGAGAGCTGGGATCTGCACTCGTCCCATGCGATCACCTGGCTGCGTCGACAAAGGCACTGCGCCGGTACTGCAGCAAGCCTAATATAAATGGGATGGTGATCACTCGCCCAGCAGTCGAGCTCCAAGTGCCATGAGGGCGCACCGTGCCCAAGCCACCATGTTAGGTCAGGAGAGTAAGACGGTGCGCGAGGGTGTGTTTCCCGACGAGTGGGGCTAAGAACCTCATTAAGAAGTTGAAAATTCACCCCCCTAAATGGGTCTTAAACAGCTGATCTCTAGAGCTGTTCTTCGGGTAGACCCACGATCTATGCGGAGATTTAAAGACTCCACACAGCAGAATCGGGACTCCTGGGAAATTGTGGGGGAGATGTGAAAGCCAGACTAACCGAATTCGACTGGCTTGACCACTGCTCTTACAAGACCACTGGCATGACCACCGAATGCGACGGCGCTTTGGTTGTCAGGTGATTAAGGTAGATCTTGCCACTCACAGATGAGGGTTAGCAGGCAGCAGTCAGTTCCGCGTGACGGCGGGCGGCCCACAATCGGAGCACATGAAACTGAGGCGTTGGTCGGGCTTCATCTACTTAAGAGATGTGCCTTGACGCATGGAGTGGGTTTGTTGGACAGAAACCGGGTCATCCGTCTCTTCTTCGAGTTGGGAGAGCAGGGATCTAAACTCATCCAAATCGACGACCTGGCAGCAGCGAAGAAGTCGCAACACCGGTCCTGCAGCAAGACTAATATAAAAGGGATGATGATAACTCGCTCAGCAGTCAAGCTCCAAGTGATATGAGCGGGCACCGTGCCTAATCCACCAAGTGAGGTCGGGAGAGTAAGACTGTGCGCGAGGGTGTGTTTCCATAAGAGTGGGGCTAAGAACATCATTAAGGAGTTGAACATTTGCCTCCCCCCCTAAATGTGTCTTCAGACAGCGACAACTGGAGCTGTTCTTCGGTAGGCCCAGAATCTATGAGGAGCATTAAGTTCTCCACACACCAGAATTGGGACTCCTGGGAAGTTGTGGCGGACATGTGAAAGCCAGCCTTACCGAATTCGACTGGCATTACCACTGCTCTGGCATGACCACTGGCATGACCAGCGAATTCGACCCCGCTGGGGCTGTGAGCTGATTAAGGTGGATCTTGGGTCTCTCAGATGACGGTTGGCGGGCAGCAGTCAGTTCCGCGTGACAGCGGGTGGGCCACAATCGGGGCAGATGAAGATCAGGCATAGGTCGGGCTTTACCTACCCAAGAGATGTGTGTTGATACGTGCAGTGCGCTTTGTCGGATAGAAATCGGGTCATCAGTCTCTTCTTGGAGTGGGGAGAGCTGGGATCTCAACTCATCCCAATCGATCACATGGCAGCGTCGACAAAGTCGTGGCACCGGTCCTGCAGCAAGCCTAAGATAACTGAGATGGTGAACACACGCCCAGCATTCCAGCTCCAAGTGCAATGAGGCCGCACCATGCCCAAGCCACCAAGTGAGGTCCGGCGATTAAGACTGTGCGCGAGGGTGTGTTTCACAAAGAATGGGGCTAAGAACATTCTTAGGGAGAATAAATTTCGCCCCCCTAAATGTGTCTTCAAACAGCTGACCTCTAGAGCTGTTCCTGGGGTAGCCCCAGGATACAAGTGGAGCGTTAGAGTGTCTACACACCAGAATCGGGACTCCTGGGAAGTTTTGGCGGAGATTTGAAATCAGCCTAACCGAATTCGACTGGCATGACCACTGTACTTGCATGACCGCTGGCGTGACCACCGAATTCGACCGCGTTTTTGCTGTGATGTGAATAAGGTGGATATTGGCACTCTCAGATGACGGTTGGCGGGTCGCAGTCAGTTGTGCCTGACGCCGGGCGACGCACAATCGGAGCAGATAAAGGTCAGGCATAGGTCACGCTTCATCTACCCAAGAGATGTGTGTTGATGCATTCAGAGCGCTTTGTATGATAGAAATTGAATCATCAGTATTTTCTTCTAGTGGGGAGAGCTGGTATCTGAACTCATCCAAATCGATCACCTGGCAGCGTCGAGAAAGTCACTGCGCCGGTACTGCAGCAAGCCTAATATAAGTGTGATGGTGATCACTCGCCCAGCAGTCGAGCTCCAAGTGCCGTGAGAGCGCACCGTGCCCAAGCCACCAAGTGGGGTCCGGGCAGTAAGACGGTGCGCGAGGGTGTGTTTCCCGACGAGTCGGGATAAGAACATCGTTTAGGAGTTGAAAACTCGCCCCCTTGAATGTGTTTTCAAACAGCTAACATCTAGAGCTGTTCCTCGGTGTGCGCCAAGATCCATGCGGAGACAAAAAGACTCCACACACCTCAATCAAGAATTCTGGGAAGTTGTGGAGGAGATGTGAAAGCCAGCCTAACCGAATTCGACTGGCATGACCACCGAATTCGACCGCGCTTGGGCAGTCAGGTGATTAAGTTGGCTGTTGGCACTCTCAGTTGACGGTTGGCCTGCCGTAGTCAGCTCCGCGTGACGGCGGGCGGCCCACAATCGGAGCAGATGAAGGTAAGGCATAGGTCGTGCATCATTTACACAAGAGATGTGTGTTGATTCGTGCAGTGCGCTTTGTAGGATAGAACTCAGGTCACCAGTCATTTCTTCGAGTGGGGAGAGCTGGGATCTAAACTCATCCCAATAGATGACCTGGCAGCGTTGACGAATTCAGGCACCGGTCCTGCAGCAAGGCTATAATAAATGGGATGGTAAACACTCGCCCAGCATTCGAGCTCCAAGTGCAATGAGAGCGCACCATGCCCAAGCCACCAAGTCAGATCCGGAGAGTAATACTGTGCGCCAGGGTGTGCATCCTGACCAGTGCAGCTAAGGACATCATTAAGAAGTTGAAAATTCGCCCCCCTAAATGTGCCTTAAACAGCTGACCTCTAGAGCTGTTCCTCGGGTACCCCAGGATCTCTGCGCAGCTTTAAAGACTCCACATACAAGAATCGTGACTCCTGGGAAATTGTGAAGGAGATGTGAAAGCCAGCATAACGGAATTCGACTGGCATGACCACTGCTCGTGCATGACCCCTGGCATTACCACCGAATTTTACCGCGATTGGGCTTTTAGGTGAATAAGGTGAATGTTGGCACTCTCAGATGACAGTTGGCGGGCCGTAGTTTGTTCCGCGCGACGGCGGGCGGCCAACAATCAGAGCTGATGAAGGTCAGGCATAGGTCGTGCATCATCTACACAAGAAATGTGTGTTGATGCATGCAGTGCGCTTTGTAGAGTAGAACTAGGGTCATCAGTCTCTTCTTCGAGTAAGGAGAGCTGGGATCTCAACTCATCCCAATCGATCACGTTTCAGCGTCGAATAAGTCGCGGCACCGGTTTTGCAGAGAGCCTAATATAAATTGGATGGTGATCACTCGCCCAGCAGTCGAGCTCCAAGTGCCATGAGGGCGTACCATGCCTAACCACCAAGTGAGGTTCGGATAATTAAACTGTGCGCGAGGGTGTGTTTCGCTAAGAGTAGGGCTAAGAACATTCTGAGGGAGAAAATATTTCGCCCCCTTAATGCGTCTTCAAACAGCTGACGCCTAGAGCTGTTCCTCGGATAGCCCCAGAAACCATGCGGAGCTTTAAAGTCTCCGCACACCAGAGTCAACACTCCTGGGAAGTTTTGGTGGAGATGTGATTGCCAGCCTTCCCTAATTCGACTGGCTTGACCACTCCTCCTGCATGACCACTGGCATGACCACCGAATTTGATGGACCCCGGGCTGTCAGGTGATAAAGGTGGATCTTGGCTGTCTCAGATGACGATGGACGGGCCGCAGTCAGTTCCGCGAGACGGCGGGCGGCCACATTAGGAGCGGAAGTAGGTGAGGCATAGGTCAAGCTTCATCTACCCAAGAGTTGTGTGTTGATGCGTGCAGAGCGCTTTGTAGGATAGAAAGTGGGTCATCAATCTCTTCTTCGAGTGGGGAGAGCTGAGATCTGAACTCATCCCGATTGATGACCTGGCAGTGTCGACGAAGTCGGGCACCGTTCATGCAGCAAGCCTGAAAATAAATGTGATGGTCATCACTCACCAAGCAGTCGAGCTCCAAGTGCATGAGGACGCACCATGCTTGAGCCGCCAAGTGAGGTCCGGAGAGTAAGACGGTGCGCGAGGGTGTGTTTGGCGACAAGTTGGGCTATGGACATCATTTAGGAGGTGAAAATTCTCCCCCTTATAAATGTGTCCTCAAACAGCTGACCTCTAGAGCTATTCCTACGGTAGCCCCAGAATTTATGCGGAGCATTACAAATTCCACACACCAGCATGGGGAATCTTGGGAACTTGCGGAGGAGATGTCAAAGCCAGCCTAACCGAATTCGACTGGCATGACCACTGCTCCTGCATGACCACTGGCATGACCGCCGAATTCGTCCGCACTTTGGCTGTGAGGTGATTAAGGTGGATCTTGGCACTCTCGATGACGGTTGGTGGGCCGTAGTCAGTTCCGCGCGACGGCGGGTGGCCCACAATCACAGCAGCTGAACGTCAGGCACAGGTCGTGCATTGTCTACACAGAAGATGTGTTGATGCGTGCATTGCGTGTTTTAGGATAGAAATCGGTCATCAGTGTCTTGTTCGAGCGGGATGAGCTGGGATATAAACTCATCCGCATCGAAGACGTGGCAGTGTCGATGAAGTCGCGGCACCGGTCTTGCAGCAAGCCTAATAAATGGGATGGTGATCACTCGCCAAGCAGTCGAGCTCAATTGCCATGAGGGCGCACCATGCCCGAGCAGCGAAGTGAGGTCCGGTGAATACGACGGTGCGCGAGGGTGTGTTTGAAGACGAGTGGGGCTAAAAACATAATTTAGGAGTTCAAAATTTGCCCCCTAATTGTGTCTTTAAACAGCTGACCTCTATTGCTGTTCCTCGGGTAGCCCCTGAATCTATGCGGAGCATTAAAGACTACACACACCAGAATCGGGACTCCTGGGAAATTGTAGAGGAGATAGGAAAGCCAGCCTAACCAAATTCGATTGTCTTGACCACTGCTCCTGCACGACCATTGGCAAGACCACCGAGTTCGACGCCGCTTGGGCTGTCAGGTGATTAAGGTGGATCTTGGCTCTCTCAGATGATGGTTGGCGGGCCGCAGTCATTTCCACGTGACAGCGGGCAGCCCACAATCGGAGCAGATAAAGATCAGGCATAGGTCGGGCTTTATTTACCCAAGAGATGTGTGTTGATGCGTGAAGTTAGCTGTATAGGATAGAGATCGGGTCATCAGTCTCTTCTTCTAGTGAGGATAGCTGGGATCTCAACTCATCCTAATCGATGACCCAGCAGCGTCGACGAAATCGGGCACCGGTCCTGCAGCAAGCCTAATATAAATGGAATTGTGAACACTCGCCCACCATTCGAGGTCCAAATTAATGAGGGCACACCATAGCCAAACCATCAGTTGAGGTCTCGAGAGTAAGACGGTGTGCGTGGGTGTGTTTGGTGACAAGTTGGTCTAAGAACATCACTTACCAGGTAAAAATTCTCCCCTGTATAAATGTGTCTTCAAACAGCTGACCTCTAGAGCTGTTCCTCGGGTAGCCCCAGAATCTATGCGGAGCATAAAGACTACACACACCATAATCGGGAATCCTGGGAAGTTGTGGAGGAGATGTGAAAGCCAGCCTAACCGAATTCGACTGGCATGACCGCTGCTCCTTAATGACCACTGGCATGACCACCGAACTCCATCGCATTGGGGCTGTCAGCTGATTAAGGTAGATCTTGGCACTCTCAGATGACGGTTGGCGGGCCGTAGTCAGTTCCTCGCGACGGCGTAAGCCCACAATCAGAGCAGATGAAGGTCAGGCATAGGTCGTGCATCATCTACACAAGAGATGTGTTTTGATGCGTGCAGTGCGCCTTGTAGGATAGAGCTCGGGTCATCAGTCGATTCTTCGATTGTGGAGAGCTGGGATCTCACCTCATCCCAATCGATGACGTAGCAGCGTCGACGAAGTTGCGGCACCGGTCTTGCAGCAATCCTAATATAAATTGAATGGTGATCCCTCGCCCAGTAGTCGAGCTCCAAGTGCCATGAAGGCGCACCGTCCCGAGCCACCAAGTGAGGTCTAGTGAGTAAGACGGTGCGCGAGGGTGTGTATCCCGATGAGTTGGGCTAAGAACATCATTTAAGAGTTGACATACTTCCCCCCCTCAATGTGTCTTCAAACAGCTGACCTCTATAGCTGTTCCTCGGGTAGCCCCAGGATCTATGCGGAGCAATAAAGACTCCAAACACCAGAATCGTGACTCCTGGGGAATTGTAGAGGAGATGTGAAAGCCAGCCTAACCAAATTCGACTGTCTTGACAACTGCTCCTGAATGACCACCAGCATGACCACCGAATTCGACGCCGCTTGGGCTGTCAGGTGATTAAGGTGGATCTTGGCTCTCTCAGATGACGGTTGGCCGGCCGTAGTCAGTTCCACGCGACGGCGGGAAGCCCACAATCAGAGCGATGAAGGTGAGGCACAGGTCGTGCATGATTTACACAGGAAATGTTTGTTGATGCGTGTAGTGCGCTTTGTAGGATAGAACTTGGTCATCAGTCTCTTCTTCGAGCGGGGAGAGCTGGGATATAAAGTCATCCCAATCCATGACGTGGCAGCGTCGACGAAGTCGCGGTGCCGGTCTTGCAGCAAGAGTAATATAAATGGGATGGTGATCGCTCGCCCAGCAGTGAAGCTCCAAATGCCATGAGGGGGCACCATGCCCGAGCCACCAACTGGGGTCCGGAGAGAAGGGTGGTGTGCGAGGGTGTGTTTTTCGACGAGTGGGGCTGAGACCATCCTTTGGAAGGTGAAAATGTATTTATTTATTTATTTTTTATTAAACTACTCTTAAATCCCGAAGACGTTGCTAAAAGGAGTGGTAACATTTCATACAATATTAGTTAGAGCCGTTTTGAATGATGTAGGACCCTGAATGCTGGCGATGGAGGCGGGGAGGTGGTTCCAGTCGTCGCAGGCATTGGGAATGAACGAGTGAAAGTACGGGTTTGCGCGACACTTAGGAACTCCTACCCTAAACCTGTGATGATTTCGTGTGGAGTTGTAGGGTGGAGCAGAAATGAGAGCCTGTTTTAGAATGGGGTTAGTAAAGTAAATGTTATGAAAGAGGCACAAGCGCGCAATTTTCCTTTTAGATGCGACGTCACTGAGTTTAAGAGAAGATTTATTTGACGTAATGCTAGCGGTTCGTGAGTAGCTTGTGACAATGAATCGATCAGCCCTGTTCTGAATGGCTTCCAAGGATGAAGGCAACACCACCATATGAAGGTCCCAAATCGATGATGCATACTCTAATTTAGATCTTACAAGCGTGTAATACAGTAAGAGTTTTAAAGAGACTGGAGCAAGAGAAAAATTACGGCGCGAGAAGCCATGCATGCGGTTAGCATTATTGGTAACATAATAAGTTCATGCCATTGCAGTATATTGCTAATGTAGACCCCAAGGTACTTATAAGAAGAGACAGAAGATAAATGTACATTGTTAAGTTCGTACGGAAATAGCTCAGATGGGGTATGCTGCTTAACGCCAGAAGAAAATCTCATTATTTCACATTTGTTAACGTTAAGTTGCATCAGCCAATTATTGCACCAAGAAGATACGGCATTACGTTGGATATAGAAGGAATCTTCCGGATTAGTTATTTCACAATAAATCACGCAATCATCAGCAAAAAGTCTGATTGTATACAAAATTACGTTACGAAGGTCAATAATATAAATTAGGAAGAGTAAGAGACCTAACACAGAACCTTGCGGCACCCCAGATGTTACGTGTTGCAACGGTGAGTTACAATTGTTAGCACTTACATATTGTGTTTGGTTCAACAAAAAACACTCTATATACTTGAGTAACCCGCTTTCTATGTTAAGAGCACTACGTTTTAACAAAAGAAGTTGATGGGAAACGGAATGGAACGCTTTTTAAAAATCTAGAAAAATGAAATCGACAATGGCACCCCGGTCTGTTATGGAAAATACATCATTAGTAAAAACTAAATGTCGCGTTTCACATGAAAAATACTTTCTAAAACCATGGTGGCGGTTATCAAGGAATTTCTTGTCCTCGAGAAAGTTATCAAATTGGAATGAATTACGTGTTCAAGCAGTTTGCCGGGGATACTTGCGAGTGTAACGGGCCCATAGTTAAAAGGGTTGGAGGCATCACCTTGCTTCGGAACTGGCCCCACCCTTCCCGCCTTGCAGTCGCTCAGCAGCACAGAAAACTGCAAAGTTTGCGAAAACAGCTTTGACAATATTAGTGACGAGTATGTTTCGGTTAGCTTCAAAAACTGTGCAGCGATTCCATCAGCACCAGGGGAGGATACCTTTATTTTCTGAATTAATTTACTAATGCCAACCCAATCAACAACAAGTGGGTCCATAGCCGGGAAGTGCACATTATCAGCTTTGGGTATCAGTTATCAGCACATTATCAGCGGGCTTGGCAGCACCATGTTCGGCCGGTTGCACATGCATTTCTGCTTTTTCGGCCAGATCGCCCTGCTGCGGGTGGATTCCGTCGTCGGCCCAGAGGAACTTTTTCCACCGCAAGGAAGCATCGTCGCGCCGGCGCCAGACAGCCCCGAAAACGGAGCACCGTCATGGAAAGCAGCGCCTCAAGTGCTGCTCCCCTTTCATGTTGGCAACAGTGTGACATAAGTGGACACTCTTCAGCTTCAGCATAAAACCCGAAGCCATCTTCAGCAGCCTTATGTGGGCTTGGCAGCACCGTGTTCAGCCGGTTGCTCATGCATTTCTGCTTTTTCATCCAGGTGGGGGACAAACAATGTCTACTTTATGAGAGACGATTCGCTCACTTTAGTAGTGCTGCTAAGCCCACAGAGCCTGCTTTCTTTATTGTGTGATTGTTTGTTTGTCATTAGGCTACTGCTGTTGACATCAGGTGACGTGGAGTTAAACCCTGGACCGCGCTCAGACTGAGATTCTAGTTCCAAAGCCACCTTAAACAGCCAGCTTCTCAAGAAAATTCTAAAGGAACAAACGAAGACCAATAAAACACTCACTGCTCTTTCCGAAAACTTGAAACAAGTAGAAACAACGGTAGGCAACGTACAGGAAAGATTAACCACCATAGAAAAAGAGTTAGCTCACCTACAACGATGCGAGGATAAACTCGCCGATCATGAGGTAACAACTGTAGAAACAAATAAACTGGTGCGAGAGTTATCGGTTAAGGTTGAAGACTTCGAAAACGGGAGCCGCGGGATAACATATTAATCTATGGCTTGGAAGAGGGTGATAACGAACAAAATGCAGATTTATAACAGCGGGTCCTTAAGGGCATTTTTAAAAATATACTCAAGGTCAATGTTACATCTGTAGAACGTATGCACCGAATCGGCCGGAAAAAACAAAATCCAGAGCGGCCTGTAATTCTTAAGCTGTACAATTTCTCTGAAAAAATGTTAGTCCTTCGTATTTGCGGCAAACTGAAGGGTACAACAATATCGACATCTGAAGACGGTTCCGCACGAGTTCGGGACTTGCGCAAAGGACTATGGCAATCAGCAAAGGAGGATCGGGACAATGGTGGCAAGGTTACTGTTGTATTCGATAAACGGAAGATAGATGATGACTTGTACGTATGGGATGAACAATAAAATGCAAGACTTTCCTTGAGAAGGGCACGTCACGATAGTCCCGCGAAAAACAACGCGACACGCTAAAGCCTCTACACCGTTTTCCTTGTTATGTTTGAATGCCCGTAGTATTGTAACAAAACTGATAAACCAGAAGAATTGTTATTTTCGTACACTCCTGATATTGTCGGGAAAACTGAAACGTTGCTACACCCAGACATACTTGATTTTGAAATTGTTCCTACGTCACATTGCCTACTTCGGTCAGATCGTGACGGTCGCGGCGACGTGGTTGCCATTGCAATAAAACGCGGCTTGCAATATCTTAGAGAAAAGGGTATCGCGAATCATGAAAGCGTTTGGTGCACAATATTTGCTCGCGATGCTCCAGTACTGATCGGTGGAATTTACAGAAAGCCAAATGCGTCTGATGATTACCTTTTACAAGTGCATGACTATCTGGTTGATAAGGTTACCCCGCGTTCCAAATTAATACTTACCGGAGATTTCAATCTCGCTATTGACTGCCCTAACTTTACAAGTGCTAGAAATACCCCCAACAGCGAGCTATTATACAATTTAATGTTCACTTTTTTACTGTCCCAGTTGGTCCAGGAACCAGCCCCTATTCAAGGAAATACTTGCTCCATACTAGACCTAGCTTTTCTTTCTGATAACCTATCCGGAAAAGTTTCTGTAGAAGATGGAATATCTGACCACAAAATGTTAATCCTAACGTTTAACCTTGAATGCTTAAATCCCAAACCCGGTGGCACAAATTCACGAATAGCTGTGAAAGACTACACCAGAGCTAATGATGTTTGTGTTATTGATTACCTCGACACAGCACTAGAGACGTTTTCTCTGGAGGAATGTGAGGGTGTTAATGGTATGTGGATTCAATTGAAAACAATAATTACGTACTGTGAACAAAACTTTGTCCTAACAAAACTAAAACGCACACGAAGAAAAACATCATGCATCAATCGGCGTGTTATTCACCTTAAAAGAAGCGTACAGAGAATGCGCAAGAACAAGAGGAACCCAGTCATTTTAAGTAAACTTGCATCTCAGCTTAAGGCAGAAATTAAAGTGCAAGGCTAGCTTTTTTTTCACATACGTTATCTCATTTCATGTTTCATCACCCACAAAAACTTTTGGCGTTACTTGGCACGGCCTAAAAACCCAACAACCGAAGTAGAAAGTGAGGGTACTGTTGTAAATGACGCGCAGGCTGTTTTCAATGCTTTCAATAGATATTTTCAGTCCATATTTACGCGCGCAGGCACACCAAGCAGCCCTGTTGCTCCGGTGCATCCCTTTTCAATGCCCGATGTCCTTATCACTACGGGAGGCATTCATAACCTGCTGTTACCGATCGATGTTAAGAAATCTGGGGATCCTGATGACATTTCAAATGTTTTCCTTCGGCCCTACGCAGAGCAGCTATGCCCTTTTCTTGAAGCAATTTTTAAAGCATCCCTACTAACATGTTCTTTACCTGCAGACTGGTTGTGTGCAAAAGTAATTATAATTCATTAAGGTGGGAGCAAGCTGTCCATAGAAACCTTCAGGCATATCTCACTAACTGGTTGCTGCTGTAAGTTATTGGAACATGTAATCAACAAGGCAATAATCACATATTTAGAATACAACAACTTATTGTACCCAAACCAACATGGATTCCGTAAAAACCTGCCTACTGTTACTCAACTCTTGGAAATCACGCATCATTTCATAACTACTATTAAGTCACAACTGCAAACCGACGCCATATTTATACACTTCACGAAAGCTTTTGATAATGTGCGCCACAGTATATTGATTCACAAACTTCAATCTATTGGTAATAACAGTAACATAACAGCATGGATAAAAATGTATCTATCAAATCGTAGGCAGTATGTAGCCGTAAACAACACAGCCTCTGATTGCAAGTTTTTTCTGGAGTACCGCAAGGTTCCGTTTTAGGACCCATCTTGTTCCTAATATATGTCAGTGATATCTATATGTGCCTTGAGCCTAACATTAAAATGAGACTATTCGCTGATGACTGCGTGATCTACACCGCTATCCGCACTACTGATGACCAGCTTAGACTTAACACCATACTAGCTAATATTTCATGTTGGTGCCTTCAATGGGGAATGGAAATTAACGTGTCGAAAACAGCTTACCTTAGCATAACTCGCAGAAAAACAATCCAGCATTTTAATTACAATTTGGTTGGCACAAACATTGCAAGAAACGACACTGTTAAATACCTGGGTGTAACCTTTACAAGTAAACTGAAGTGGCATGCACATGTAAACAGCACATACACAAAAGCATATCGCCAGCTAGGGTTCCTAAATCGAAAACTTGCATTGGCGCCTTCTAATGTAAAACTGACAGCATATAAATCTCTAATAAGGCCGATCCTCGAGTACGCCTGCATTGTTTGGAACCCCCATCAAAAGTACCTTTCCAACAAATTACAAAACGTCCAACACAAGGCCCTTCGCTTTATCTTTTCAAAGTGTTCTAAGGCATGACAGTGTCACTGAGCTGCGCAGGCGGGCGTGCTTACCGACCCTTGCAGCCCGTGGTCGTGTCTGTTCCTTAAAGTTTCTTTTTCTTTTATATCACAATGGTTTAAACAAAGAAAAGGACAACTATATAAAGCCGCCTAACCATCACTCCCTTTGTACCAACCATAATAAGTGCGTCAGACCATTAATGTCACGCTGTGACACTTTTAAATATTCATTCTTTCCGTCAGCAGTGGAAGAGTGGAACAAACTACCAAGTGAATGCGTTAACATTTCCTCTGCAGATTCATTTGTTCCAAATGTAGGCAGGTTGTTTTATGAAGAGTAAAAGTTGCCCTTTGTTGTTTGTGAGCGCTTCCGAACACACTGATCACTGTAACACCTGCTGATGCCACGATGATGTTTTGTGACCTGGCCATGATTTTGTGCAAGAGCTTCCATCGTTCAGTTTTAGTTTCACCAGCATCCTTGTGATTCTGTTTCTTTCGTCATGTGCGATATTGCTTGGTTTCTACTCGAGTGTGTATATTTGCACGCCCACCCTGTATGAGCCTGAGATAGGCTTACAGTATTAAATAAATAAAAAATAAAAATAAATAAAATAAATAAAAATAAACACAATTACAAAAAGAAAGAACAAATGCATTTTGTAAAGGAACGCAACACTCATCCGGTGGTATCATACTACCGTCATGATCACACAACTGGATCATGTCCTTTTTGGAACCATTCATGGTTGACCAAAATTTACGAGGGTTAGTATGCAGCAAAGAGGGTAACGTTTTAGTAAAAAAGTCACGTTTTGCTGTAAGAAGCGCGTGTTTATATTCAAGGTTTACATTTCGATTGGCTGACCACCTTTCGCTACTATCAGACGATACAGCGCTGCGGTACAAACGTTTCTTTTTGTTGCGCAACCGGTTAAGAGAGGAGGTGAACCACGGAGAGCAAAAAGATGATCGGATTGTGCACAGGGGAATAAATTTAATAATGAAGGATTCAACAGCATTCTGAAATACTCGCCAGTTTTCTTCTACAGTGCGCAAAGAAAAGCTACGCAGTTAGGATTCGGTAAAACTTTCCATTTCCGCATTGATTACGGCCACGTCTGCACATTTGTAATCTCCTATGGTTTTAGCGGAAGCTGGTTGTTTTGAAGCAGAGACATTGTAAGTAAAATGAAGAATGCTGTGATCGCTTAACCCAGGAAGATAATGAAGAGAAAAAAATTTATCAGGGGTGGTGGTAAGTATTAGGTCCAGCAAACTCGAGGAAGTAAGACTGACACGTGTAGTTTCCTTCACTACTTGAGTGAAGTGAAAATCATTACAAAGAATAAAAAACATATTTCCTTCACGTGTGCAAGAGGTAGTATGGTTACCACTACCGAAACAAGAGATATCAAAAAAATTAAAATCCCCTAAGAAAAAAATAGGGGCTGCAGGGTAGCGAATAACTATATTGTTTAAAGCATCATACAATGTATCACAAAATTCAGAAGACGAGGTCGATTGACGGTAACATGCACACAAAATAGCGTCATTATGACTGAAATGTACGCGCGCGCAAACAAATTCTAAAGAGGACCTTATGGGAACAAGGTGCGAGTGTAAATCAACAGAAACAGCAATCAGAACACCTCCTCCACTTCTGGTATTACAGTCAGACCTGTACGCTTATATACGCCGCAAGTGTGGAACACTTCACTATCACGAATCTTGCTCGACAACTACGTTTCCGTGAGCACATCAATTTTAGCATCACAGTCGTCGATTATTGAAGACAGTTCATCACGTTTGTTTGTTACGCTGCGTATGTTGGTAGGAAAAAAGAAACCTTTCATTCTACTGGACTGTGGTTGCCACTGCCGGATTGCAATGACGTACTTGCGCTAGAGTTGGATTGATTAGCATGGGTATTGATCGGTGACACAGATTCGGTTCCAGGGTTGATTTCGCCGACACTGTTAGTTTGAGTACAATAAACAAAACATTTCTTACCGATTAGTAACTTGTTATAACGGAAGGAGTACTGTTGCCCACTGGCTTTCCCAAAGTCGAGAAGCTTTTTCCTCGTGTTTCTAGTGGCCTTAGAGAAGTTCTCACTGATAGAGATTTCCGTCGATTTTAGTTTCCCTTTCATCGCAAAAATGGTGTCCTTTACTTTGAACGACAAGAACTTTACTACTATTGGTTTTGATTTATCGAGCACAAATGCTCCAAGCCACTGTGGCCTTACAATTCCCTCCTGCGGAATTTGAATTTTCATACGAGAGGAAACAAGCGTGCTTACTAGCTCCCCCGACTGCGACCATGTTTCTTTTGGGTTGTCAGCCACACCATAAAATATTAAGTTGTCACAGCGAGCTCTATCTTCAAAATCGTCAAGGCGGCAACGAAGCTCTGCATTTTCCGAGTGAACTGCATTAATTGCGGCTTCTAACCGTGGGTTACTACCCTGATCGAGGGCGTTAACACGGGCTTCAACAGCAACTAGCCTTGTGTTGATGTTGTACACCGCGTGCTCGAGTGCTTCTTGGCTGAACTTACCTTCAGCACGAATATTCATAAGTTCATCATGGCGAGATTCTACATGGGCACTAATTGCTTTGACAACGTTCGATAGCTCACCAGATAGATTGTTAGTAACATCATCAGGGCCAGGATCAAGCTCGACATCGCCGCAAAGCAACAACGTTTTCCCAAGATACAAGCACTCGCAATTCATAGTAAAAATAACACTGGGGCACGGGAAGAGCAGCAGGAAAGCATTGTTCGACTTTTAGCACTGGAAGTAGGAGTGTGTACTAAACTGAACGAGAAAAGAAAATGGGTTGGAGGCGGCTGCATGCTGCCGCTCTCCCGTGCCCACTGGAGGCAGTGATGTCAAACGAGGAGGGTAAATACTCCGGTGGCAATAATGGCATTGTCGATAGGTAGGACAAGATGAACGCAGGCGCAACAACTGGCGTGCTCAACGAAGGTGGCGCTTCACCAGGACATTTCGCATGTTATCCCATTGTGCTTCGAGCCAAGGAGACAGGTATCGCCTCCGAAGAATTCAGCCTGGACAGGAACTGCGCAGAAGCGGGTGCCGTTCTACCGAAAGGACCCACGGCGAAGCACGCTCCATGAGGTATGACCACGCACGTTGCAAGGGCAGCGAGCAACTGAACAAGAAAAGAAAACGGATTGTGAGGCGGCTGCATTGCTGCCGCTCTCCCGTGCCCACTGCCCCTCGTATAAATGTAATTCTCCACCGTTTAAATGTAACTACAAAGAGCTGGCCTCTAGAAGTCTTCTTCGGGTAGCCCCAGGAACCATGCGGAGCATTAGAGTCTCCGCACTCCAGAATCGGGACTCCTGTACTGGGACGTTTTGGCGGAGATGTGAAAGCCAGCCTAACCGAATTCGACTGGCATTACCAGTGCTCTGGCATGACCACTGGCATGACCACCGAAATCGGCCCCGCTTGGGCTGTGAGGATGTTAGGGTGGATCTTGGCATTCCCTGATGAGTGTTGGCGGGCCGCACTCAGTTCCGCGTGATTGCGGGCGGCCCACAATCAGAGCAGGTGAAGGTCAGGCATTGGTAGGGCTTTATCTACCCAAGAGATGTGTGTTGAAGCGTTGTTACGAATCAGCCAGCGCTGCCCTACTTTCCCGCATCACTCCTCGGCCGTGCGGCGAAACCACCGCGTGCGCCTTTCAGCCGTCCGGCGCCACCATGCCGGTGACAAGTTTCACCAAGCCGAGTCAGACACTTCGCTATCGACATATTTCAAACTTCAACGGTTGCCGGTCCGGCGAGGCGCGTCGTAACCCGTTCAACGACACAGAGGCCCCGCGATCTTAGCGAAGTCCTCTCTCCCCTCTCTCTGACTCAATGTGCGCAGAGGCTACCGACGACTCACGAACTCTGCAAAGAGCGTTCTGTGTGTCTGTGACGTTCGTGGCGTGTTGCCGCTTGCTGGCGTTTTGACCATTACCGCTTTGGGTAGAAGTAGACCCCCGCAAGCGCTGTAAACCACTTCTGTTTGAGCAGCGAATCCATGCAGTCACTCTGCTCCATTCCTGTATTGTAACTGCGCCCATCGGGGCATTGTTTCTTTGCTCCGCACTCAGTGCAGTACTACCGACGTGCAGCAACCGCTCTAAACTTTCCGACGTAGGTGCGACTGAAAGCTCTGCAAGAGAATCATCTGTTTCGGCGGTTGGCTGCTGCTGCTCGACACCCACGATCTGAACCTGCAAGGAGGCAGACTGGTCGCGTTCGGAAGCAACGTCGGCACTAGTGTTAGCAAGCTTCCCCACCTCCTCTCTTTTGCGAATTGTTCCTGCTTGCAACCTCCGCCTTCGCTCCGTGTTAACGAGGTTTCGAGCGCGTCAGCGCGAACACAATTCCTTTCCCGAAAACGAGTCCCCTTTCGCACAGTAGCTGATCGGACCTGTTCGAGAAAAGATACGGATACCGAGCCGGAAGGCAGGGAGAAACAGCGGCCTTGGATTCGAGCTTTCCGAAGGGACCAACGATGGATATCCTGGCGATCGGAAGACACACGCTTTGCGCTTCTACGGCCTGCTTTATCCACGCGCAATCGCCCCTGAATTGGTGCGGTTCGACGTAGGACGGGTGGACAACGTCCATCGTTGCTGCGGAATCCCGAAGACTTCAGCACTGTTTGCCGTTAACTGCAAGCTCACGTACGTAGGGCTCCAAAAGTTGTCTGCTATCCTCGTCCTGGTCTACTATGTGAAATACAAGTTTGCCCTTTTCGCAACTAGCGGCGGAATGCCCTGTCTCACCACAATTGTAGCACGCACACTGCTTGCGCGTTTCGAAAGCATTGTTTCGGCGCTGTGCCTCTGGGTTTCATTATTCCCCGATTCGGGCACTTTCGCACCGCTTTTTTCGTAGGGAGCTCCGCCTTTCGACCCTGACTTATCAGGCCTCGGCCTGAACTCTTTTTGGCCATCTTTCGGCCCTTGCGCACCTCTACGTGCGACGAACTCGTCGACTAGCTGAGCTGCCTGATCCACAGTTATTACCCGTGGCCTATCTTGCACCCAGAGTCTCAGGTTCTCTTGTAGACGGCGGTAAAACTGCTCAAGACTGAAGCACTCAACTACCTTGTCGTGCTCTCCGAAAGCCTTTGCCTCTTTCAGCCACTCATCTATATTAGCCCTCCGCTTGTAGCGAACTCCGAGTACGACTCGCCCCTAGCTTTCACGACTTCACGAAACTTCTGGCGAAACGCCTCTGCTGACAGCTTGTACTTACGCAGGAGGCTAGACTTGACTTTCTCATAGTCCTCCGCCTCCTCCTTTGGCAAGCGGGTCATCACGTCGGATGCCTCACCTGGCAAAATCATAAGCAGCTTTTGCGGCCGTGAGTCTCGGCTAAACTGGGCCCTCTCACACGTATGCTCGAAGTTGACCAAAAAAAGACCGATGTCTTCTCCTACCTTGTAGGGTCGCATTAGGTCACACATTCGCAACGTAAGTCGCTCAGTCGCCACATACTGCACGCTTGTCGAGCTGCTGTCGCGCTGCTGTCACTCTGATGTCTAGGTGGAGACGCCTCGAGGTCTAGACGCTTCACCTCCAGCTCGTGCTGTCGCTTTTCTCGATCGAGTTTGAGCTCATGCTCTCTGTCTCGTCTCTTTTCCTCCTGTTCCTGTTTCTGCCTCTCGCGTCCCTCACGCTGGCGCTCAGCCTCAGCAGGCTGACGTTTAGCGGTCTCCCTGCCATTGATCATCTCAATGCACTCAGACAGCTCGTCATCGTCAGCCCCAACAGCGAGTATAGCCTGTATCAGCTCTGGCTTTCTCAGTGCGTCCGTAGCATCCAAGCGCAAGTCTTTTGCAAGCTCCAACAACTGCGGTTTTTCCAACGCCTTCAAATTTATGGCCGATCAAGAGTGGTGCTTTCCCACTGCTCCAGAAATGTTTTGCGCGACTAACCCACGCGGCAAAAACACACGCCCTAGCAGCTATCCTCAGAAGCCTGGTAAAACTCAGTGAAGAAAAGTCCCGCACTCACCATTGACCGCCGGGAATTCTGCGAAGTCCGAAGCCGCCTCGACGTCCGTGGTGTTGGATCTCGCACTGCTGGCTCCAGGTGTTACGAAGTGCCATCCTACCGCTTCCAACTAGTTGTTGCGACCGAGTGGGGGCACCCGATCCGAGCTCCGTGGCCTCCGACATACAAGTGGTACCATGCATAATGCGAGCAGCTGGCCGCTGTTGCAGCCATGAAGAAGTCAGATGCCGAAGGCGACCGTAACTGTTTACTTCATAGTGGGATGTGAGCCGAAGCCAATGAAACAATGCCCTGAAGGGCGAGGTTACAAAACAGGACTCGAGCAGAGGGACAGCATGGATACGCTGATCAAACAGAAATGGTTTACAGCGCTTGCGGGGGTCTATTTATACCCAAAAGCGATAACGGTAAAAACGCCAACACGCGGCAATACGCCACGAACGTCACAGACGCACACAACAGTCTTTCCAGAGTTCGTGAGTCATGGGTAGTATCGGCGCACGTTGAGTCCGAGAGAGGGCAGAGAGGACGCCTTCGCTGAGGTTGCGGGGCCTTGGTGTTCTTGAACAGGTGGCGATGCGCCTCGCCGGGGCGGCAACTGTTGAAGTTTGAAATGCGTCGATAGCGAAGCGTCTGACTCGGCTTGTCGAAACTTGTCAACAACATGGTGGCGCCTAACGGCTGAAAGGAGCACGAAGTGGCTTCGCCGCACAGCCGAGGAGTGATGTGGGAAAGTACGCCGGCGCTGGTCGATTCGTAACAGCGTACAGTGAGCTTTGTAGGATAGAAATCGGGTGATCAGTCTCTGCTTCGAGTGGAGAGAGCTGAGATTTCAACTCATCCCAATCGATGACGTGGCAGCGTCGACAAAGTCGGGGAACCGGTGCTGCATCAAGCTTAATATAAATGGGATTTGATCACTCGCCCACCAGTCGAAATCCAAGTGCCATGAGGGCACACCACGCCCGAGCCACCAATCGAGGTCCGGAGAGTAAGACGGCGCCCGAGTATCCGTTTCCCGATGAGTGGGGATAAGAACTTCCTTTAAGATTTTACATTTCGGCCCCTAATTGTGAATTCAAACCACTGACGTCTAGAGCTGTTCCTGTGGTAGTCCCAGGACACATTGAGAGCATTAAAGTCTCACACACCAGAATCGGGACTCCAGATCGGGGGAATCCGACTTTCTAATTAAAACAAAATATTGCAAGGGCCGCTGGTCGGTGCTGACGCAATGTGATTTCTGCCCTGTGCTCTGAATGTCAACGTAAAGAAATATAAAAAAGCGCGGGTAAATGGCGGCGTGTGGGACTAACAAAGCCGTTAAAATACATTTCAAATTTGATTAACCTTTTACAAAAACAATGAAATGAACTTGAAAGAGAGATGACGTTTCGCCGAGGCGAGACCGCACAGAAAATTAGTGTAGCAACAACACAAGAGGGCGGTGCAAGCCTCTACATTGCTAAGAGCGCCAACGCGTGGCCTCTGTCCACACCCCTCGTAGTAAGATAGTGTGTCACACGATCGAATTCAAGATAAAAATAACAAATAAAATCCGCCATGTTGGAATACGAAGCAAGTTCGCTTCAAGGTAGCTACGAAGCAGACTTGGATTTCGGCCGACAAAGATCAGTCGAAGTAAGTAAAGCCCGTGGAAAAGACGAAATAAAAGTCGAACCCTGTAAAGGCAATAGATTTGTCGACCGCTACTGCATATTTGCAACCATATAATGAGTACAGGAGTTTTTCGCGATAAACTTTTGCTTTGGGCCTCTGCAGTACTGCGCAGTGGTGTTGTGCTTTGAGGTCCCGCAAAATGTTTTTTGTCGACAATGCTTTTTTACGCCTTGTGTTTTTAATAGTTTAGCGCAGTCAAGTTCGGGGACGGTTTTCATGGTGCAATTTTCAATTTCCGCGAGGCCTACAAAAGCAGATTGATTGTACGGTTTAAGGCCCCGACGCAATGAAGACGATGACGCGCGCCGTAGTGGACGGCTCCGGATTAATTTTGACCAACTGGGGATCTTTAACGTGCTCCGAAATCTCGTCTTGCCAATCTGTAATGATCTCTGATTTCTCTGTTTGACGCCATGCGCTCTATTTCCGATCTGACAAGGTGGGGTGAGGTGGGGTGGGCCTCCGCCTGGTCGATTAAACCTCGGGCGGCGTCGTGGGCCTTCTCATTTCCTCTCAAACCTTAGTTGTGGAGAAGTGAAAGCCAAATCTAAATTACACCAGAATTATAAACAGGTGAAACAAATGTTTCGTTCTGCCGTGAACAAAAGAAAATTAGAGAAAAATTGTGAAATCGCGCCCGACGCTAGATTGTCGCTAATTTTGATGCTCCCTAGCTTAATCCACAGATGTTTCGCATTGATGACGTCTCAACCAATATAGCATGCATAAATCTCAGCACATCTTTGTTTTGAACCCGCACGTTGTGAGGAGGGTAAACCGCTTCTACACAACCTCGGCAGGTGAAGGTACCGACAATGTCGCCATTGCATGCTTTGTCCCAACGGTGCAGGACGGCGTGGCCGGATTTCTAAACAAATACTACAGCCAACACCGGCGTCGGGACATGTGTACAGTGTGCTTGGCTTGGTATAGCAGGGTCTGAAAAGGTTTTATAATTTAAACTTTTACAAGAACCACGCGTTTGCATCAGACCCCAGCGCAGGATGCCACAGGGGATGGGTTTGGGGTCGTAAAGTACTGCACGTTTTAGTGGAGCTCCCGAGACTTTCAGAGAGCCCGTCTGCAAAACAAGCGCGTGTTTACGGGTGCATCTACTGCAAGTTCTCAAATCAGTTGTGGAGAAGTGAAAGCCAGCCTAACCGAATTCGACTGGCACGACCACTGCTCCTGCACGACCAGTGGCATGAACACCGAATGCGACCGCGCTTGAGCTGTCAGGTGATAAAGGTGGATCTTGGCACTCTAAGGAGAGGGTTTGGGCCGTAGACAATTCCGAGCGACGGCGGGCGGCCCACAATCAGTGTAGATGAAAGTCAGGCATAGCTCGTTCATTATCTACACAAGAGATGTGTGTTGATGCGTGCAGTGCGCTTTGCAGGATAGAACTCATGTGATCCGTCTCTTCTTCGAGTGGGGAGAGCTGGGATTTAAACTCACCCATATCGATGACGTGGCAGCGTCGTTGAAGTCGTAGAACCGGTCTTGCAGCAAGCCTAATATAAATGGGATAGTGGTCACTCGCCCAGCAGTCGAGCTCCAAGTGCCATGAGGTCACACCATGCCCGAGCCACCAAATGAAGTCTGGAGTGTAAAACTGTGCAAAAGGGTGTGTTCGGCGACGCGTTGGGCGAAGAACATCATTTAGGAGGTGAAACGTCTCCCCCAGCATATATGTGTCTTCAAACAGCTGACCTCTAGAGCTGTTCGTCGGGTAGCGCCAGGAACCATGCGGATATTCAGAGTCTCCGCACACCAGAATCGGGACTCCTGGGAAGTTGTGGAGGAGAAGTGAAAGCCAGCCTGACCGAATTCGACTGGTATGACCACTGCTCCTGCATGACCACTGGAATGACCACTGAATGCGACCGCGCTTGAGCTGTCAGGTGATTAAGGTGGATCTTGGCACTCTCAGGTGAGGGTTGGCGGGCGCAGACAGTTCCACGCGACGGCGGGCGGCCCACAATCAGAGTAGATAAAGGTCAGGCATAGGTCGTTCATCACAAGAAATGTGCGTTGATGCGTGCAGTGCGCTTTGTAGGATAGAACTTGTGTGATCAGTCTCTTTTTCGAGTGGGGAGAGCTGGGATTGAAACTAATCCCTATCGATGACGTGGCAGCGTCGACGAAGTCGTGGCACCGGTATTGCAGCAAGCCTCATATAAGTGGGATGGTGATCACTCGCCCAGCAGTCGAGCTCTAAGCGCCATGAGGACACACCGTGCCCAAACCACCATGTGAGGTCCGGAGAGCAAGACTGTGCGCAAGGGTGTGTTTGGCGACGAGTTGGGCTAAGAATATCATTTAGGAGGTAAAACGTTTCCCCCCGTATATATGTGTCTTCAAACAGCTGACCTCTAGAGCTGTTTGTCGGATAGCCCCAGAAACAATGTGGAGCATTAGTCTCCGCACTCCAGAATCGCGACTCCTGGGAAGTTTTTGAGGAGATGTAGAAGCCAGCCTAACCGAATTCGACTGGCATTACCACTCGTCCTGCATGACCACTGGCATGACCACCGAATTCGACCGCGCTTGGGCTGTCAGATTATTAAGGCGGATCTTTCCGCTCTCACATGACGGTTGGCGGGCCGCAGTCAGTTGCGCGTGACGGCGGGTGAACCACAATCTGAGCAGATGAAGGTCAAGCATAAGCGGGCTTTATGTACCAGATTATTCAGTGCGCTTTGCTGGATAGAAATGGGGACATCAATCTCTTCTTCGAGAGGGGAGAGCTGGGATCTGAACTCATCCCAATCGATCACCTGGCAGCGTCGACGAAGGGGGCACCGGTAATGCAGCAAGCGTAATATAAATTGGATGGTGATCACTCGCCCACCAGTAAAACTCCAAGTGCCATGAGGGCGCACAATGCCCGAGCCACCAATTGAGGTCTGGAGAGTAAGACGGTGCGGAAGCATGTGTTTGGCGATGAGTTGGTCTAAGAACATCATTCAGAGGTGAATATCCTCCCCTGTATAAATGTGTCTTGAAACAGCTGACCTCTAGGGCTGTTCCTCGGGTTGCCTCAGGAACCATGCGGAGCTTTAGATTCTCGACACAACAGAATCGGGACTCCTGGGACGTTTTGGCGGAGATGTGGAAGCCAGTCTAACCCAATTCAACTGGCATGACCACTGTTCTTGCATGACCACTGGCCTGCCCACCGAGTTCAACCGCGCTTGGACCGGCAGGTGATTAAGGTAGATCTCGGCACTCTCAGATGACGGTTGGCCGGCCGTAGTCAGTTCCGCGCGACGGCGGGTGGCCCACAATTGAAGCGGATGAACGAAAGGCCTAGGTCGGGCTTTATTTACCCAAGAGTTGTGCGTTGATGAGTGCAGTGCTGTTCGTTTGACTGAAATGGGGTCATAAGTCTGCTCTAAAAATGTGCAGAGTTGGGACTAAGCTCATCGCAACCTGGGATCTATCAGCATCGGCGAAGTCGCGGCCTGGTCCTGCTGCAAGTCTAATAAAAACGGAATGATGATAACTCGCCCAGTAGTCAAGCTCTAAGTGTCATGAGGGCGCATCGTGCCCAAGCCACCAAGTGACGTCCGAGGAGTAGGACTCTGCGCGAGGGTGTGTTTGCTGACGAGTGGGGATAAGAACATCCTTTAGGAGTATAAACTACGCCCCCGTTAATGTGTCTTCAAACAGCTGATCTGTAGAGCTGTTCCTCTGGTAGCCCCAAGATCCATGCGGGGCATTAAAGGCTTCACAGGCCAGAATCGCGACTCCTGAGAAGTTGTGGCGGAGATATGAAAGCCAGCGTAACCGAATTCAACTGGCATGACCACTGCTCCTGCATGACCACTGGCATTACCACCGAATTCAACCGTGCTTGGGCTGTCGGGTGATTAACGTGGGCCTTGGCACTCTGTGATGACGGTTGTCGGGCCGCAGTCAGTTCGGCGCGACGGCGGGCGACCCACAATCGGAGCAGATGAAGGTCAGGCGTAGGTCGGGCTTAATCTACCCAAGAGTTGTGCGTTGATGCGTGCAGTGCGCTTTGTAGGATAGAAATGGGTCATCAGTCTTTTCTTCGAGTGGGGAAAGGTGGTGTGGTGGCGCTGGGGCTGAGTGACAACCAATGAGAGTTGGTATACCTTAGACCTCTGGCGTAAAGATACTAATATTAGTAGTGAGAGTTCTACTGAAATTAAGGCCGGGACTATGCACAGCGCACGACACAGAAATGGCCGTTTTGGAGGTGTCAGTATAAAATTCAGCGCACTCGTAACTCTTTTGCAGATACAAGTGCTGCAGGATTGCTTATGTGGGCGCTCGGTTTTGTCTATATGTGTAAAATTTGTGTCGCATTATACAGGGCGGCGATTTTATGATGCTATAAAATCTGTTGCAGATGTTTTGATGGTATCTAAAAATACGAAACGAAGCTCTGACACTTCCTCTCCAACTTTGTAATGAAGGGGTGCAGAAAATGACGGTCGATTAAGCAGGATATCAGTGATTATTGTTTCCTCAAAACCAGACTTAAAAGGATGGTGAGGCATTGATGAGATTTTGGAAGCATAAAGCAGGTCGGCAAATACTTGCCAGTGTTGTAGGTTCCATTTCTTAGACCCCGCAGAGAGGCTTTCGAAGGGGCTAGTGCGGAAGGCGCACATGCCAGCTGGATGTTTTTCCTGGTGTCCTATAAACAACACTGGTATAGTCAAATCGTGAACCTAGTTGGCAAGTAAAAACACGCAAAATAAGTTCGTCACCACCATATGAAGTCTGTGAGAGAACCTTGAGTATAGTCTAGCTTTTAAGCATTTAGGTCTAATTTGCTTGATTTATCTGATAAATATGAGCTTTTCGTCAAGGGCTAAACATAGGAACTTGTGTTCATTTCTGACTGGAATGCCGACACCGTTGACTTTGATGTCTGGATACGGCCGAATGCCACGCCTTTTCGTAAACAAAACACAATACACTTTCCTGGAGTAATTTAAAATCATTGCTATCTGCGGAAGCAGCAAGCTTGATAACACACAGCTGGACCTGGCGCTTGCAGATAGAGAGGTTACAAGACTTCAAAAGTAATTCTATGTCGTGTACATAGATTGAACAAGAAATTGATGCTGACAATGCTTTTCGGGGTGAATTTAATTTTCACAATAAACAAAGTGCGACTGAAAACTCCGCCTTACGGCACACCATTTATCTGCACATGAGCCCTAGAGACTGCACTTCCAACTCTTACACAAAAGGTTTCTTTGAACAAGTAACCGGCCAGCCTCTTTATTATGTTGCCCGACATGCCAAAGGACTTCAGGTCGCTGAGGCTGCCGTCGCGCACGCGGTGCGGTACGCTTTTTCCTGATCAAAAATACGGTCATACAATACTGCTTGTTGAAAAACTCATCTTTGACATACGGCTCTAATGTAACTAGTTTATCGTTGGTAGATCGTCGCGCCCTGAAGCATGCCGATAAGCTCTCAAGCAGACCATTGTGCTAAAGAAAGCACATCAGTCTCCTGATGAAAATACTCTCGAAGAGATTATATGGGCAGTGTGTCACGGCAATGGGACGATAACTTGCGATATAGGAAGGGTCCTTTCCCTCATTCAAAAATCCACTATGCTGGCCTCCCTCCAAGGGCCTGGAAGGAACCCCAAAAGAAATATTTGTTCTAGAGGTGATTGAGTGTTTCAAGTGTGTCTGTATGTCAGTCTTGTATCATAGTGTATGTGATGTTGACTCTAGCTTGAGCTGAAGGCTTACATGTTCTGAGTGCGATCTTCAACTCATGAAACGAAAAGGTGGTGTTGTAAGAGGAGTTCGACGTATTATTAACTTGCACGGGCTTCTCCTCACAGGATGTGTTGTGTTACATGAAATTGTTGTGTAGTTTGCTGAACTGAACACATACATTGGAAGTGTTGTGCGAGTGTGTTAGCCTGCTCTTCCAGTGTGTCCCCTATTGTACTAAATAGGGCAGGCTGTGTGTTTGTTGTCCTTTGAGTTTTCGTATGTGTGTCACGCTTTGTGAGGGTGGCTGTAAGAATTTATGAATGTGAGGAAGCTGCTCCTATTTTGCCTCACGGCGCACGCACTTCCAAAGTGTTTTTGCCCGTTTAAACGAGATGTCGTTATTCGACATGGGGTACCCATGAAGGACACCCCACGTCTGTTTCTGGGCCTCTTGGGCTCACCTGCGGTCCTCGTTCCACCAGGGCCTGCTTGGATTGCACGGGGCAGCAGACACCTAAGGAAATGACATTTCGGCATTGTCGAGAATATGTGCCGTGAGTAGTTGCGGAGCTTCTTCCACGTGTAGGTGTGTAGTAGATGTGTGCTGTAGTTTGGATGTTTCTGTATACGTATTTCTTTTGGTAGAGCTTTATGGAATTTTTATGTAAAGGGGAACCTTTCGGACTATTACCAATATGTGTGCATGTGGTTGGGAAGTTGTCACTACCATAAGGGTTAGTGCCAACCTCTATCTCACTCAAGAGATGGAAAGATTAGTGAAGAGCCAACAGCCAAGTCGAGGTATGAGTGAGTGTTGTATTCTATATTACGGTATGCGGGCGTGTTTTTGTTAAATAGGCATGCCCGTGAAGAGTTTTTGAAAATCTTTGCTGAAAAGCTGGAAGTGAGGGGATCTTAGACGTCGGGAGAGCATACCATTATCTACCTGATAAATATCGTGAGAATGGCTACAGCCTCAAGTACAATGTTCAAAGACAGATGGTAACATGCTAATAATTTGTGGGTGACAATGGCCACACCACTCGAAGAGTGTGTGCAGCCAGCCCTGTCCTTACTGAATCACATGCGCCTATCGAGGTAATTCGTTTGTTTGTGATTAAGGTGTGTGTCTTTGAGACACATGACCCTTGCCTGATTAGCATGCAACATCTCGTAAACATCGTCGAGATTTTTAAGGAGGCCTGTGCGCTTACACGGAATGATGTTCACTTCTTTGTTCCCATAATTTACATTTACGAATAAATGAAGTATTAGTGTGTGTTCATGTGTTTTCTTTCGGGGGTTATATTCTTGAATTTGGCTCTAAAGGCTTTTCTGTTGGCTTGGACGCAGGGGGCCGCTCATTGCGTTGCAGGCAGGAACGGCCCGACATCCATCTCCTCGTTAGATGTCAGAAGGGTGCCCGACGGACCGGGCCCATTAGACTTGGCTCCACTTCGGGGGCCCTTCGTTTGAGCCGCTACCGCCGGGGGCATCGGGAGCACCAGAGATTGCTCGGGCGTTTTGGTGGCGGTGGGAGCCCATGTGGGGCCCCCGGTGTCCATCCTTCCCGCACCCTCTAACGCACTGGAGGGTGGGAGGTACTGGCGGATGTGGCAATGGTCCCGACGGAAGCGTTGGCATCAGAACCGCTGCTGCCTCAGGAAGTGGTGTGCTGGCGGGTTGGGTTGCCTGAGGCAACACAGCTGGGGGAGAGGGCGGAGACACGTCAGACTCGCTGAACTCGGTCCCTGTGGAAACCAGACGTGGCTCGGCCCCCGGCGAGCTGCGCCGGCGTAATTCCCCAGAGGCAAAGACGCGAACCTTTTTTGCGCCTCTGCGAAGGAGATGTTCTCAGTTAGCTTGATGTTTATGATCTTTTTGTCCAGGTGAAATGTTTGACATTTGCGGGAGTACGCCGCATGCGGTCCAAGGCAGTTCACACAAGTGAAGGTGTCAGAGGGACAATTGTCGCTCGGATGATCTTGTGCCGCGCATTTTGCACGGGTGGTTCGGCCACGGCAAGAGTTTGTACTGTTCCGAAAACGCCTGCACTTAAAACAGCGCCATGGGTCGGGATGTATGGACGGATGGAGCACCAGATAAAGCATGCATTTATTTGTTGTGTAAGTGCCGAGCGCTCAAAAGTCAAGATGACGTGCTTGGTGTGAATCTCATTGTCGTCTCTGCTGGTGGTTATGCGTCTAACTGCAGTGAATCCCTGATTTTTCAATCCCGCAAGGACATCCGCATCCGTTTCGTTCTAAAGATCTGTCTCGGATAACACACCCTGCGAGCTGTTGAGGCTGCGATAGGGTGTGACCTTGTTATCCAGATCAGCCAGCCTAGCTTGTGCTAGAAGCTTTGTAGACTGCTCTTTGTCATTTACCTCGATGAGGACTTCACCAGTACTTTGTTGCTTTACCTTACACCATGTCCAATTATGGCTTCAAGATATTTTGCGATCAAAAATACTGACTGCGATGCAAGAGGGTGCGCTGGACTGAGGTTTTCCATGACAAGAAATGGAGAGTAAATATTCGGTTCAGGAAAGGTTAGTGATTGGAAGTGGGGCAGAGATACTTGCGTGCGGCTTTTTTTGAAGGAGCGATCAAGGTTGGGGGGGGGATAGAATAACGATATAGCATTGTATAATGGCAGGAGACGGGGCGATTTCTGTTCTGGGGTTACCCTGACACCGAGAGGCTCAGGAGCTCTCTGCCTGGTAAACAGACAGGGAGCCCATCCGCCAGAGCTTGGCCTGGCGTCCGACGGTCACCATTGGTGGTTTCTCCTCTTCACCTCACGACTCCTAGCTACGGTAAATTACGGCGTGAGTATGGGGGCTCGGTGTTCACGGCGTTGCCATTGTCATCACCAAGATTACTCAAGGTGCCCCGTGCGGGGTTAGCATGATCGTCGGCGATCCTTACAGTAGCTTGCTGTTCCGGACTCCGCTGCGGCAATGTGGAGTGATCGGAGCGAAAAGTACCGACTTGGTCTGCAGATGAATTATTATATTGCGCTTTATCCGTAAAAAATTCTATTCCAAGAATTACATCGCCCGAAAATTACGGAAAATAAAGATCGCAGCAGGCTACGTGGTGCCGGCAATGGTGACACGCGATGTGCACGTCCCACTTCACGTTTTGCGATGGCCTCCTACTGATAGTATGTGCGGACCATACCATCTTGTCGAAACTTCCTTCAGCTTACACGCGAACGACCCGCTCATTCTTGAGTAGTCGGCTGCCGTGTTGATGAGGGCGGCTACATCAAACCCGTCGATGTACAACTGGACGTCGTAAGACGATTTGCTCGAAGTTCGGAGGAGTCGGGGCGTTTCATCTCGGCTTGTGCGTGTTTGCTGTAGGGCACTATGCGTCATCATTGTCGTCGTCTTCTGTGCCGCCGGCTCTAGGCATGCGTCGTGTCGTGTGGCGGACGTCTTATCCGGGAGTCACGTAAAGTTTTGGATCCCCTCGTCTGGCTGAGGGCACGTTGTGAATCACGGTCTTCGTCGAAGCGTTGCGTCGTTGTAAGGTTTTCGTTTTTCCGCCGTGTCGAAACTTAATCTTCAAAACTTGCTGCTTTTATTTTCCCCTGCGTAGACTGGGGGACCTTCCACGTGCGAAGTGAGTGTTGCTACGGTGGTTAGGTGAATCGTGAGGGAAGCGCGGCGGTGGACGGTAAAAACGAACTGGGCCACTACTGTTTTGAGATGTATACTCGTCCATCTCACTTGGTCTTTGGCCAAAGAGAGGGCGCGGTACGTCGACTGAGAAACCACGCAGTCAGAGTCTGTTCTATGTGCAGGAATGGCAGATGTTGTCGGCCCCTCCACAGTGGTAGCACAGAGGACAATTATCGCGAGTTCGCCATACGTCTGCCATACTGAAGGTCTGGTTTCGAACTACAGGGCGTCGGGCAGCGGCAGTGGGCGGCGGTACGGCAGGGCCTCTTGACGACGCTGTGGGGCAGGGCGGCGCCAACGAACAGCCGCGAAATACGTTCTAGCCTGTGGCTCTTAAGATAGTACGGATGGCGTAGAAGTTCCCAAACCTTGTTGCACTCCTTCTATAATCACGTTAGTCAGGGACACGACTTAGGGCTGCGGTGGCGTGGGGAGACGTTTCCGCATCTCCTCGCTCACGACTGGGCGGATGGTCTAGCGTAGGCTATCAGCCGGAAGCCGCATGTGTTCGACATAGTTTGCATTGGCCACACCAAGAAAGTTGCGGTCGTACCGCTTAGCACGCATTTCGAGGGCCTTGTCAATTGTGCTGGCTTCGGCCACGTATTCAGCGACGGTTTTTTGCTGATTGTGGAGAAGTCCAGCAAACAGTTCTTCCTTCGCACGGCCCATTAAGAAGCGTAACTTCTTTTCTTCTGTCATTTCGGGGCCTGCGCGTCCGAATACTTGCTTCATCTCCCCAAAGAAGATCACGTACCCTTCGTCTGGGAAGTGCGTGCGCGTTTTCCACGAAAATGCGGCTCGTTCTTTCCGCAGGACAGAAGCAAATATTTTTAGAATCTCGCGCCTAAAAAGAGTTCAGTCGGTTAGGGAGCTTTCATGGATCTCAAAAGACGTTCATGCCGTACCTTCTAAATAGAAGTAAACATGGAGGAACGTTTCTTCGTCATCCCACCCATTAAAGATGGGGTCGCGCTCCAGTTTCTCCTACCAGTCCACAGGGTCTTCACTGCGAAAGACACTGCCGTCCGTTTTCTTTCTTCCAACTAACGGCAGGGCTGCACCGGCAGCGTCCGCCGCTCCAGCCTGGCGGTGGCCGACGCTGCTGCTGCTGCGTTCGGGACACCGCCACCGCAAATTCGAAGTAACGGGTGGCAGAAATTCCTTGTTTAACTCTTTCTGGAGCCAAATGTGTAAACTAAAGTGACTTCGCATTGGCCGTTGTTGTGGGTGTCGTTGAAAACTTTGCTTTTGAACCATCTTCACGGCGTCATTTGGAGCCGACTTTTTATGGTTTACTTTTACCTTAAGGTGCTATGAAACAAAGCATTTTCTGCGAAGAGTACAAATTCCGTTGCTTGAAAATAAACCTCTTTTGAGAGATGCGTCATGGGTGTAACTAAGAAGTCTTGCAATTGCTGGGAGCTGGGGAAAAAACGTTTCAAGAAAAGCGTTAAAGGTTTGTGCTAGGTCACATATTATTGTTGAACTGGTTGTTGTGTCTTATATTGTGTATGATGGCACAATTATACTAAGTCCATCATGCACCAAACACCAGTTTGTGCGTTCGCTTGTGTGCGTGATTACTTGTATTTATGATCTTGGGAGCTTTGCTTTTTTAGGGAAACTAAAAACGGAGGAAATTACTACAAAGTCAGCAGTAAACTACCCCAGTAGTAAACTGGAATGAAAGGTGACGTTTTTGATTGTAGAACTGCCTAAGGTATTTTTGTCTCAGTACCTCAAATTTTGCGCATAAGAGTAAATGTGGTTTCCTATTAAATCTTTGATATATTCTTCACATATCGATTTATCTTGTTTCTCCAGGAGACAGCTATGCGTCACATTTGTGGTGCCCTATTCCGAGGCTGCATAAAATGACTTCTATGATTTGACCTCCTTGTCGGCTCGTTTCTCATTCTGATGTAGTGGGTTTAACAATGTGAAGTTTGTAGTTAGTTCTGGTATATCATGAGCACTTCCAACTGACTCACTTTACGGTGTATAAACATTATACACTCGCTGTAAGGAATGTTTACTTTATTTATTGTTCTATTACTGGAACGTTCCGCACATCGACCGGCTCTTTCGTTTCCAATATTTCCCACGAGGCTAAGGAACCTCCAGAATTTAATTTTGGGTCCTGGAGCTTCGGCTGTTGACATATTATCTATTATGCCTCTTACGATAGCCTTGGCCACATTTCTGTAACTCAGGGCAGTGATGGCGCTGAGCGAGTATGCGTAGATAGTAGTTTTAAATTTTTCCTTTCAATAATCTTTTACAGCCACAGCAATGCCATAACATTCCGCTTTGAAAATCGACACACATTGAGGTAGACTGATTACGTTGTCCCACTTCTGTTGTACTTCTGTATTCCCACTGTAGCATGATGATTTTGAGCCACCTACATAAAAAGCTATGTTGTATTCAAATTTTTCGTTTAGTTATAAAAACTAGTTTTTTGTGTTCACGCGCTATCTTCCTTTTTTGATATTGTGTTAGTATAAAGTCACATCACATACAGTAGGAAAATTATACCAAGATGGTAGTTTGTCTTGTCTTTCGGCAACTTCACGTAATGTGTCGAACATACTCTGCTCTAGTCATTTTTCTTCAAACCTAAGAAGCAATGGTTTACTTGCTTGGAGTTGGTGAATATACAGTGCGCCAGACGAGACTTTTGTGAATGCGGAGTAACATATATGTTTTGGTAGTGAACGCATCTTAAGGGTGTATGAGCATGTCAGCATCGTCCTTCTGGCTGGGACTGGTGGTTTTTTGGTTTCGACGTAGATGCTGTTGATGATTGACATCCTATATGCCCCTACGAGAGATGTAGACATCAATTGTGAACTGGGTCTAAACGTTCAAATAAGGATTCTTTTGCTGGCCATACACAATGCACCCATAGTCGAAGCAGGAGCGCAAAACTGAGCGATAAAGTTGTAAAAGGCAAGCCGTGTCCGAACCGCAGTTTTTTGCATGGCAGGACTTTAAGTATGTTTGCAGCTGGGGGGGGGGGGGGCTTCTTTTTTGACATATTTTGTAATGCAGGAAATTTGAGTTTTTTGTTAAACATTATGCCAAAAAATTGTGTTCGTTTTCTATTGGTAAGTCGAGTTTCTTGCTGTGTAGATTGGTAATAGTACGTAAGCCTTGTCTGTGTAAAAACTGTAAACCGTATTTATCCACCAATGCTGTTAGTTACATTGTTAATGCTACATTCGAGGATGAGCAAGCTATTCGAAGATTAACATAGAGAGAATACATAATCAAGTTCGAAATTATTGTGGGTAGAGCGTACATTTCAAGTTTCCAGTTTGTTTGAGACATGTAAATTACATTGCTGAGGAAGAGGGAAAAAAGCCGCAGCTTAGCGGCTTGACAATGCTCCATTCCCCTGAGCTACATCGGCAACAACGGTAGCGAACAACAGGTAGCAAGAAAAAAAAAGAGCAATCAAATACAGTTGAATACTTATTAATAGCTCGTGTAGCCTTAAAAGTATTCTTACGTAAGAATTGAGCAGAAATATATCCAACACAAGTGGTATCAAAGACATGGCAAAGAGAATGGCAGGGGCCGGGTTAACAAGAAGACACGTGAACTACTAAACGGTAGGCAATCAAAGTTATACATACACTGGAAGCACCTTATAAAAAGAAAGTTTTTATGTGTTGGTAGGACGGCAAACGATCACAAGAATTGAGGAGAGCAAATCGGTTAAGCAGAGTAGGCAGCCCATAATTTAGCGTTTGAAACCCGTAATTCATCCGTGGGCGATGCACGTACCAGCGTTCATGGTGACGTGTTTGATTCGAGTGCGTGTTCTTTTGTAAAATAATTGTTTCCTTAATGAAAGGCGCTCAATGTTCGGATAATGATTTATACAGTTGAAGCTGGCGGAAATCATAGAAAGAAGTAAGTTTAATTAGTTGTATTTTTAATACAAATTGTCGGAAGAAGATATATTTGGCGCGTTTGCTATTGCTTTCAATGCCCCGTTCTGTAACACTAAAAGTTTACTAATATTGGTTGCAGTGGAGCTAACCCAGATTAAATTGTAGTATCTCATATTTGAATAAAATAATGCAATATACAAAAGAAGCTTTGCTTTAACCGGCAGCATGTGTCGCCACTTCCTAAGTATTCCTCCTGTACGAGACAGTTTAGTCTGCAGGTGCTCGAAATGAGCATCCCACCGCATAAACTCACTAATGTAAACCCCCAGAGATTTAACTACATTGGTTATTTGTATTTCATTAGTCCCCAGTGAGAGCGTACTTCTTAGGTCGTAAGTGGTGTTTTTGGCTTTAAAGAATATGGCTTTTGTTTTGGCAGAGTTGACCAAAAGAGCATTTTTGATAGACCTTGTGTGCAATTTAGCTAGGACTAAGTTGGCTTTTCTCACTAACCTGTTTACGTCCTCTCCAGTTAAAAATAAGCTTGTATTATCCGCGTAGATTACGTATTCAACTTCTTTATCTATTCGTATGAGATTGTTAATATATATGTTAAAGAGTAAAGGACCTAACAAACTTCTCTGAGGAACCCCATGCTTAACAGATTGGAAGGCACATGGAAAACTCTCCATTGTGACACACTGAGCGTGATTACCGCGATAATTAGCAAATAAATTAAGCATATCATTCCTGATTCCATAGGCTGAAAGTTTTAAAAGAAGAGTGCGATGATTCATTTTGAAAAACGGAAAACCTCCAACGACGCAAGGATTCGCCGAAGACTGTGAGTCACGACATGCCCACATCCCGACGACACAACCTAATCCTTATAGGACTCCCGAACACGACTAGAGCCACACGGTCCGACGCGTACCCGACATGACCACGAACACTGAACAGGCGACGACAACGACGAAGCACAGTGTCCCACCGTCAGCACGCGCAAACCGAGATGCGACGCCCCGGCGCACCCAGAACTCGAGAAATGCGGCGTGCGACGTCAAGGTGTCCAGCGACAGCTTTAATGTAGTCATCATCGTAGACACGGGAGCCGACTACTCAGTGATGAGCGGATCATTCGCTTCCAAGCTCTAGAGGTACGACCAGACAGAACGGTCTGCACATACGCACAGCCAGAGGCCATCGCGTGACTCTTAGTGGAACGTGCACGTCGCGCGTCACTGAGACGGCACAACATACCCTGCCGCGTTCGTCATTTTGCCGAACTGCTCCCGCGACGGAATTCTTGGAATAAACTTTTTGACGCACAGCAGCGAAATAATTGATATGCAAACCAAGTCTATAACATTTTACTCCGAACACTCCATGATGCCGGAACCGAGCCCCGAACACCGTGCTTCTGTAAGGATCGGCAATGATCATATCACCCTGCTACCCGGCACCTTCACCAGATATCACGTAGCCAAAGACGATGCACGTGTCTAGAAAGAGAAACAAGTTTAATGGAGCGAACTTGTGCTCCCCTAACAACCCAAAAAGTCAACAGCCGGCGCAGCAGCAGTCAACAAAGTTACGTGCCTAAGCGAGCATCGTTGATTCGAACACCACGGCGTCTGATCTGCAGGTTTATTACCTTTCGGCGCATGTGGTTCTCTAACCGTCTATTCACATTCAGAATATTGTAGATCAACGAAGATTATTCTAGGCTAGTGATGTTAAGGCGAAAGGGCCGGGCAGTAAAAACCAACAATAAATAAACAAACCCGTACATGGTTCCCGGATATGGACGAATCTGACAACGCATGAATTAATGGTCTGAGGAAGGCCGATTCTGCCAGGGGTCAGGACAACAATTGTAGTTTTGATACCTTTGCCAGACGTGTCATAATAAATTTTTTTTCCTGCCGTTACGTTTTGGTCACGGGGGCCTTCAAGAAGATCTTGTTCTGTTTCCTTCAAGAGGTCTATCTAAGACATAACTTTCTGTGAGGTATTCCGAGTGCGGTGCACTGAAACAGCTCCTTTGATGTCCCACAAGTTTGTCTTGTTTAGACGTTTGTCTGACTGGTCCTTGGTGCTTACTTCGGCAAGTACATCACCTGATGACTTTTCTTTGCCTCATAATTGGTACCGAAAGGGCAAACAAGAAATTGCTCCACTTTATACACGGACGTGCTCGTGAGTGCAATTTCTGCTTGAAGAGCGAGAATCAGAAGACGTTTCGGGAAATTGTGTGGTAAACAAAATGTTTGCCTTTTGGACAGTAACATAGTCTCTTCGGTGTGGACCCTTTGCGGGGACGATCAGTTTCGAGAAGGGATTTGGAAATACCGTGCGCCATACTATAAAGCAGCGAACGGGGGCATTTTCCTCTTTGGTGTTACCCTGGTAGTCAATAAGGTCCTCGAGCTCCCTGTCCGGTAGAGCGACATGGAGCCCTTCGGCCGGCGCTTGACCAATTCTCTGACAGCCACCATTTACTGTAACATATTTACCCGTTCACTACCTAACATTGTTTGGACACAGACTGTTTGAGAGCGAGAAATCGACGGTGTTGATGCTCACCGTCACCATGAATACTCAAGGTGTCCCGTGCGGGGACGTTTAACTGGCGACATATAATGTTCAATTCAATGGGATGAAACACAGATAAAACCAAAACATAGGCAACTTATGTTTCGTATTCACACTGCGACGGGTATAAATTGTGACAATCGCACTGCTAATAGTTATGTGCAAATACACGATATCTATACGTTTGTGCTCTATAACGTCAGAAGAAAGTCTAACGCTTACGAACTTTTCATGCTTTTAACCAAGCTCCCATCTGGCGCGACGAACATATTCTCCAGACCCTCGATATTTTCCCCCTAATTAATCACCGTCACATGGTTAGTAATATTACTCATCATACTAATACAGCTGTGCTGTCTTTGTTGCCTTGCTTTCCTCGCGAATTATATCACCTTGCCCCTGAACTTTTTGACACTAACGACAACTATCTTTTTCGTCAAACAGGTAACGTTGCATACGGAGAACCAATTTATTGTAGCGTTATTTTCGCAGGCGGAATTTTTGTTTGTAATCGTACCAACGGTTCATCGCTTCTGACCAGCCATGCACCGAGTGTTGTTCAATGTTTGTACGCCTTTCTGTACTAATTTTAGCAGCGAAACTGTTGAGCAAATTGTTTGTGTATAATATACGCAGTTTTTAAAATACCGCGCAAGTTCTTGCGCTCGCGTACGCGTTCAGAAAGCTGCATATAAAAAGATAAATAGACGTTATAGCGTCGCCGCTCGGTCGTTGCTCCTCGTGTCATCGTACGCGTGCTCTCTGTACCGTTAAAGAGCCGCGACTTGAATGTTAAAGCTGCTGGAGGCGATCATTGCCTCCATATGGCGGGGCAGCGGATAGTTCACGTGGCCGAGTAAGAAACCACGCTTTTAGAGGATTGGCGTTCAAAGCATCCGCTTGAGACGATGGGTTGCGCTAGCCACCGAATGTAGACCAAAACGACTCGCTCACTATGGCCTCGCTATACTTAAGGTTATTTGAATATCAATCCACCGTCGTCAACCCCGACACGACGGCGACACTAAAATGTAACTTCGTTGCCGTCAATGATAACCTACAAAAGCTTCACCATTGAAGCCTTGCGCGTGAGTGCAAGATTCTCTGATTTGTTGGCCCTGCGGGGATAACACATAAGTGGGGATAACACATGTTGGCCCTGCGGGGATAACCAGGTATGCGTGAGTTTATTGTTTGTTCACTGTTCGGCGAGGCTCGGCTATTTATCTGTGTCCCAAACAAAGCGCGTCTTCCATTCTTTATTTTTAAGCATCACGGGCTATCTCATTCATATAAGCAGACTGTTTCGCCCTAACGTCACTAGCCCAGAATAATCTTCCTTGATCTACAATGTTTTTGATGTGCATCGATGGTTCCAGAAACACTCGCGCCGATAGATAAAAGCCTTAAGAGCAGACTCCGCGGCATTCTAATCGCCGGAGCTCGCCTGCACAAGTCACTTCGTTGACTGCTGCTTCGCCGCCTGTGTATTCTTTGAGTTAGTACGGCAGCACAAGTTCTCTCCAATTAAACTGGTTTTTTTTTAAAGCAACTGCGTCATCTTTGACTTCGTGACAGTATATAACTATATAAATAAAGAACTGAATGAATAAATAAATTGTGGCGGTAACAAGCACATAGGATTGCCTGCTGCAACGACAGGCAATCTTCAAGGATGATAGCGCTGGGGCGGAGGCACCACTGTTGATTGCTGGCTACACGCCTCCCTTGCGGTACCAGCGAAGAGCGAGAAATAAACTTAGGTCCTACTTTGGGTTACTGGGAGAAGCGTTCGGACGTGTCGCGCCTCGTCTCTCCACGGCTTCCGCGACATTGGCCACCCGGACATTATAACAGATCTTTGTCTTAGAGTTTTATAGTAATATATACTACAGGGAAATCTGGTGCCACTGTCTAGGGAAGCCACGCTTCGGCGAGCTTTCCATCATGTACCAGGCAGGCACGTTCCACTTGACCTTGGCATGGCTCATGAACAGGATGAAAAGTTGGCTCTGGCTGCAAAAAAGCAATAGTATTACTGTACACTGTTTATCAAAATTGATTTGTTATTATAAAATTGAACATCCAAAAAGAATATTTTGTCAGTGATTATGTAGACGTTTTGTGCAAGATGAAAAACAAAAAGTGTTACCTTTTTGGTTAATTTGGCTTTGAGACAAAAAGAAGCTTATGGCTAGCTAAGTCAAGTAGGCGAGGAACATCGCTGGTTGCAATGGCGCCGCCCACGGCAGCCCATGACTGCAGCGCCACATTTCCCTCTACTATAAATTAGAATGAAACTCTGTGATGCTTGTAGCATGAATTAACGCCAGGATCTAGTCGAGCGCTAATTGTGCGCCCTCCGCGGCTGCACATAGCACCTCCGCTGTCGCTAGCAGCTTGTCACCCTTCAGCGCGCAGCACCTTGACGTGTTGTTCCTGCAAGCCAAGGCAAGTTTTTAAGTGAGCCACGTCTAATCGCAAGCGGCCAGCTCTAACCTTTTGCCGCCGTCATTGCCTATGGAGATCGCGTCTGAGGTTAGCGACATTCTCGCGACCCACCCTCAGAGAATTCATACGACGCGTCGAAGACAGCCATCTCAAGCAGCACGAGCCCTATGGAACGCCAGCGCGTCCAGTACCTCCTTTCCCCTGGTGAGTTGGGTGACCGTCGACCGTCGGAGCTCCTCCGCGAACTGCAAAGCCTGTTCGACCACACAGGTTCTGCCACGTATTTCACCTCCTTAGTAAAGCAACGTTTTTCCAACGGCTTCCCCGCCTGTTCAGATGAGTATCGCAATGGCCTCTGACCTCTCTTCTCGGGTTGGTTGCACACCCTGACAAGGTCGTGGAAGTCGCCACATTATATCCGCTTACTTCCACAGTGGCACCCACCCGATCTTGTGATTCCACACCAATGGCGCCTTCTGCATCCTTGTCTTTGCGAGCATCAAATGATGTCGCCACCCTAGGAGAGCGCAAGCAAGACTTTGAAGAGCTGGTCTAATTTGCTTCGTTCCACCCGCCGTTGACTCTGACCCTCAAGCTGATCGGTTCTGCATATTCCGCCATCCCGCACCTTTACACGTTTATCGCCAGAAAGGGACGTCGTCCCAGCAACCACGACACCCTGATACCGTTTGCTGGCATCATGCTGTTTCGGCGCGACGCAAAACGTTGCACTAGGCCTTGCAGCTGGCGCGGAATCGAGACACGGGATCCTTAGTGGCGACGACAGATTCCACTGCCAGCAACAGTCGCCTTTTCTACATCATAAAGAAGGCAACTGGTCAGCGGTTTCTTGTTGACACCGGCGCGGAAGTGGGCGGGCAAGCCGCAAATTCATGTCACCGTACTCAACCCACTGGGCCACTTGCAGGCAGTCAGCAAATCAAGCATTCCTGTGTCCGGAAAAAAAAATCTATGGGGGTAAACATCGACCTCCGCCACACAGTCCGCCAACGTGTGACGCTCTGCTAGGAGTGGATTCCCTTTCACACTTCGCGCTCCTAGTTGACGTGGCCCGAAAAAGAATCGTGGAGGCCACAACACGCCTTTATGTCGCTGGCCAATCATCTGCTCTCTACCCGTTCGCCTTTACGCTTCTTCGGGACCTACCTTCACCGTACCGGAAATTGCTGTGCAAGTTCTCTGCACTAAAAGAACCCCCAAAGTGGACAAAATCACTGAAGCGTGATTTCTTTCACCCCATAATCACCACCCTCCCACCCAACAACGCCGCTTAGCGTCAACTGGTTCCGGAGAAACACAAAAATCGCTGAGCAGGAATCTTATCTCATAGATGGAATTGCCATAGCCCGCCTCTCCTCAAAACACTGCTCTTCCTCCGTCCATACGGTCCCAAAGCAAGCACACGGATTCCATGCTTGCAGTGATTACTGTTCCTTAAGCGTGGGCACTGTACCTAAATGGTAACACTTCCTAATATACAGTACTTCACGAATACAATCAGCACATGTACCCAGCATATCTTCTGAACACTCTACCTTTAAAGTGCCTAATATAAAACCCCCTTGACCACGGTGATGTTAGGACCGCCATCATTACTTCCTCTGACCTTTTCGAGTTTATCGAAATACCATTCTGGTAGCATAGTGCAGTTCAGATTTTTCAATACTTTATAGACATCGTCTTGCGCCACCTACCTTTTCTGTTTGCCCACATTGATGATGTTCTAGTTGCCAGTTCATTATTATCTGAGCACCTGCACCATCTAGCCTTCACCATGGTGCCTTCATCTAGCCTGCACCAGATTGCCTTCGAACGTCTTGTAGACCGCGGTCGCAATATTATTAGTCAAAAAGTGAGCATTTAGACTGCCGTTATGGACGTTTTGTAGTCCCATCGTTGATCGCGATGGTATTCGACCTATACCAGACAGGTGAAGGCTATTGTTTACTTTCCGTGGCCTTACTTCCTGCGCGAGGTGTGCCGCTTTCTCGGCTCGGTAAAGTATTGCCGATGGTGTAATACAAACTACGCGGCCGTGGTTTAACCTCTTGAAGCTTTCCTTCAAACGTTCCAGTCTTCAGAGTCCAGTCTTAAGTTATCTGGAACCGCTGATATTGCATTCACTAAAATTAAAAAGCTCCTCACCTTTCAACTCTCCTTGTCCACCCGCGGCACAGTACTCCAACAATCCTGATGGCAGACACTTGCAACTGTGCGGTGTGAGCCGTTCTGTAACAACACCTTGACGGTAGCCGGAACCCGCTCTCTTTCCTTTTGAGGAAGCTCGTCCCTCTGGGCAACGCTGCAGCACTTCTGGACGAGAGCTTCTGGCGTCATGCCTTTCTGTCAAGCGCTTTCTGCTTTGCTTTGAACGTCGAAAATATGTGTTCATCCCCGGTCACCAACCTCTTACCAACGCCTTCAAGTCATCTAAGACTACATTTGTGTCTCGAGAGACACGTCAGCTGTCATAGCAACCAGAGTTCAGGAAGGACATTGAGCACATCAAGGGCGTTAACAACAACCTAGCCGACGCACTGTGCTGTATTTCTGCCGTAACCTGCGCTGGTTTTAGTGGTCAGGACTGAGCCCAACTACAACGAGATAAAGAAGAACAACAAAACTTACGTTCTTCGAACACTTCCTTCCTGCAGCTCGAGGACAATATTGATCCTAATTCGGAAATCGGCTTCATCTGAGACGATGACCTCGTCTCGGGAGGTAAGCGGCCGTACGTCCCCGCATCAAAGCATTCGCCTCTGCTCACCGTCTCTCTCATCTTTGAATGCATGCCTCACAGCATTTACTGACCGATACATACGTCTAACCTGCCATGAATACCCCCGTACGCACATTGGCGTGTACCTGCCTTGCCTTTCAGAAATGCACGCTCTCTCAACATACCACATCACCGTTAGCCACTTTTCCCTTAGCCTACCCATGGTTCTCCGCCATTCACGTGGACCTAGTTGCAAGCCTACCACCATCAAAGGGTTTCCGTTAGGTAGGCACGGTGATAGACCGTTTTACACGTTGCCCGGAAGCTTTTCCATTCTAAATTACTACCGTTGAGACTGTTGCTTCCCACTCCTCTCGACAAAGATCGCCCGTTTTGTGTGCCGATGTAGGTTTTCACGAACCGTGGCTGTTCCTTTGAGGCCGCAGTCTTTCACCTCTTGACATGCCTACTCAGCGCTACTCACCCCAAAACAGCGGCCTACCATTCTCAAGCCAACGGCATGTTCGAAAGATCTGATCGTCCGCCAAAGGCCTCACTAATGGCTCATGACTCAGCAGAACAGTGGACAGCTCACCACCCGCTTGTGCGGCTCCGGTTACGCCGAGTAATCAAGGAATACTTCCGTTTTGCGGCCTCTCACATGTCCTACGTCACTTTATTTCGTTTACCTGCAGACTTCCAGGTCCATCCAAAGCCTCAAGATTTCCTTTCTCTACTAGATAAATCCTATGTAAATGACTTGGCCACATTTGCAGCCATATTAGGACCCAAGCACCACGGCCGTGCTCTCGGAGTACAACATTTGTTCACCCAAGCCTGTCTGTTTTTATTAACGCAGACAGCCAACATGTTTTTATTAACGCAGACAGTGCCCGGCGGCCACTCGAACCACCATAGAGTGGCCCCATCTGGCAATTTCACGGTTCGACAAAACGTTCACTGTTCGAGTAAGGCGCCGTGACTATTCTGTTTCGATCGATCGCCTAAACCCAACTTTCATCGGACGAACCCTGCCCGGTAAACCACCCTGCCTGCCTTCCACTTCTCTATCCAATATTTCAGCCTAAACACCACTACTTGTCAGCCTCGCAACTGCAACTCGAAGGCAGTAGGCTTTCCCATGTTCCAGGCTCCACGGTTCTTCACTAAACCGCCCTCTCAACGGGAGCGTGTTTTAAGGCGGTCCCCAGCACGTGCGATCGCCTGCTGTCACCGACGGAAAATCTCCAAGAGCAGTAGCGTGGTGGCTGAGCCACCACCAGTGAGTGCTGGATATTGCGCCGCCATTACGGTGCCAGCCACGACCGAGAAATAAACAGGAACCACAATTTCGGTTCACAGACGAGAGCGTTCGAATGTGTCCCGCTCTGTTTCTCCTCGGCTATCGATGCCAAATAAACAAACAAATAATAAAAAAATATTTAAAAATAAAATAAAACGTTATTTTCGGTAGAGCGTGCCCTTTCCCGCAACAATTTTTTAGGCATGAATGTGTACATTCAAAGTTATAATCGGGTCAAAAGGTTTCTGAGGCTAACCAGATGGCAGTACAAAACCTGTTGTGTGCAGCGGACTGATATACTTTTGTAAAGGGAAGTGTTATTCTCGATCTCTTCTTAATAATCCAAATTAAGTCTTTTAATGTAGATACGCCTCTGTGATATGTGACGGAAGTTCAGTTCAGTTCAGTTCAGTTTTTTATTCGCAGAAGCATCTGGACGACTTCCTGGCTAAAAGCTGCTCGAACAGCTTGACAAAGGCGCAGGAAGCCGTTACAAGGCATGAAGGACAGACCACGTGACACAGATGTAATCATAAGTAACAGAAAAACAAAAATAAAACACGATTACAATTTAACAAATCATTTCTACAAATTTCATCAAAGATATTCAAAGTTAGATCAAGGAAACATAGATTAGAGAAACAGGCCACGAACAGAATGAATAGTTTACATTATGAATAGGAGATTCAAGCACACTGTAAATAAAAATTAAAAATAATACGCTAGAAATATGTAGGAAAAAACATTATTCAGAACACAGTGCATAATGGATTCCAAACACACCGTAAACATACAATAGGACAGAAATACAGAAGTAAAAACCACTTAGGTTCAGTTACAATAGGCCAGGAATACAGAAGTAAAAACAAGCTAGGTTCAGTTGCGATTGCAGGATGTATGTTCGAAGTTGTTTTCTACTGTACCCAGAAGTATATTGGTGTCTATTTAGTGTCATGGGAACATTATGAGATAATGACTGAAACTTTTAATTTGTACGAAAATGTGGTATAGCCCATATATCAGTGCAGCGTGTTTTAACAGTCGATGAGTAATATTGTAATGATGCAAGAGAGGACAGGTAAATAACGATTTGAGGTGAGGAGCAATTAAAGTTCTGTAATAATCGAAACTCATACATTTTATCGGCGCGAAGTACATTATTCACTTGAAATGCCTCTTTTGTCGTGTCGGTGCGTTTAAGATTTGATATATGTCGTATAATTCTTTTTTGTATAGTGACAATCCTATTCATATTTCTTTTAGGTGTGGTAGCCCAAACCAGGTTGCAGTAATTTATGTGTGAGTAAAATAAAGCATAGTAAATTTGAAGCTTTGCTTGCTGCGGAAGAATACTACAGCAGCGCGACAGTACCCCTGTCACTGCAGATAACTTTTTACTAAGAGAATCAATGTGACTGTCCCAATTCAAGTTTGAAGAAAAATATACCCCTAGAATTTTGTGGTCACTGTCAATTTTCACAGGCTGATGTTCATCACTAAGGTGGTAAGACGAGAAAACTTGTTTGTTTTTAGCACGGAATATGATGGCCTTGGTTTTATTGGGATTAATTTTGAGTTTATTTATTTTGGACCACAATGATACCCTATTGAGAAGTTCATTGCATTTTAGAATTATCCGATCTAAATTAGAACCAGAGACAGTAAAAGTGGTATTGTCGGCGTAAATCATAAATTTAACTTCGGGATCAATCAGGACAATGCCATTAATATAGGTATTGAATAACAGTGGACCCAGTATGCTACCCTGAGGTACACCGTGAGTAACAGGTAAAAGAGACGATTTGTGGTTGTTAATAAAAACACATTGCTGTCGGCCGCGCAGGTAAGACTCTAGCAAGGCTAAAGGGCTCCCGCGAATCCCGTATTGTTTAAGCTTTATCGTGAGAATGTCATGGTTTATTAAGTCAAAGGCCTTACTGAAATCTAAAAAAAGACCTACTGTATATAAATTTTCTTCAATGTTTCCAAGGATGTTTTCTTTTAAACGTAATAAAGCCAATTCTGTGGATTTTCCCGCTCGGAAGCCAGATTGAGACTCAGTTAGCACATTTTTTGCGTCGAAGAAATTTGTTAATTGTGAACATATAATTTTTTCTAACCCTTTAGAAAAAACTGGTAGAACAGAAATCGGTCTATAGTTCGATGGATTGTTCTTGTCTCCCCCTTTGTAAATCACTGATACCCTTGCTTTTTTCATGGCATCGGGAAAAATTCCGTGCTCAATCGCCAAGCAAAAAATATGAGCAAGTGGGGAGGCGATGAAAGGCAAAACATACTTAACCGGTTCAATTTGAATGTAGTCAATATCCAGTGCCTTACTGTTTCGCAATACATAAATGTATTGTTTATTTCAATTTCATCTGTTCTTTGAATAAAAATACTGTCGGTAGAATTGCTAAACTGAGTGCTGTTATCGGGTTGGTGATTTTCAGCCACTTTTAGATTAACAAAGTGAGTATTAAAGTAAGTTCGCCTGTAAGTTCACGGTTGCCTACGGTTAACTTTTGCACACCAGATCTATTGGTGTTACGACCAAAAATATCATTTATCGTCTTCCAAGCAACATGAGGGTGTTGTCGAGTGATATGCCCAAAGATGTTTTGATAATAGTTTATTTTAGAACGTCGCGATTCTGTGTTCAGGTTATTTCTAAATCTTTTAAACTGTATTAGCGTTGTTTCCGAGCGTGTCCGCAAAAACGAGTGATACAGGAAATTTTTGTTTTTTATCATTTTTATGCCCTCTTGAGTCACCCAGGGCTTCCGTATCTTTTTCGATGGCTTCACCAATGTGAACGAAAAATGTCGCATGTAAATGCGCACAAAAGCCTGCATAAACTCAGTGTACGCATCGTTTACATTGCTTATATTAAGCACAAATGACCAGTCAGTATATCAAAATTCTTACTTCTGTGGAAATTTGAAGGTTATAAAATTTCCACCAAAAGATATTGCTAAACATGATATACTCGACGAGTTTGTTGTAATCCAACAAGCGTTTACCCTTAAGGCCTTCATCGAGGTTGCAATGTCATATTGTACCTAAATGTAAAACGATCCAGGCTCCTTTTAGTAAGCACGTTTATTTAAGCGAATCTTGAATCTGCACTAACTTTACTTAAAGGGGTGACGAAGACTAACTAGGAGTTTGTTTTATCAGAAAGATTTCGTGTTCCATAGTGCCCGAAGCGCTTGCCTGGAATCAAACAATGCTTTCTTCACTGCAAAATTCGACCAATTTACGCTAAAATTTTGAATATCGCGCGAAAACGTGTGTTTGAACGACATTATCAATGGCATCATCAGCACATGTCTTTCCGCTAAACGTGGTGTGCGCGGACACTTGTTTACTCTTAGATAACCTAGATTGCGGCACCACAAAGACGCAAGACGTATTCTGCCTTGGGTATGTTTGTGAACGTATTTAAACCTGGCTGAAGTTTGTTGATGGAGAAAATAATCGTTTCATGAAAGATAGTGCTCGCTCGACAGATACGGTCCCGTGAAACGCCGTCGCTTGCGTCAATCGGTCAGGGTCGCCCAAGACAGCCCCAAAGCCCCGCAGGGCTCTGTAGCTAAACCAAGCATAGTGCATGCAGTACGCATGGTACTTCAATCGAAACAGCAGTAAACATGGGGACTTCTATGTTTACGTGTGCTGTCATACCTTCCACTGTTTGTCCCACCATTTTTACTTTTATGAAAAGAATGTGAACTAAATTAGGCGCAAATAGCACGTTAGTCGAGCTTATAAGCTTTTAAGCACTGCTTAATTGGCCTTTGCTTATGCTAGCCTCCAGCAATCGCAGGCTGGCCCGTATGACATCATAGGGTACGTTGCGGGAAAAGAGCTAGTGAGTCGCATGGCCTGTTTCTTTTTCCCTAATTATACAGCCTATTTAGAAGTTTACGTAAAAGTGGTGTCAGCACGATTATAACCAGGCAATAAATTGAATGAATTTTGTCTTCATGGCCCCTTCAAAGAATACACAAGACTCTGGTAAGCATCAACAGAGTGACGTGCATGGCGGTCGTTGGAAAATCGAATGCCAAGACATTTGACCTAAAAGCATGTACCTCTTTGCGATTATCTTTTATGCGCAATCCAATTAAACCGAGCACACTGGTTCATAATAAACACATATAAGCGTAGAGACGAATTGGCGAAACACTCATGTAAACGAAAAAGCCCGCGCGGGTTACTGAAGAATGGCAGACAAAAAAGCGCTCCGCTCCGAATAAACATAAGACAGCCTACCGTGGCCAGACACAGCAACTTAAGCACAGAAATAAACAAACCAGAAAACACTGTACATGGCAATGTACGTCTTCTGTCTACACATTGTGCTTCTATGAAGTGTATTTTATCCAAGGTACAACCTCATTTCCTTTGCAAAAGAAAGTAGAATTGCGCTTTAGCACTGCATAAACACGATCATCATCATCATCATCATCATCATGGTCCACAAACTCAGGTCCACTGCAGTGCGAAGGCCTCTCCCGTGGACTTCCAACCGCTCCTGCCCTGCGCTGCTCGAAACCACAGTTTACCCCCGAAGTTCCGTATTTCGTCTGTCCTTCATGTTATTGGCCTTCCCCTTTTTCTAACCCCATTTCTTTGTATCCATTCTGTTACCGGTTGTTGGTTCGTCTCACAACACGGCCAACCCAAGTTGATTTCTTATTCTTTCTTCGAGCTTTGATATCGTGAGCTCTAGTTTGTTCTCTGAACCAGGTAGCTTGCTTCTTGTTTCTGGGTGCTATACCTAACATTATACGCTTGAGGGCCTGTTGAGCCGACCTAAGTTCGCTTTTTAGTTGTTTTTTAACGCCAACATTCAGCTCCGTATGTCATTACTGGGAGCATGCGCTGGTGGTAGATTTTTCTCTTGAGTGACAGCGGTAGACTTTTTCTTTTTGGGAGTGTGTGACGAGTGCTCCCCAACCCTTACCTATTCTGTGCCGGATTTATCTGTAGTGGTTCGGGTCACCCCTCAACATCTATGCGGGGTAGTTGTATCCTTTTACTTCTTCTAGCGTTTCATTTCATAAACGTAAGAGGGTGTTTTTTATGCTTATTCAAAATTACATTTTTTCACAATTAGCCTCTTGACCGTGCTTTCTAAGTGTACTTCCTCAAGCATTGCTTGCAGGTGTTCTGCAGTCTCGCTAAGACTTCTTTCGCAAACCTCTAATGGCTCAATTATTTTCCGTTCCTACAAATACTATACTTTCGCAATCAAGCTTTCTATATACCCAGTCCAGACATGCTGTGAAAAGTTTTCGAGAGACAGTATGTTCCTGTCTTACGCCCCTTTGGGATCGGAAATTTATCGCTTTGCTTGTGCAGTGTTATCCTGCACTTGCATTGCTTGTACATGTCTGCTAGAAATCTAACGCAGGTCTCTTCTATTCCCTAATTTTTAGTGCTCCTGAAACAGCTGCAGGACGTTCGGAATCAGACGCTTTCTCAGGAATCTATACATGTCGTGTAAAGAGATTTATTGCACTTTGGAGATTTTTCTATCAATTTGTGGACGACAAGGATGTGATCCATGGTCGAATACCCTTTCCTCAATCCCGCCCAGATTTCTTAAATTTGGGTTGTTGAGAAGCCACGGTGTCACCTACGCGGCTGACTCTAACTTTGTGGAAAGGCTTTTAAACGATGGAGAGTGGGCTGACCGGTGGGTATTTCTCCAGGTATCTGGGATTTTCTAACTATGTATCAGAATAATGTTGGGCTTTTTCTATGTTTTGGGCAATGTTTGAGTCTTCAAGCATTTCTGAAAGAGTACAAGCTTTTCCAGCACAATACTTCCTCTCTCCTTCAAAAGATTTACGCTTATGCGGTCGTCACCTGCAGCGTTTCCTATTTTCATCCATTCTAGAGCCCTATTACTTCCTTTATTTATTAGTAGGACATTGAAAGTTCAGCTTGTCCGTAACTAGCTTTCCTTGTCAAACGTTGCTTGTATACAACATGCTGTAGAATAGTTCTGCTGCCTTTATAATCTCGTCCAAGTTGTGTTTAATATTTCTCTCCTTATCTCTCAGTGCGTAGATCCTGTATTTGCCTATAGCTCGCTTTCTGTTAGTTGCTGTGAGCTTCCTCTTTCCAGCGTTTCTTCGATTACTGTCATGTATATGCACGAAATTTCTTTGCTTTATTGCGTTCAATGTTGACAGTTCGGCTAATTCAATTCGATCCGCAGTGCTTGACACTTCCATGTATTGTTACGTTTGCCATTAGTGCCTTTGTTGCCGTAGTTAGTTTTCCAGTTTGTGCAGTACAGTTTGCCTCTCCTACACCTCCTGCTGATTCACTGACAGCCTATCTTACATTGTCATTAAACCTGTCTACAATGACCTTGTTGTGCTCGTTCAAAGCGATACTTTGTATTGAAGAGTAGTTTTAAACTCATGCGATTTCGCCCTGGCTGGTTCCGCGCGAGGTTTCTTAGTTTTTCTGAGTTTTGTTCTTCCTCTTCTGAGATTCAGCCTTAGCCCTCATTCCCACAGCCGTTTTTCACCCCGTCACGTCACCGTCTTCCGTCATGGGCGCCGTTTTTCGACCGATTTCTCGCCGAAAACGGTGCGACGGTGACGGGAGGCTGAGCTATACGTTTCCGTCACGTCAACGTGACGGGACCATGCCCGGCGCTAAACCAGCTAATCAGAAAACACATTTTTACGGCTAAAGTTTGTGAAAAATGAGCACAAACTATTTTCTTTACTTTTCGAATTAAAAACGCTCAATTCTAGGCTAAACTGATCACTAGGCAGACGACCGTGTAATCTGAGGGAAAGCTGCCGTGTAGATCCATTCTGAACACTTCTCCGTTCAGTCAACGTCGCTTTTTGTTGACGTGCGGTGCCGTGACGGAGAAGGTGACGGCTTTTTGAATGAGGGCTTAGCTTGCACCTAACCACCCTGCGATCGCTGCTCTGCATCTCACTTAGCACCTCTACCTCTTCCACGATAGCCAGGTTGTCACTCAGAATTTATTTATTTATTTATGAGTACTGCAATCTCCAGGAGGGATTTTCGCAGGTGCGTACAAAAGACGGAAATATTAGCATATAACACCAGGCAAACAAATGGAACAGTCACTCACATTTCACATAGTAGGCAGCCATATAACACAAGTCAAAAAAAGAAACGTCACTTGCGTTTGACAAACGTAATCAAACGTAACAAAAATAGTACAGATGAAACATCAGTCTCATTTTATGAAAAGAAAACCAAGCTAGCACAGAAGTCAAATTATTTTCTCTGCTTTTCTAGACCAGCAGCAAAGGATGCTAAAGATTGTTTTGTAACTTGATGGTTATTTAAACTATTCCAATCCTGCACAGTTCTAGGGAAAAAAGAATATTTGAAGCAATTATTGCGGGTACGGAAGGGAGTTATTGTACGAACATGGCGTTGTCTGGTGGCGTAACCTGAAGAAAATGTAATAATTTTTCCAATATCTATCTTGTAATGTCCATTAACTAATTCGTATAAATATTTTAATCGGGATATGCGGTTTCTTTCTGAAATTGAGGGTAAGTTAGCTCTGACTAACAGTTCAGTTACCGAGGTGCGTCCATAACTGTTATATATGAAGCGAACTGCTCTTCTTTGTATTTTTTCTACTTTATGAATGTTAATTTTAGTAAATGGATCCCAGATCACCGCTGCCTAATCAAGTATGGGTAGGACTATTGATTTGTAAATAAGAATACGGACAGATGGAGGTGAAAGTTTCAAACTCCTTAGTAAAAAGAAGAGTTTCTGATTAGCCTTGGAAGTTACTATGTCAATGTGTTTTGTCCAATTAAGATCGTTTGTTATCCATAACCCAAGATATTTGTAGGATTCAACCTTGGAAAGAATGGTATTGTTTGCAAAGTATTGAAAATTAAATTGGTTTTTCTTATGAGAAATGGACATGTACACCGTTTTTTCAAAATTGATTGACATTTGCCAAGCCTCGCACCAGGAAACAACCTTGTTTAGCGACTCGTTTAACAAAACTTGGTCCTTTGGGGATGCTATTTCAGAGTAAATAATGCAATCGTCCGCATAGAGCCTAATATTTACAGGGATATCATTTACTATGTCGTAATTTACAAAATAAATAGCAGGGGACCCAGAACCGACCCTTCGGGGACGCCAGAGTCAACAGCAACCCTGTGAGAGGAATGAGTTTTAAAAACTACAAATTGTTCCCTGTTTTTCAAGTAGGCCGATATCCATTTAATAAGTCGATCATTCCCGAGAATTTTTTCTAATTTGTATACCAATTTATTGTGCGAAGCCTTGTCAAAAGCCTTTGAAAAATCCATAAAAATTGCGTCGGTTAGTTTGCCATTATTAATTGAAGTAGCGAAGTCGTGTATTGTTGATACCAATTGTGTCGTTGTTGAAAATCCCTTCCTGAATCCATGCTGATGCTGGTTTAAGATATTATGTTCATCCAGAAAATGTGAAATACTATTGTGGATAATATGTTCGAGAAGCTTACAAACGATTGATGTTAGCGAGACAGGACGATAATTTTTGACACTCTGCTTCTTTCCTGATTTATAGATAGGCTTGACTCTGGCTGTTTTCCAGTCGTCCGGAACCTGGCCCTCGCGCAGCGATTTTGTAAAAAGAACATGGAGGTACTTCGAGATCCATTCAGCGTACCTCTTTAAGAAAGCGTTAGGGATATTGTCGGGTCCACAAGATTTTCTGATATCAAGTTTTACAAGCATATTCAATATGCCCTGTTCACTAACAACAATATCGGGCATTCGCGGCGAAATAGTTTCAAAGATCAATAATACAAAGTTGTCACAAGAAAAAACGGATTTGAAATGATCGTTGAAAGCATTTGCAATTCGAGCATTGTCGTGCGTGAGAATACCGCTGACATTAAAGACGTCACAATCTTTCGACGTGGGTGAAATGCTCCTCCAAAATTTCTCGGGACACGATGTCAAGTAATTTGGCAAGGACTCCCCAAAATAACGCTGCTTATCTGTCTGAATTTGATTTTTCAATTTTACTGAAAGGTCGTCGATTTGTTCTGAATACGTTACGTTCAGACTTCGTTTTTTCTTTAGACGGTTTATTTGCCTTCTTAACCTCAGTGTCACCCGAGAAATCCATAGATTTTTTCGCTTCGATTTTTTAGTTACCACAGGCACAAATGATTCTATGCATTCTTTGACAATGTCCTTAAACCAGTTCCAAAAATTATGTATATCAGTTTCATTATTCGCAAAGTCGTCAAAGTTGAATGAAATGAGATCTTTAATAGCAGTATCATCTGCACGATTGAAATTAGGGAAAGAAAAAACGGGTAATGTCTTATGGAAAACTGTGTCACTTAGAGTAAATAGCACAGCATGCTTATCGGAAATTAGAGGATATATCTCAGTAGTTGCTTTAGGTGTAATTGCCTGGTTAACGAAGAAAAGATCTAGGGTTGACTGAGCAGTACCTTGAATTCCTGTGTAGCCTTCACCAAACTGAAGGAGGTCAAAACTGTAGCAAATATCAAGAATAGCTTCACCCGGAGGTTCGCGCTGCTTCAAGGTGAAGTTTTTCCAATCTACGTTGAGTAAATTATAATCTCCTGTCATTATAATCCGGTCATCATGCTTAATATTCAATTTCAAATAATTTTGCAGTTCATTCAGCACTTCAACAGCAGCGTTTGGGGGCCTATAAACACCTCCTATAATGTAACGGACATCATTGTGGTAATCCTTACAAAAAATACCTTCTACTCCTGGTATATCTGCCATTCTACACATTTTATGGTTTTCTTTTAAAAGTACACAAACACCGCCGCCTTTACTACCACGGTCATTCCTGTATGCGCTGTAGCCAGACGGAACAAACTCACTATCGTAAACCGAGTCGCTTAGCCACGTTTCCGTCAAGACAGCCATAGCTGGATCATGAGAAAGTATTAATGCTTCTAAATCAGTGGCCTTATTAAGAATGCTCCTAAAATTTACATTTAGTATTTTTAATGGGCCAGAGTGCTTGTTTTTGTGTCAATTCGATTTTTTCTTCAGCCTAAAGCGTGTCCCCTTTCCTTCGTCCCATGCAAGCAAGACGTCATTAACCTTAAGCTTATCATAAACTAGTCTTGTCTTACAGCCGCGCAGTCTTTCTTCCTCTGAACTTTTCCACAATTGCTTCCGTGTTTCTCGACCTCTTTGGAAAAGTCTTCAGACAGTGACAATGTGCTTCCCTTTAATTTATATGCACTCGACAAAACGTTAGTTTTTTCCCGGTAGTCAAGAAACTTTATGATCACAGGACGTGGCCCGTCATTGGTTTTTTTGCCAAACCTGTGACATCTTTCAATTCCCGTTACCGTTATATCTAATTTCTTCTGAAAAATATCTTCCTGTACTTTTGCTTTCAGATCCTCAAATAATTCTTCAGAGGGCTCCTCTAACCCGTAAATGATTAAGTTATTTATGCGGCTTCTATTCTCAAGGTCATCTACTTTGTCAATAAGCGTTGATACCTGCTTTTTAAGCTTTGATGTTGACAACTTCATATTCTCAACGTCGGTAGACAAACTGCTAAGTTCATTCAATTTCTGTTCGAGGCTGTCTATGCGATCAGTTAAACCTGAAATTCTTCTTTCAATCTTTCCTTGCGATTCCTGAACCCATTCAACGACAGACGTAAGCTTTTTTTGGCCTTCCAACAGTTCCTTTAACATATCTTCGTTAGGAGGCCCTGGGTTTGATTCAATATCTCCACATGTCAAAAGATCCTTTGATAACAGAACAACACTGTTAAGAAAGCAATGAACACATAGTGGGCAGGGCAGCAGCACTAAAAATCGGTCATCGCTACGTATACAGCAAGCAAGATCGTGACGACTAACCTGAAGCACAAAGCAAAATGGATTGCTCAGCATGTTGCATGTTGTGCTGCAGCCATGCCCACTGGCGAACGACGGGGCCGGAGGTGCTCTTATAGCCCTTGAATATGGCACGTGATGTGATGTGACAGCAGTAGATTGCCACGCTGGCACGATGAAGCGAAGTTCAGCCGTGTCACACGTGGTGTTCTTGATAGGCGCCGTCAATTGCAGAGCAGGCCCCGGTCCGTGTTCCGCGCATGTCCTTTGGAGATAGTCCGGTGCCAGATGGATGCCCAGAAAAACCTGAAGCACAAAGCAAAAAGGATTGCTCAGCATGTTACCTGTTGTGCTGCAGCCATGCCCGCTCTTGCAGCCAGAATTCGAAATAGAGTGAAGTTTTAAGTTTATTAGTGACAGAATGGTGTATATGGTGCCCAGGCTAAAGGCGACGTAAAATCACCCGACTTGAACGAAATGAAAGAAAAACGGGATAATCAGCTAGCAACAAAGAATTATACAAAAGCCAACATTTCACACGAGAAATAGCAGGATTACACTGATACATACGTCGTAGCCAGTAAACAAAAAGTGGTGCATAGTTTACAATCCGAATAAAAGTAAATAAACAGATGCAAAGAGAGCATAAAGGTCGCAAATCATTATATATCATAATAAATTCCTACCTAATGAATATAAACGCCTAAATGAATATAAACGCCTACAACAATACATTAGGCCTAATATTTCGGGATGATAGTTTAACAGATTTTGTACCTGCCATTGTAACAACTGCGAACCGTAAATCGTCCTGACCTTGTTTTTTTGAAAATGGTATGCTAAAGCTTTAGCGCTGGCGAGTGTCTGTGTACTTTGAAAGAAGGGATAAGCTGTCACTTACATAGGTTAGGTATATAATCTCGATATCTTAAGTTCGTACATATATTAAATAATCATAATTAAATTTTGCGGAAAATGAGGTAAGGTATAAACAGCCACAGGAAAATAATTGATACGACGAATATCCCGTTTCTTATTCGAAACGAAAAGCTAAGGTTGGACTTTGAAATAACACCTCACTCAAAAAACAATAGTGCAATCGAGAATGAACACGGGAAAGTACCGTCGGCGCTTTACAGCTTCTGGAAACAAAAGACGCAGTTTACTTAACACCCCAATAGATTGTGCGGCCTTATGTTTACAAAACCTACGTGCTCATTGCAAGGAAGATTTTCGTGAAAGAAAATGCCTAGAAAGTTGTGTATTTGAACCCTTTAGAATGGAAGGAATTGAAAGGTTAGAGGCCAATGAATTGTCGTAGGCCAATTGTTACACGTGAAAATTATATATGTCATTTTCTTAACGTTAAGCGGTAATTTATTCGCATCCAGCCAGAAGGAAAGCTGGTGTAACCACGAGTTTAAAGTAGCAGTGACACGCAAAATCAGCTCACAAAAAAAACATTCCCATCCTCAGCATAAAAAACAATATCCTGGGTGAACGGAAACGAATGAATATCGTTATTAAATAAAAGAAATAGAATTGGCCCCAATGTAGAGCCCTGTGGTACACCATACGATATTTTTTGCCTGTCGGATTGAACACCATGAACTGAGATGAATTGTTCACGGTCTATTAAATAGCTGCAGAAAAGCTGAAGTGAAGTTCCTCTTATACCACAATGTGACAGTTTAAGAAAAAGAATATCATGTTTAACTGAATCAAAAGCCTTAATAAAGTCTAGAAAAATTCCTACAGAATAAGCATGGTTTCGTATGTTGTGAACAAGGCTGTCCTTGATGTTAATAAAAGAAGTTCAGTAGATTTCCATTTTTGAAATGCATACTGACTTCCGGAAATTATTTCCGGCTTTTGAAGGTAACTGGATAATCGAGAATTTAAAACTTTCTCTATAACCTCGGAGAAGATGGGTAGCACTGAAATTTTCCGCTTATTATTAATTTCATCAATCGCACCACTTTTATTTCAAGGAATAATGTTTGCTACTTTCATGTTATCGGGGAAGATTTCTGTTGACAGAAATAATATTTCTAGGTGACACAAGGCTTCACCAATCAGGTCTATCGCTGCTTTGATTGGTGCGCCCTTAATTGCATAAAAGCCCGAAGAACAATTATTTTTAGAATATTTACCACATTGTTTAGTTTAGTTGTAGTAGTAGGATAGAGGACACATTGAGCTGCACACGTTTTGAGTTAAATAAGCGCTTGAATCCGAGCTACGGGAAGTGGACGCCACGAAAGACAGGAAGCGTAGGGTAAACAGATTAGTGGGGGCTTTTCCAATAAAAGTACCTTCTCCAATTTTTTTTAGTTCAGATGGCACTGAGACCGTGTATTTCCGAAGAAAATTTTTTATAACCACCCCAGTGTTTAGGGATCATAGTGAATGCTCACAAATTTGTTTGTGTAGTTGAAGCCGCGCTCTCTTTATAACTTTTGGTAATTTATTTCTAACTTTCTTTTAATCCATCAGGAGTATTAAATCCCGGGATTTTAGGAATTTATCAAACAACCTATTGCGCCTTTGTATTCTTTTTGAGAATTGAAGTGTAATCCACGCTTTCGAGATTTTCTAGCTTTAGTCAAAGAAACAAAAGTAAATGCAATATTATAGGCCTCAATGCTGTTATTAATAAACAAGTCATAAAAAGGAATTGGGCTTTTATGTTTGCTTATTCTTGAAACCTCCACAGTTCCACTGTAGAATTAGTAGATTATTACTACTATCTATTAGGTTCTGCATAATCATGTCAAGGTGGTCGTGCACCACTTGTGCATGTTGTTCGAGCAAGGGGCATTCGTGGAATATTTTCGCAGGCACACTGACCTTCCTCCTGTGGGTAATTTCTGTTACTCCATGGGTCAAGTATTGAAGCTTATAGCGCGATCTCATCATAAAGAGTTGTTCGGTGCCGTTTAGCGTTTCTGACGTGACACTAGTGCTTGTTTTCACGGTTTTGTTGCGTTTGTTTTCAGGTTCGCTGCCGTCGCTCTTGTGCTTGCTCGTTTCTGAATGAACTCCAAAGTGCCGATAGCCTGAAACACGACAACATATATCTGATTCACAAGAAGGGCGACAGCAAAGAACTTAAGGACTACAGACCAATTGGTCTCCTTCAGTAGTATCCAACTTCTTAACCAAAGTAATAGTTATTAGAATCACTAACAGCCAAGGTTTCCATCAAGTTTAGGAATGGATAGTGAATCAACGCCGCCTGTATAATCATTGCCTAACGCGTGAGCCAAAAAATGACCAAACAGGCACTATCTTGTCGCTCTCTCCTACCTTTTCCTGCTCCGTCGCCTTCCAGCGTGGTTTCATGTCTGCCGGCCAGCGAAGCTTCTCAAAAACTATGCAAAATAGTTGAAAGTTTGTTTAGCGTTCCCCAGAAAGCGATCGTACGCTTTCTTGTTTTTCACCATGCCTGTCTGTCTGTGCCTATAGCTGATAAAACCACGTTTTCTACAGAACAAAATCACTTGTGCTACCGCAGGCTGATTGCGGCTTTGCGTGCTTATTTACTTGGATCACGGACCCCACAAGTTTCTGGGCGGATTATCCCCCCTTTCTTATCTCTGCATTTCAGCCTTGTTTTGTTCTTTCTGTTCACATTCCCCTTCAGTACGCACTTTTTAAATTGTGAACTATACTGTAAATCACCCGGACAGCGTGGCGGAGCCTCAGCTGATCATCCTTTTTTTTCTGTAAGCTTCTGAAAATTAATTTTTTGAAAAGTAATGGTAGAAATGAGCGCCAGAACAAAACTTTGCACGAAATATTTTCGTCCCTAAATCATTCCTAGAGAAAAGTGTTAGTAATTTAGTGCCTGCAGCATCCCAAGATATCGTTTTTCTGTTCGCTGTTTGCCTACCCGACCATAAAGATGTTCTAACACTATTTCAGTTCTGTCTCCGTCACTTATCTGTGAAAAAATGCGGCACGTTTGAAGCGAACAACACGTTAAACGAGATCTCCAGAGGGACTGACAACTGGCGGCCCGTCGCTGCTAAATTGTGAGCGAAACGGCTCTTAAAACCAAACAGGGAAGCTGACAGACACACGTCGTATAAGTGGGTGCAGCGTTCGGGACTCGGGAGAAGTGACGTAAGGCCAGATGTGTGCCGGCGCGCGCCACATGCGGATGAATGTCTGAACTAAGCGTCCCAACCCTTCCCATTGAAAAGCGCGCGACGCGTTAGGCAATGTTAATACAGGCGGCCTTGACTCAACAATGGATCACAGTCATGTACCTAATCAACTGATAGAACACTCCGCGTTGTCCGCGAGCTGTCCGCGGGAGGGGTGGTGGCGCTCTACATACATTTTCGTGATACACTGGCGCATTGTAGATCGGGGGAGAGTTAGGTGTGGTGCGAGCGCCCTTCTGTATGTTTTTGTTAGCTTCTCTGTATGAAGATGGCGGGGTCATCTTTTTTGGCTGTTGCTCTTCACTGGGGCCTGATCCCTTGTCAGGCTAGTGCTGCCTGTTTTTTGGTTGCCCACCTTGTTGTGTTGTCGTGTACGAGAGCCAGGTAACCTCAACGGGAATGCTTAGTCCTTGCTTGTTTCTGGCTTGTCTGGCCATGCGCTGGCTGCTGTTTTTTCTCTAAAAGCTGTTGTTGGTTTGTAGATTGCGACGAATCAGCGGCATGCTTTCGTGTGTTAAGCCTCTAGAGGTATGCCTGCTGCCGTAACACTGCGTCGGCTTCGAATTTCTTTGAGCAGTTGGCGTCCTCCGAACGATGCGGTCTCTGACAGTTCACAGATAAGGTAATGAATGTGTAAGGTTTGTCTTTGTTGGCTTATCCCCAGTTGGAGCAGCGAGCCGTCGTTGCCATAGGGCATACATCTGCTGCGTGCCCTAGGCCGATGTATTGGAATATAATTTTTGCTTTGCGATGGTGGGGCTTGCATCTTCGGATAACATCACCCAGGATCACTGAGAGGGGTATGAATGATTCCTCAAGAGTTGTAATCGCCACCGTGAAGGCATAATTCATTCTTTCCACTACAAAGTAAATATAGGAGTAGCAGTAACTAGTTGCACCAGAGTGGCAGAGTCCGTGTTGCGCCAAATTCGGTGGGTGAATTTTTTTGCACATTTATTGAATGGTCTGCGTGTACAAGCTCACGATGTGGGTTGTCTGGTCTTGAGTGATTTGCGGGATCAGCAGAAGCATGTTACTCATTGAAATGCCATCGCTGGTCATCATGATGATATCTTTGAATGGTTCTATAGCAGTAGTCAAGCCTGCCACCTCCTGTGGGGTAAGGTTTCTTGGGAGGACTAGTGTTCCATGCAAGGTGCCTGTGGAAGCTGGCTAAGTTTGAGACTGTCTAGTGTTCGGAAAGTGAGTTTGCGCTGTACATATGGTTGAGCTTGCATACTGGATGGTGCCAACCGTCTTCAGTGGGGTAGTATTTCATCGCATGGACTAGTCGGCAGCGGGCGGGTCGGCGTGCTTGGTCAGACTTAGCTGCCTCTCTCAGGTTGCAGGGTACATTTCGCACGTAAAATCCAGAAAAGTTGGGCGAGATTCACAAACTTTGGTGGAACGTCGTGGGAAGTTGTTCCATACTTGAGAGTGGTCCTCTGGTGTGGTTCCAAGGCATTCTTCCGGGATTTAGCAGGGATTTATTGGAGACCGAAAAGAAGCTGCGCCCGACAGGTGCGGCTGCTTACAGCGGCCCTCCTCAGCACTGAAGGACGACAGGGTAACAGTACACACGAGGACTGTTACCCTGTCGTCCCTCAGTCACTGGACTGGATTGTCGCTTGATTGTCAATCATGAACAGTACACACCACCTGGACGAGATAAATTAGCCAAACGGTTTTACATCTGGATATACGTATGCCACGTTATGCCAGAAGAGACTAAAAAGCGTACAGGCTTCCCTAGCGAAGTCTAACTAATAACCCAAGACGAAATTGAAAGGCTCGAAAGCGCATGACTAGAGGAAAATCTGCAGTGGATGACCGTATAACCGCGTATGTTTCAAGGGTAGGAGAAGATATTGCACTGGAAATGAATACTGCTTTATTTAAAGAAGGCTTCACGACTCTAGAAGGGCCCATCGACGGCAAAACGACAACGTAATTCTAATTCACAAGAAGGGGGACACCACGGAACCTTAGGATTACAGACACATCGGTCTACTGTGAGTAGTATACAAGCGCTTTAACAAAGAAATTTTATTCGAGTTACTCACTGCCAAGATCTACATTAACACCGACAGCAGGCTCCATTTAGGAATGGACACTCAACAATGGATCACAGTCATGTAATCAATCAAGTAATAGAGAAATCCGCAGGGTATAATCAACCGCTTCATATAGCATTTATTTGATTACACAAACGCATTTATTTAGTGGTCACAGCAGCAGGGTTGGAAGCATTGAAAAACCAGGGGATATAAGATATCTACATAATTTTTCCGGGCAACATATATATAGGACTGTATGGACAGCATAATCGACATAATCGAGAAAAGCGACAGATTCCCGATACGTAGGAGTGAAAGACGTCGTTACACCATCTCGCGAAAGTGGTTCACAGTTTGTCTAAAGGGAATATTCAAAAAGCGTGACCGGATAACACGTGATTGCGGGAAAACGGAGAATGCATGAGACATTTGAGGTCTGCAGACGACAGAGCCTTGCTTGGGAGAACAGTTGCATATTAAGCTTGAGAAAATATATTCAGAAAGCAAACCTGTTGGGCTAAGAACAAATATCAACAAATATGAAGTGATGAGTAATTACATGACTAAAGCGGCCTCTTTGAACATGTAACGAAAAGCTGGAAGCTAAAGAATATACCTACGTAGGTGAGGGCGCCTTGGCTGATCAGCACAACGAGAACAAAATGCAGTGCAGAGAAGGCACGGGCCGGCCAGCACTCGGCGAACATCCCCAAAAAATGAAAATTAAGCTACCCCTGTCACTGAAAAGGAGAATATACAACAGATGCGTGCTGCCTGTGATGTCATAGGGAGCACAAACGTGGCACCTTACTAAATACAACGAACGCAAACAGACCTCGGCTATACAACAGATGCGTGCTGCCTGTGATGACATAGGCAGGAGAAACATAACGCCTTACTAAATAACAAAATCAAACATACCTCGACCTAGCGTGCCATGAAAAGAAGAATGAAGAGAGTAACGCTAAAAGAAAAGAATCGAGCTTCCATGACCAGTGGATAAAGCGAAGTAGGAGTTATCATAGTTCCAAAAAAAGAAAATTAGTATAAATCGGCCTGAACCGAGAGTTACGCCAAATCACAACCGCTTGACTACTAGAGTGACGGAGTGCACACCTAGAGATGGGAATAGGCGGGAAGGGCCAAGAACTTGTTGAAGGAACAAAAGAAGGAATTTCGGAGGCAAATAATAGACACGAGCGGCGCGGAACAGGGGCGATTGGTGGTCGACTGCCGAGCTTTCGTCTTACAGTGGACCAAGTCGACTGTTGATGACTGTAACGGTGATGAATTCACGGCAACAGTTCCTTTGATTGCAGGAGGTCGACCATGGCGAAGTTGGATAGATAGAAACACGAATTGGGAAATTTCTGCAGCAGTAGTAGATTGCGGGGTGGCGGTCTCGGAGTAGCGCCATATATAGTCATTATGCACGATTATATTGCGCCCACCTTTCTATTAGCGCTGGAATGTCGTAGCAAATCGATGCCGACCTTTCCGAAGGGAGAAGTTGGCGGATGCAGAGGCTGAAATCTTCCTAATGGAGTGGTTGTGTAAATATTGTGCTGCAAACAGTGTGTGCAACTTTTCATTTAAGGCTGTGTTATTCCATGCATGTTTGGCACATAAAAACGTGGTTTGGTATAGTGCAGCGTGGGCCACTTTATTGTGACAAATTGTAAAGCCGTCGTGGTTGAAACAACACTGCTTCGAAGGCTTCGCGAAAACACGAGCACAACGATGCAACGGAACTCTGATTAATTCTTGTACAGTAAGACGTCGTTCACGCACACACGAGTAGCCAGGCTTTCATGACGACAAGACTGGAATATATTGACTAATTAATTAATTAATTAAATAATCAATAATGCTTGATTGATTGATTGATTGATTGATTGATTGATTGATTGATTGATTGATTGATTGATTGATTGATTGATTGATTGAATGATTGATTGATTGATTGATTGATTGATTGATTGATTGATTGATTGATTGATTGTGAGGTTCAACCCGCCAATGCATTATGAGGCAGCGTTATGCTGCGGGTTCCATGCGGCTGAAGGTAAAGGTGCTTTCCATAATTTCGACGCACTCCAAGTACGTCCATCGTAAAGCCAAAACGATGATCGACCTTATTGTCGGACAACGTTCCGTGGGTGCCATGGGTGCTCGCGATTAGCCCCTATCGATCGGCTAAGCGCTTAGCCGATGGCGCTTAGCCGGTAGCCGCCCGTGAAGGAGTTAGGATGGTGCAACCCCTGTAGTGACATGCGGCGTGCAGCAATATATACCCTATTAGCCTCTTACCGGTCGACGATGCTAACTCTTGTTTAACATTGCAACCTGCTTGAAATCCTTCAAGACACGAATAAACCGCTCTCCAACACGTTCTCTTGAGGGTAGTAATAGGAAGTATGCACAAAGCGGATGGCACAACCTTAGAGGACCTCTATGCACTCCATAGGTGAGAGCTAGGGCTACTGTGGGAAACTATCACGTTCGGGGGCCCCTCACGGGAGAACAGAGAAACCACAAAGTTTATGACGGTACCTGATGACACTTCACTGCAGAAATGAACTTCTGGCCATTACGAAACGTAGTCGGTAAGCGTAACAGCGTATCTCCCGTCATGTGGTGCCCTTTGCATGGGGCCAATGATGTCAACGGCAAGATTCTCCCACGGGCGTTCTGGCAAGGGTACTGGCTGCAAAAGCGTATCAGCAGTCTTTACACTTTTCTCAGCTATCTGACATAGTCTGAAGGATTGCTGCACCATGCTGCAGCACTCCTGCGGCACGCTAAACTGGATTGTTTTCGTCTATATTTATCGTTCCTTACTCTATTATCACAATTCCCGTTAAGGCACGTTGGCTAGGCCGATACCATGATGAGACGACGCAACGCCTACTTCCGAGCTGGCAGACCGCCTAGTCCCACGAAGCCGACACAAAAACGTCGGCCGATCAGAAGTCCGCAGGGTGTGTCTAGCTCGCTGGCCGATAACGCCTACAATGCCGGTTTGCCGAACGTTGGTTGGGGATTGATCGATAAATGAAAACTGCGCGCCGAGAGCATTCGTGCCTAATGAACGCGCATAGCTCTGTTTTCTTAGTTCCTCGAGCGTAATAAAAATAGCAAGGTCCGCGAAGTTCATACAGCGCCGCACATGCGACCCGTATTTCGGCTTACACCGGTTCGGCCGTTCGCTCAGGCAGCAATACATTTCCCAGAGGGGTAAACGCCATATTTGTGGGTGAACAGCAACACTTGCACCAAATATGAGCTGAGTTAGTAGCGCAAGAGGCGTTACGGAAGGTTGTTTGGGTAATAAGGAATCAATAGCGACCGAGTTTTAGCGTAAAGCGCAAAACAAAAGTTCAGGAAGCACTACAGTAGAACCCTGCTCTTACGATTTTAGTGCTACGTTTCCCCGGCTGCTACGTTGTTTTTGCCTAGTCCCGGTACGGTAATAGACACAACTAGGCTAGACTTGACGAGGCTAAGCTGCTGACATAGAGCCCGATGTAATAAAATCCTTACTGTGACGTCATTGGGCAGAGTACGTTCCCGTGTTATTCGTCGCCATCTCACACTCCGAACCCGGCCGGGCAACAAGCGCGGACCGCTATTTTGGCGTTTCACGAGCCAAGGCCAGGCGTGTCTACGAAACCGACTGCATAAGGCCGCACGTGGGTTCAATTCATCACCACTAGATGGCCCTATGTTACTCTATGCCATCACTATCATCAGCACTCATAAATACGTAGGTATATCTTCAGATTAGTTTTTTCAATAGGCCCTTCATGTAGAACACCTAACAAAATCATTTCCCCGCATTTCCCCGAGGGGAAGAATGTGAAAGTGCGAATGCAGGAGTTGAATTTGCGCGGTTCGGTAATGTTCGCGAAAGAGAGATCACACACACACACACAACTACAAAGAAAGAAAGATGCATTTATTCACAGACACCTATTTGTGTTGTCGTTGTACTTGATTGCTGGAGCGGATCTCAGCTTTGAAATTTCGTGTCAGTACTCCTTTAAGCGGGTGCATTAGCCCTTCTCACGCCCGATTCCTGGCCAATCCCCCACATGGGTATGTGCCATGTCAGCGGCCAGGCAGCGCGCGCCCATCTCCCCCCGTTGCCAAGGTAGACGAGGAGATTCCTGGCCAATCTCCCACGTGGGTATGTGCCATCTCCCCCCGTTGCCAAGGAAGACGAGGAGCGCGCGCACCCGCAGCTGTTGCTATGTGGACGGACAGTGGTCAACGGAATTCAGGGTCGCTTATAAAGTGCATTCGCACCTAAAAAACACCATTTGGCTGTTTCACACTGGTAGATGCATGCAGATATTTTTCTTCCTACGTTTTACGGTTTCGCTGCTTGGGGGCCGACACAGCCACTCGCGCTTCGTTTCTGCTTCCGCTTCTCGCTTCCCCACCCGAGGACCAGCACCTCCTGGCCATCTGATTTTGCACCAACCGAACCGGTACGATGCAAGGATTCTCCTGATACCACTTCATCGAGGTCTACCCAAAAGGCGATTCACTCTGTCCGTCCCAAAATGCACCACCGCCAATGGAGGGCTTACCCTAACGCCCCAGCGAGGAACAGCATCGGCCTCACCTCGCTCCGCAGCTCCCTCCAGCTGCCCGCTGCATGCCACGTGCACAGCTCGGGACATCTCTACCATAGATTGCGGCGACGAGGAACGTGTTGCGCTCGCAGCAAAAACCGAGCATTCATCTCTACCAGCCAACCCTTGGATACAAGTAATTAGCAAGCGACCCCAACGCAATGCCTCCAAACAACAAAGACGGACCACAAAGTACCCCAATCGCAAGCGCCAAAACTTCCTACTACGCGTATACCAGCGCACCAGTTCGTTGAAGTGTGTGTCAAAAACTAGGCCACATCTAGGCCAAACTACGCCAACCGACAGCGTGTGTGTCAAAAACTAGGCCACATCTGAAATCACCAACAGCCTTGTCACCACCACCGGTACATTCGCGTAGAATTCTTACGCCAGGTAACTATCATAAATCAGGACACGACGAACCTGGTAGTCATCGGATCCAAGAACATCGATCTTATCGACCACATATCCTGAATCACCGCCTTGACCATTCTCTCCACAACATACCAAGTTCATGCCTACATGAAGCCTCCCCCGGGTACCTCGCGAGACGTTATCAATGATGTCTCTGAGGAAATTGACCTGCCTTCTCTCCTCGCCCCTAAGAACTCCTCTCCCCCCAATGAACCCTACCTGGTCCACGCACGCTTTATGGGCCAAACAAGGTCGGTTCTACTAAGTTTTGACGGCTATCGTGTCCCATTCTAGGTCAAACTTAGATGTGAGCTCGTAAGGTGCCGTCCTTGTCGCCGGATGACGCAAGTCTGTACCGACCGTGGAGATACAGGACACCAAAGAGACGTATGCCCCTCACCCTGTCAGATCATCTGTGGACACGGTGCAACTGTAAACCCCTCCGCTACTCACCATTGTGTTCTGAAATGCAAACTATGCAACGGCCCCCATTCAAATGCCAACAACGACTATCCACAACGTTCACGTCCCCCCATCAGACCCCCGACTCGCACTTCTGCTCAGACTTAAACAAAAAACTTGCCCACCTCGGCTCCGCCACTTGACAAGGGCAACTTCCTAGCTCTACCCAAGAGCAACCAGCCAGTGCCCCACCACCAGGTGAGCTGGTCACCTGTTCTTGCCACCTCTTCTACTGCTACACCATTTCCCCCCCATGACACCCCCTCCTCTCCCACCAACTACCAAGCACAGTCAACACAACTGACACACGAATATGTCTACGCACAGCACATAGAACTCGCACAGCGGCACAACCGCCTCGCTGAACAGGTTGCTGCCCTTGAAGCAAATCTCGTGACCGAGACTGACCTCAAGTTAAAGGCTGCAGTGACAGCACTTACCAACATCATACAGGAAGCAGTAGCCGATATTCACGCCACATTATCCGTACCCAACGAAGAACTCGAATCTATGGATGCACAGCCTGATCCGCACCAACAAACCGAATCCTCTCCGGCTGCACCAATTATCAAAAACGCCAAGCTCCAATGTCCACCCCCGCACTAAACCCAACAAGCACACACTTCCAAGGACACCGGTACAACGCCTGGACGACCATTAAGACACAACCCACCTTCCCGTTGCACATCCTTCAATAGAATTGCCGATCGTTCACCAAAAAGAAACATCAACTTGATCTTTTCTTTGCATCTAATCCTGCAGACGTAGTCGCCCTTGAAGAAACGAATGTCACCCGCCGCGGTGGCTCAGTGGCTAAGGCGTTGCGCTGCTGAGCACGAGGTCGCGGGTTCGATTCCCGGCCGCGGCGGCCGCTTTTCTGATGGAGGCGAAAAGCAAAAACGCCCGTGTGTACGAGATTTCGGCGCACGTTAAAGATCCCCAGGTGATCAAAATTAATCCGGAGTCCTCCACTACGGCGCGCCTCATCGCCTGCGTTGCGTCGGCGCGTTAAACCCTACAATCAATCAAGAAACGAATGTCCCGCAACCTAACCTGTTGGCAACCAAACTTTCACAACTAACCCGTACCACCGGATGGCTACTTCTGTACACGAGCATCTCCCGGTGTTAACTCATATCCTTGCCTCTGATAACCCCAACACGTTTGTAGAAATTCTGCCGAAAACTACTAATTCAACATCGCTCTTCATTCTCAACGTGTATAGCCCACCTACCCACCAACTCAAAGATGTAAACGCCCTTAACCAAACCGCTCTTACAACAGTGAGATACGCCCCAATCGTAGTACTTGGAGACTTCAACGCACCACTTATGGACGGGCATACCACCAGAACTCCAAGAAAGGCACGCGCGTAGAGAAAGCCATCCACGATCATAGACTGTGTCTCCAAAACGACCTCACTCAACCCACCCGCATCGGAAATAGCGTAACGCGTGGCACTATTCCGGACTTCACCCTTACAAAAAACTGCCCGCTAATACAGTGCGTGTGCCAAGCCAATTGCTAAGGCAGTCGTCATGCAATTATCTCCATCAAGCTTACCAAAGTAAGCCAATACAAATCGGGCAAGCTAGAATAACCGGCTGGCGAAAATGCCGTGAAGATAACGCAGCTCTCCCTTCCCCGTAAGGCAATCTCGCCGCATAGATTTATGCACTCTAAGAACGACTTCGGAAGCACACGACAACGATAGCATTGACGAAACACGCGGTAGCAGACCCGCATCTCCTCCACATTTGGGGAGCCAGAAAGAGTCTTACTAGGCGGTGGCGTAAACAAAAGCACAATAAATGCCCAAAGCAACGTACTGCTGCCCCAAACCAACAAGCCCAAGACTACTCCAAAACCTTGCAGAAACAGAACTTGGCATCTTTCTGCAACCAGCTTCAAGGTACGCTAAGCAAAAAAAAACATGGCACATACTGCGCTCTCTTATCGACAAAGAATAGACGCACACTGTTATTTCCAACCAAATTCACCGACTGATACAAACCTCACACTTATTCCCTGACGAACTCCTACAATCTGTTCGACGTAAGACCTTTGACCACGAGTCTCAATACCCTCCACCAAATGATTCTAGGCAGTACACTGGGAATGACAATAAAGAGCTAGACTCCCCTTTCACCATCGAAGAACTCCATGAGGTACTACAAATGTTGAAACGCAACAGCACCCCTGGACACGATCGAATAACTGACCGACTACTCCGTATTCTCGACGACAAAACCATACAAGCCCTGCTTGACTTCTTCAATCAACATTGGGAAGTCGTAACTCTGCCTGAACATTGGAAAAGATCGGATACCATATTCATAGCAAAACCCCAGAAACCCCTAGAACTTAACAATCTCCGACCTATCTCTCTTACGTCTTGTGTTGGTAAAATGTTTGAGCACCTTGTTCATAGACGTCTCACCACGCATCTTGAAACAACCGGACAGCATCCCAACACCATGTTTGGCTTTCGTTCCGGACTATCCACTCAAGACGTTCTGCTACAACTAAAATGAGCAAGCAATTCAAACCCTCAGCCGCAGCCATCCAAAAATGATCACGACTCTCTACGTCCAGGGAGCATTTGATAATGTTTACCATTCGGCAATTCTGGACAATCTTGCCGCTACAGACTGCGGTCATCGAACGTTCAAATATGCAAAGGCTTTCCTAAACAACCGAACGGCTACACTTCAACTGGGCCCGCACCCGACCCGCCTTTGTGACATGCCTGCGCGCGGCAACCCCCAAGGCGCCGTAATTTCACCCCTTCTTTTTAATATTGCTTTATTTCATCTACCCCTGGAGCTCGACCACATCCCAGACATTCACCATGCCTTGTATGCCGACGACATCAAGCTGTGGACAACTCAAGGGTCAGTCGGACCTCAACAAGACACCTTAGAACAAGCCGTAAACACTATCAATAAGTATCTCATACCACAAGGGCTTCGTTGTCAAGCCGAGAAGTCAGCAGTACTGATGCTTCGCTCCCTCACACAAGGTAGACCTCCTGAACCACCAATGAATCGTAATCTGAAATTCCAAAACACTTGTAACCCCCAAGTGCCTACTTTACGTATTCACGGCGTTCCTCTTCATCACGATGGTTCTGGTGCCGCCGTTATCTCTCAACTCAACAAAACATGCGCCCAACTTACACATATAATATAACGAGTAAGCTACCAACAAGCAGGGCTAAAAGAGGATGAATCCTGCAAGCTCATACAAGCTCTGCTACTCAGTCGAATTACCTTTGGGACGCCGTATGTTGCACTCAAACCCGCTGAATTGAGTAGTAGTAGTAAAGTCCTTTATTGGGAAGGGACGGCCGGTCGCCAGAGGGGGGGAATGAAAATAGCTGGAAAGGACGATTACACTTTTTGAATCTTCAAGGGCCGTACGGGATCTAATTGTTCAATGAGGATCTAATTGTACAGTTTGAGGGACGGAGTGGGTTGTAGGCCCCACCTCACTACTCGAACCAAGCCGCTCTTAAGAGAAAAAGTTCCTACCTTGGCAAGGAATTAGGGGTCATGGTATGGGGAATTAGCTGGCGAAGAACCCTTTGGGAGTGCATTTTCGATAATATATCGATGGTCTGAGAATGCAGTGCAGTGCCAGTAAAAATGGTTTAGGTCCCCGATAGAAGTCGCTGAACAGTGCAGACAATGTGGGGGTCGTGACTTCCCAGGGTGAATCCATTTGACTATGATGTGAGGAGTGAGAGCAGCTTTTGGAAAGAGTCTTATAATGAAAATTTCGGTTGGGCGTGGTTGAGGTGGGACACCGTGTAGGTAGCCAAGCGGAGTGCTTGATGCTAGGTGGCATCGGCGCGCGTGGCGAGCGTGATTCAGCTGCAAGCAAAAGAAGGTGGGCAAGACAGCAGCAGGGTATTGGTCATCCAGCAGAGGGGTTACGAGGAGTCTCTCCCTAGCCGCAGAGTGCGCCGTCTGGTTGCCATGTCCCTGCATCATGTGCCCCGGTATTCATACCAGGCGAGTTTTAGTGCCACTCTGAGCGAGTATGTTGATTATAGCTTTAATCTGGTGGACATTAGGATGGTCAGAAAAAGCCTTCTTGAAGTTGTCAATAGCATTTTGGAGTCAGTGAGAATACGAATGCGGGGAAGTAGTGGAGCAGAGACGTTTGTAGGCAAGATGGTCCAGTGAATGGAGAATGCCACGCAGTTCGGCTTCAGTGGGAGACGGATAAAATATATGTTTCGTAATGGAACCATCAAATTCGGGTCGTGCTGGACAATGCCACGCGAGGCCAATTCGGTGCTGGTCCAGACAGACATCAGTAAAGATGTCAGTTTCATCTGGGAACATCGCCCCCAGGATGCGACAAAGGGCTTTTGCGGGTGGACACATCCTTGCTTTGGGAATTCCAGGTCACTGATGTGGCGATGTCAGAAATGGCCTTTGCGAGGGGGCAGGCAGTGCCGGACTCATTGGTGGTGGCAACATGGTTCGAGCATCCCACGCAGCGAGCGCCGCTCCCTGACCCGTACGAGATCGACGTTGTACGTGTTGGAGGGAAGCTTCAGAAAGCAGGGCTTCCACATGAGGCAGAGGAGCCGCCTTTTCGAGGGCATGTATACGGGTATGTGACGGCAATCCAGTTATTGTTCGGAGCGTGGCCCTGTTTAGTACTGCTAATTGCTTCTTGTGACTGTTTGGGAGAATATATACAGGGGCGCCGTAAAGAAGGCGGCCTAGAGCCACTGCTCGTGCTAAGGTAATGCAAGGCGCTTGTTAGGTGCCTCCGTACTTATTTCAAATTCTAGAGATTTTATGAAGCGTTGGCTTCCAGGTACCTCGAAGTTTCTATGTGCAACACTATGCGCTGTTGTGACTGGCCAATGGCATACCCAACAGTCTAATTTTGCCGCCCATAGACCTAATTGTTGAGTGAGACAGATAGATGGTGTGGTGCATATCAGGAGGTATCGTATGCCGCCCGTGCACCACCAAGAACTCTGTTTTTTCAAGACCCAGGCCTAGCCATAACATTGCAAGGTTCGACGTGAGGCTGTGAGCTGCGGCCTGCACCTCAGTGATCATGTCTTCAATTGATGTGTAGTCAGCAGCTTCGGTCGATACAGTAAGATAATCAGCATAGATCGCGGAGCGTGCAGTAGAATCCTTTTCTACTTGCCGTGTTACAAGGGCCATTGCCAAATTGAAAAATGCAGGTCCAAGGATAGCGCCTTCATTCACGCCCCTGTCCAGGTAGTAGGTCATGGAGCTCCATCCCGGGTGAGCGGCGCTCAGACGTGTGGGGCGTTGTCTAAAAAGGACAGGATTGTGTTTTGGGCTCGCTGGCTTGAGAATGCTTGTGCCAATTCTGTAAGGATTCCTGTTTGGCTCATGCGATCAAATGCTTTACGCATGTCAATGACAAGGACATAGTCGGTGTTGCCTGCTGTGGAAGTGCGACTGATGACTCGGAGCAGCAGCCATAAACAGTCGTGGGTATCCAGGTGTGGCCCGAAGCCAGTTTGTGATGGGTGGAGCCGTGGCCGGACGTATCCCATATAGTGTTTTTGTGAATATTTATGAGACGCTCTATGAGTATGGAGATTGTTTATTTCAAGAAAATGGGCCGACGGTTACTCATGTTGGAGGGGTCTTTTTTAGGCTTTGGAATGGAATGGACGAGCGTGAGCTTGAGGTTGTCCGGAAGGGTCCCTGTAGCCCAAAGGTCGTTGATAATGTCCAGAAGCACTATGTGGGTAGCTTCATCCAGGTTGCAAAGGTGCTGTAAGTGAGCCCATCATGGCCCAGCGCCGAACGTGGTTTGCCTTGGTGGAGGTCAGCCTGGAGCCCCGCAAAGGTGAAGGGGAGATCTAGCTCCTCAACAGGCTCCGATACTGGTATGTTGGGTAGAGGGGCACTAGGAATGAGGGAAGCGTGGGGAAAAACGTTGTTTTGAGCTGCTGTTCCACAGCTTCAGGAGTGTCCTTTAGAGTGAGTGTGGAGAACAGCTTTGACATATGCTTGCGCTTGCCGGACATCCCAGGGTACACCTGCCATAACTTGGAGAGGCCCCCTTCCTTGCCGAGTCTTGCGCATAGCGAGCGTTGGTACTCCCTAATTAGCTTGTATTGTTTTCTCACCTTGAGGAGATCACGGTGACGTTTCCCGCTAGCAAGGTACCAGGTGGTTTGAGGTTGAGCTCTCTTCCACAGTTTCGCCATGTGGGCGTCCATAGCCGTGGCTTTGCCGTCACAGTCAATGTATTCACCAGGTAGATCTTTGGCTTCCTGGAAAGTAGTAATGATCTGTTGGAGTTATTGAAGCGTCGACAAAGAGGACATGCGCCGGTAGTTTGTCCAATTGATTCGGGGTAGGCGCTGGCGTGTTCGGAAGCGCTTTTCATTAGGAGTGAAGAGAATAGGATAATGATCGCTGCCCCACGTTGTTGTAAAGAGGCTCCAGTCCCGGACAATGCCAGATGAAGATAACGTAAGGTCCGGGGAGAAGTTCTGTTGCATAGGCTGTAGGCCAATCCGCGTGTGTTCATTGATCATAATGAGGTTACAGTCTTCTAGGTTTCTTCGAGGCGGGCACTACGGCCATCGGTCACAGCGTAACCCCAGGTCGTACTTTCGGCATTAAAATCACCGCCGAGAATGGTTCGTGTTCTGGGATATTCAGATACCAATTGCCGAAGCCAGTTGTACGCAATTTATTTCTGAAAGCCAGTTGCTGGTCTGTAAAAAACCGAGGCTGCAATCAGTAGATTGCCGTCCGAGGCAGCGAATATAGACGATGGCAGCCTCATAATGTCCAGAATTTTGGCCAGGGACAAAAATGTTGTAACAACCATGGTCTGATCTGACCAGGACCGCTGTTTGTTCAATAATTTAGGGCGCGCAATGTGGGCTACGGCCTGGGCCCCTTCTCGTAATTGAAGGTTCTGTAAAAGTCTTAAAGCCATAGACTTGAGGGGTGACTCGCTTTTCCGGAAGTAGAATTAAACATGGTGAAACGTAAAGGGTGCGGTTTGAGAGTACAAAGCTGGTTTGAGTAAAAATATGGCAGTTGCAGCGCAGTATCTTAAGAAGGTGCTTCATTGCGTCAGCGCGTTTCTTGGTGCAGCTTTTCTAGGTGGCGGTTCAACCTCTTTGGGCAGACCCTGGAGTTTGCTGGTGATAATTTGCAGCATGTCCTTTGTTTCCGAGGCGTAACTGTCAGGAACAGTATGGAGCCTTTCTATGTTCATTTGGCGTTCCCGCCGTTAATGTTGAAGATCCGCGCGAATTACCTTCAGGATTTGCATAAAATCCGAAATCTACTTTGGATGCTGTCTAGATGTGGGGGTGCGTTTATTGCTACCACTGCGACTTCAGCGTTGGGTCGTCGAAATTTTCGGGCGCATACGTTGCGCTGATTTCGGAGGAAGCTTGGATGAATTGGTCTTTCGTTGTAGCTGGGACTGGTGAGGAGCACCCTGACGGAGCGTGGCAATCTCCTCCTTGAGTTGCGCGTTCTCCTCTCGCAGCTGACGGAGTTACGCGCGCAGGCTGTCCTGCTGTGCAAAATAGCCTCAATATTAGAGGTCGCGGGTAAGGTAGCTTCTGACTTCGCAGTTTGGGAATGCCTCCCGCTTTCTGGAGCACATTTTGATTGTCCACGTACGCAGTCCGCCCAAGAAAGCCCCTCCTGAACGCACTGAGAGTGATGTCGCGGGATTTACCTTTCTGCTGGCACACTTCGGGTTCAGGGCCAGGTGGCCATCTTCTCCTTTCTTTTCGTTCGTTAATACCTGAAGAAAAAATAGGAGAGGTTGACGCTTTATAGAAGCGCCGGCTACTCCTTCTCGCGTAAGTTACTGTTCGTAATAGACATTTCAAGAGTCTCAAACTCACTGGCCAGTTCGGCGAAGGAAGCTCTTCCGGCGAGTTCTTGCAATGTTCATGGAGTCAATGCACACAATACACTGCAAACACAAATTTGTCCCTGATGTCCTTTAATGGAAGTCAGCAACTGTGGTAGACACATGATGGTGGTTAGAGGAACTTCACACAAAACAGCAGATCACAACTCACACACAAGATTACAAAGAAATCGCACACTAAAGAAGTCACAATATCCAGTACAGTATGGAGGAAGGAAAAGCTGCACAACAAGAAACGCAAGGAAACGTAGTGTGGGTAGTCATGGTTGGAGACTCTAAGCGCAATAATACCAAAGGTAGAAGTACATTTCATACTAATAAAGTCCTAATAAAGCAGTCTCTAGAAAGAATTTAAGTGCAGAACAAGAACGCCGTCGCTGACTGGGTGTTGTCCATGATCCGAGAGCTTTCGTGTTATTGTGTACGTTGTATATTGTGTACACCATCTTCTTTACAGGCCACAAAGAAGAGCGTACGTTTACAAGGCTCTTCCTGATTGTTGGTGCCGCGACAGTTTCTGCAGACTGGTTGCTTGGGGCAGTACTTTGACATGTGTCCAATGTTATGGCAGTTGAAGCAGACCATTCGCTTAGGGGCGTATGGAATGACCCGTACGATGGCCGTGTAATATTTGACCACTCGAGAGAGTGTAGGTGAATCGAAGGTGAGGACTGCTCGATTGATCTGTAAAATGCGTTGGGCAGTAAAAATTTCCGCCTGCTCGCGGCGAAGCTGCTGCAGGATTGTTTCATTCGAGTCACCTGCTTCACCGCTCATAACCCCGCGGCATGTATTGAGCCGATTTTGAGACGACGCCCCGTTAGCTTGGGGGAATGCGCAGGATCGTACACAGTCAGTTGGATGCTGGTACCTGCTACATTAAATTGATGAGCTGCGAGCTCAGGTAGTTCCGAAGAGGGAGCTCATGCGCCGATAAGCATTGGTAGTGCGTTGTTGGGAATATCTTTAACGCTTATTTTCGAGAGCAGTCTTAGCAAGAGCCAGGAGCGGGGCCTCCTTAGCCGATCTGGTCTCGCGATGGCCGTTTTCTTGTGTGGCTTCACACGTGTCCAGGTTTTCCAGCCGCCGGTTAGATCGTCGTCGGCTTCTTCGAGGTCCATTTGGGAAAAAATAACCTTCTTCTTCGGACTATTCATTACTGGTCTGGGTTACCAGTGGTGGCTCAATCATGGCGGGCTGTTGGGTTCCGATTTGCAGAAATGGAGGCCAGAGAATATTGCCGGTGTGCGACATGAGCCCTGGCGTTAAAGGAAAGTCAGGAGCAAGTTCACCTGCGAGCGCTGTGGAGTAGCTGGCTCGAGCGCTGGCGCCGCGCCAATGCACAAAAATCATTATAATTGTCCAGTCTCTAATCTATGGTGGTCGAAACTGGTATGTACGGGTAGCCTGTAACTTGAGGCATCGCTTGGTCACTCGTAAGACTAGTCCTTTGAGCAAAACTCACGGTTGAACGAAGTCAACCGTTAGCCGATGCGAGACACGTTGGCTGGCGTTCGAGCACATGCGCTCCCTTAATTGAGAAAACTTGACATATTAGTACGGAAAGCCTACAAAACAGCCCTTCATCTGGCAACCTTTACGCCCACACAAAAACGTCTCGAATTGGGTACTGACAATAACGTTGCGGAGCTTCTTGAAGCACAACGCATGACTCAAATCCGTCGCCTTTCACTCGCTCCAACATGACGACACTTGCTCGGTTTTCTGGGACATGGCACCGCAAAAGCTCAGGACACGCCCCACCCGATCCCCATTTCTGTACGTCAACGAAAAAACATCGCCCCCATCCCGAAGCACATGCACCCAAGTCACTACAAGGGCAGAAGACTGGCTCGTGTCCGATCACTACAAAGAAAACTTGACAGAGATCCACACGTCCGATATACAGATATTGCGTGTATTAACCATGAGTGGCGTACCACGATTGTGGTTCTCGACTATACGGGTACAAGAATAACTGCTGCCACGTATCTCAGAATCTCCTAGACTACCGCTGAATCAATCGCCATATCTCATGCCGCTACCACGCACCGCAGTGAACACCCCCTCACAATTGTTACGGGCTCTCTCTAAGCATGCCGATACTAACGTCGTGGACAAGCTCCTCTCGCAGCTATTCTCCTTCTGCAAAAGCTTCCCCCTCCACTATTCATAACAACAATATGGACCCCTGCTCACACCGGCCTGCTGGGGAATGAACAGCTTATGCTGCAGCCCGCGAGACGTACAACCTGGTAAACTCAGCATCGGAATGGTCAGCCACGGAAGACATCATCACCGAACCCCTGACCACCACTGAAGCAATTGTCACCCACTACAGCACCTCCGCTACAAATATCGTCCGTCACACCCCTCCCTCACGCACACCCAATCATACATCTGGCGCCGCCTACAAACAAATACTTACTACAACTGTACACGACTTCACCACATTGCTCCAACGCTCTACTCGGACACTTGTCAACCATGTTATACCCCACTAGACACTTTCCATCTGGTCATTGAATGCTCACACTCTACAGCCCTACCTCCCCGACTGACCCCACCCCTTCCCGTGAGCCGTGGGAGAGGTTGCTGACCAGCTCGGACCCTGAAGATGAATCTATGCTTGTCGACCGGCGGTGAGGGCGGCGTCCTCTCGCGGCCTCATGGACATAGGAGGCTGACCACACCCCCTTCCCTCACCCCTTTGTTCTGTATAAACATTTGTTAATCATCATCCTCACGTTTTACGCCCTAGTTACCTTGCCGTGCTTCACAGCCGTATTACATATTGCATTGACACTGCATTGATTACTGCAAATGGCACTGTGTAATCGAAACAAGAGCCATTAGAATATTGGCGAGAGCGCTGAGGAATCAGCCATCAGCTACTCTCCTTGCCAAATTTCACATATTACCGTTTCATAGAAACAGAGACTAAAACACTGCGGTAATTATTCACAAAATTCTTACCGCAAATAGTCCGTACCACTGGTCAACGCTAATTACACCCAAACGAGATACAAGGCACGCTCATCACAAAAATCTTAACCTGCCAACAGTACATATTGTGTATGGTCAGCGCGGTTTGTCCTTAATGGGAGCAAAAATGTGAAATAACATACCAAAATATATCAAACCAATACAAAATATGTTGCTGTCTCTAAAATGTTCCTTCAGATTTCAAGTACAATAAACCTGAACCGTTAATTTGATTGTAGGAATCATTCCTGGGAAAACACGCTAAACAGTGTACCTTGCTGACCATTATTTTTACTTGTGTGCGACAATCAACCATTTTTGCCCATGTTTGTATTTCTTAAAACATTTCTGTAATGGATCCAATACTCCCCGTGCAGGCTATGGATGCAGGTGCCTCATCAACATGTTTTTATGATGTTTTTCGATGAAAAAACTACTTTTTTCTGTTCTCTTCTGTGATGTTCTGTAACGCGCTTGCAAGGGAAGTTTCATTCCGGAATGCCGGAAGTGCGTGTTTGCTTTAAAAGCACCACCGCATGAACAGCCCGCTCTGTCGTCGTCATCATGCGCTTTAACCTCTCAGAACATCCTTGCCTTGATGGCGTCGCAAAAACGCGAGGAGCTTTCCCTTTGGGAAAAGCTTGATGTACTAAACTCAGTACACGAGCAGCCAGCGCGGAAGAGGCGACATCGCTAGGGACCTTGAATTGTCACCTGTGGTATTTTCCAGCGATCACAAAAATCGGCAATCCTATATTCTTTATATGTTTATGGTTCGAATGCCAAAGTTGCAGACATACATAGTTGAGAGCCAAATCTGCACATTTACCTTCATTTTCCTGGTTGTTACGTTTTGCTTTTCCAGTCCGGTGAAAAACGTATGAACAGGGTTCCACTTTATTCCCGCAGGACGAAATCGCAGTCGCAGCAGAAGCAGTGCTGTTTCTGGGGCTCAGCTATGGTGTGGGCTTAATGGAAGTTTAATCCTCAGGTTTTATTCTAGAAATGTTAGGTTAACCAGCCAGGAATCCTTGAAATCAGATATAAGATTCTGATGTGACTCCAAGGGTGGGTCTCAGTGACGTATGGAGGTGATTTGCACGAAATGTCCAGTTATTTTGCGGTGCAGTGGACTAAAGCATCGCGAATGTTCCATCAAACTCGCGGGTTCAAATCCCTGCAGAGTGTCGCTTCTTTCTTTTTCTTCATCATAAGTGGAATGGTTTTGCATACCGTATTCGCGAAAAAAATCTTTTTCGTTGAACTGTAGAACTACCATTCATAGGTACGATTGATTCATTTTTAAACTAGCGCTTTGTAAAATTAGTAACCTAACTGTACTTTCAGAGGATGAAATACTCATGTCAGTATTGTGAGAAATGGCATGTCTTCCCATAAAGTAAATATAGTTTTGTCGAATTCACCTAAACAAGATACAAGGTAGGCTTGGGTTGGGAGGAATGAGAGGGGGTAGTACAAGGCCGAGTCCGGCAAATAAACCCTCCTCATATCGCAACCGGCAGCACTGAGAACATTAAAAATGAAGTAACAACCATCATAGAGAGAAAAGGGGCTCCAGGCCATTACGAACAAACGTGAGTGTGGAATAATTGTTTTGTGCAATCATATGCGCAGTCTATTAAATGGCAGGCGCGCACGGCCCCAAAACTCGCACTGCTCTTCTGAGACCGCCCTTAATATACGTTACGGTGCATTTGCCGAGTAGTTGATCAGCACAGGATCGCGTAGGAGTTTCATGGAAAGCAAGGTCGGCAGGAGGAGGAAAGGAAATGTATGATGCACTCTAAAAAAAGTACAAGTACCTCTGCTGCGTTTGGTACGGTTATAAATGGTTAGAAACGATAGTATTACCCTAATGAAATACTACTACTGCCTCTGTACGGGCGTGCATGGGGTCACCACAACACGCGCAGCGTCCACATTTGCGCAAAGAAGCGGTTAATTAAACAATATATGAACCGACTTCGGTTCGGAATCATATACATGATCACGCTAACAAATTTTGAGCCGAATCATTTTAGGCTCCCATATACAACAACACATGTCGCCGCGAGCCCGTAGAGTAGTGCGTCATGGGGGTTCACGCGTTCCCATCAAACGTTCACGCGTTCCACGCGTTCCCATTTCGCGTGATCTTTCGGCGTGGTGTTGAAGAGTAACAGTCCCGTCCCATTCCTTCCATCAGCCTTTTCAGCCATAAGCGAAGTGCAGTATTTTCAAGAAAAATATAAAAAGATTGCCCAAACGCAAAGCAGAAATTCATACGGACCCATCCCAGAGCGATGCTGCGCGCAGAATGTCACAGCAGCAGAGGACGCCCGCAACCGGATGTTCTTGCAGATGTCACCGAAAAGCGAAGCATCATGAGCAGTCACGCTCGCGTGGTATGAAGAGCTGGATGAAAGGAGGGATGATCGCGGCGTGGGGTGACATTGCGACGTTTTGATTTGCAATAACAATCACTTATTATTATCGCTTTATCAGAATTCTTGATAGAGTCACTTAATACGACATTACCTAAAAATGCAAACACAATGTATCGGCAAAACCTCTTTTAGGGCCCCTTTAACGTAGCCGCTGGCGTCTGTAACATAGGGACAGCTCCCACACGAACACGAGCCGTGCTGTAAACATTTCAGTGCCCTTCCATTCCATGAAAAAGGATGACCGCCGAAACTTCGGTGTGCACCTCAGTGGCTTTTTGCAATATTATCTCTATCCGCATAGTTCCTGTACAACAGCAGTTGCAGGTATTTACTCTAACCATACGTTTTTGTATGGACACGTATTGACAGCAGAAAGTAATTCTGTAACGTCTACAACTTCACAGTGAATTCACTAATTATGGCAAGTAAATATAACTCGGCATGATCGTTTAGTCGTCTTTGCCGGTAACTGTCATATTATTTGCTTTGGGATACTTTCATAATGCACAAGTTCGGCAATTTCCTCTCATCACGCACAATGTGAAAAATCCAGTCTACAATAAGAAGCTGACACCCATTCCCTTAATGTCGGTTTCACCTCTTATTACAAATGCATTGGTGGGAGGGTCTTCTCCAGAGGAAAGGTGGGCCACCTTATATCAAAAATGGAGGTCATAAAACCTTGCTGTGTTTTTTTATTTTTTTAATACGCGGAAGCTGTGTTACGGTGTAGTGGAGGAGAGAGGTTTCTCGTTCGGGTCCGATTAGGGGGCTCCCTTTTGCGAGGAAAATTTCTGCAGCGCAACTCCCGTTGTAAGCAGCGCCCCTGGCGGCCGCTGCTTTCCAGTTGGTTTCAGCTGTGCTTTTTGTTAATTTTTTCCTTATTGATTGCCCTATGTAGTCTTACTTTGTTATTTTATGATTAAAAACTCGCCAAAAAACTGTTTAGTTTAATTTAAAAACCTATATTTGTCGCTGGCTGCTACAGGAGCTCTCTCGGGGACGCCTGCTTGTCCATACAATTTTTTCATCGCAAACGGGACCCGTTCTTTTGATTGGTTTTTCCCCCGACACGACACAAATTATCTATTACACTGTAGCTATGCGCACCGTTGTACAATACCGGTTGTTTGAGTGGGCGCCGCAAAGTGGCGCTACGCTCGCGTGCGATTCTTGTCTAGTGCGCCTTATTGCCGGAGATAATTTGCTGGATCCAAGCCACAGACACCTTCGTTGTAATAGAATAGGACCGCGCTCACAGGTAGCGCCACGGTAAAAGCCGAGAGCGCTGCAACGGATATCACAGCGCTGTTCGACGGCAATCAAACCCAAGCCGGGGCCCCCTCAGAGCCACACTTGCAGATCCAAATTGGTAATACAACCTAGCCCCATCAAATGAGGATTCAAGCATTTCAATACAGCAACCTTAGCTTCTTCCCTCTCTTTCTGTATTCCTAAGCTTTGAACCCCCTTTCCCTTTCCTGTATTTGGTTGTATAGGGGGAACTCCGGTTAAGTTGAGCAATATCCCCATTTTTTTTCTCTTCCCTGCCATATTAATAAATCATCACCATAAACATCAGCTACAATAAGCAAATTTCTAATATTTGCGCGCCCTCTAATTTATAATATTTGCGCGCCCTTCTTCTACTGTTAAAAAACTACCTTATTTGGCTGTTATACGACCCACCCTGGAATATGCATCAATCGTCTGGGACCCATACACAAAAAGAAATATCGAGGCTCTTGAACTAATGCAACGCAAAGCGGTCCGTTTTATTTAATCAGAGTACCGAAGAACTGATTGCACCACAAACCGTATGAAAGAAAACAGTATACCTACACTTGAAAAACCTCCTAAAATTCACAGGCTGAATTTTCTTTTTCTTTTGAATAACAACAAGCTGTCAGAACACCGTCATTTGTTTCTAAAACTGCTTACGACAAAACAAACCCGGCATCGGCAGACTCATTCGTTAACACCGTATTTCGCCAGAACTAACATTTTCAAACACTCGTACTTTCTTCGAATCAAAAACGACTGGAACTGCCTACCGCAGGCGTTAACCGGCTCTGTAGAATCTCTTGATCGTATTGAACCATGAGCCATGTATCGTTTTGCATCTTTTGTATCTGATGTATATTTTCATTATTCTTGCTAATTTACATCTTTATGCAGGGTTATATTCTTGCCCCTCCTGCTGCGGCCCTTAAATGGGCCTGCTGTATTCTGTAATAAATAAATAAATAAATAAATAAATAAATAAATAAATAAATAAATAAATAAATAAATAAATAAATAAATAAATAAATAAATAAATAAATAAATAAATAAATAAATGAATAAATGAATGAATAAATAAATAAATAAATAAATAAACTTATTACATATACATGGATGTCCCCGGATGGCCGACAGCTTTTAATAAGCTATCTATGCGTAAAAATGTTGATTCCTGGCAGTGCCTGCGTTCCTATGCACCAAACGGTACAGACTGTTGCTCATGCTGTTTTTCTAGGCAAGACACCTTGCGTCGGATATACAAAAAATGTTCAACAGTAAGAAAGATATGTACATTGGAGGCAAAACATGACAAAATAAATGAAACAGCATTAATTTATTCAACATTGGTGCGAGACTTACTCTGCGGGAAAAGGGGGGTCATGACTGCACCAGAGACAAGCGAGAGAAAATTGAACAACGCAATGTTTCCTTGATGTGTATTATGTACACTCTAAACGAAACATTGGATTTTTTTGCGAAGGTAGGCAAGCAAACTCAGGCTAATTTCCATTTTTACGCGTCCTGACGGGAGGCAGAATCAAGAGGAACTGCGAGGCGGGTGCACATGGAAAGAGCGGGAAGCACACGCTGAGGGTGAAGATATGAACTTTTGCTGAGGTTCTCAGTATATACGTCCGCCAATACTTCAGATATTGTCTCACCTCAGCTTTCTTAGACGCATAAATGCGAAACTCATATAAACAAGTTTGGCAATGTATCGGGCGCGGAAAGTGAAGCAACGATTTTGTTTTTAGCAATATTTTCTCTTTTTATAGATATAGCGTTTTAGCACAGTGTTTTTTGTGGCTTTTTGTATGCAGCCAAAGATTTACGGAGTTCGCACTCAAGAAAATATATAAAGGTATGTATGAGACTTTCACCTTTATTGTTAGGGTGTTAACTTTGTTTCTCTAAGTCACTACATATATAAACTTCACCAAACGGGATATTTATGACCTATTTAAGCATCGTTTTAAAATACATAGCACGTTCTACCATGGGCCAAAGCCCTCGCACTGAAATAACATAACCATATTCTAGAAAGTATGGATAAGCATCACTCGTTTAAAGTTCACAGAAAAGGTCCTGAAATGCGTTCTGGCGTCAGTGTATCAAACAGACGCTTCCAGAAAGCATTGTCATTGAAAAATGTATCTATATGTTGATTATTTTAAATTCTTGAAGAGACCACGAGAGTAGGCACTCTTCTTTATGATTCTTTCCTGAAAATCAGGATTTAAAGAAAAATTAAACAACCGCTGGGCTAACACCCCGGGTTGTACTGCAGACTTAGAGACCTATGATGTTTGTCACTGAAACATATACACGTATGCCAACGTACGACCCTTTGATCTTTAAAAGAGACATTTCGAACAACAAGATTTTTCAGAACAGATCGCCCATTTCACACACGGTAGAAGTTAACGAGAGTGACGCTTTAAATCAACCCTTGGAAATGCTTAGGAGTGGTCAATTATTACTTTCTTCGTGGTAGTTTACAATTCACAGAATGTACAAGGTATGTACACGAAGCATGCGTTGTTGCGTACATTTGGGTGTAATTTATTTCTTCATTTGACAAATGAGTCAAAACTGATTTACTAGCGAGTACTCATTTCACCCGATTCTGGTTTTAATTACATACCCCTCAGAAGTACGGATATTGCTACAAATATTCACTGTGACCAAAGATGTACCAACGTTTAATAATGGGAACAACGATACTGGGAACGTAGTTGGCACCAGCAGCACAGTAGGTGTTTATGTGGTATTGAGAGATGTGTAAGATAACATTAACGCGTTAACAATGCTTGCCAAAATATTTCAGCAAAATCAGACCAAATGAAATAATGTTTATTTGCAATCATGCATGGCAAATTGGAGAGCGGTGGGAAAAAAGCTGCCCGCAGAGAGCTTTATCCGCATACATTGCCTCATTTATTTGGTTCGGCGGAGCAGCACAATCGCACATCAGTACAATGCATAAAAGTTGCATATTAGGTGAACTGAACACACTGGAAAAGAATTGTATACAAAATGAAAAAAAGCAGGAAGGACATTTTTAAAATTTACCTATGGGCAATTATTTCATTCAGTACATACACTGGCGCACCAGGAGCAGGAATGTCGCTGGAAATGCTATAAACTGTCCTTACCCAGGTTTTCTGTGATATTATGAGTGAAATGCCCATTCCAAGTAGTTATATATAAACATCGAAAGTAATGCGATACGTTGATGAACTCTGACACCAGAATTTAGAAGGTTTGAACCTGAGATATGCGCAAACGTGTTAAATTGACCCTGATATGTTGCGAACTTTATGAACAGCTGTTTTCAAAGGAGACTTCACGTAACTACAATGAACTCAATGAACGCGCTGCCTTCGACGTGACACTTTTGGCAAAACTTTATTGAGTCAGTGTATATGTCGATGGATCGTGCACAGTGTACATTACCGGCAGCTGAAAAACATGGCGGCTGCCGGAATGCCAGCATATCCGTTCTACAATTCGTCACATATCCATTCGCGTTACCTGCTCCGTGAGAAACCCTTATATCTCTTAGGTAATTTACCGTAGAAATCTGTCAGAACTGGTCTCTTCGCTACAGTAATCTGCATTCCGTTTGCTATATACAATGACCACCTTTTAAAGCCTGCACTTATCAAATATTTATGGAAAGTCTTTAATTTCTGCACTAAGACATTTCCTCGAGGGAGTGTTTTTGTAAAGGAGACAAAAATATTGGCGAAGCTCGCACTAGTGGATCGAGGCTGGAGAAAAAGCAAAGCCGGTGGACCCTCTCCATTCGTTGAAGATCCGGCTGCTTCATATCATCACCAGCAGTAGCCCAATAGGTGCTTTGCAGGACGAAGGACTCTACCATCGAACTCAAAACGCTCCGTTCCCGCGCCGCTCGAGTCAATCTTTGCCTGCGAATTTCTTTATTTCATCCCCCCATCGAGTGGTTGGCATCCTTTTTTTCTAAGCCCGTCTCTCGCCGCCCCTCGGTCACTATGTTATTCCACCGATTCTTATTTTGGCCACAATACGTGGCCAGCCCAAGTTCACTTTTTCTTTATTCGAACTATGATATCGCCTACTCTAATTTGTAATGGGAACCCGAAACCTCGTTTTTTTGTCTTTAAGTGTAACCCCAATTATTATTTGTTTTGTGACCCGTTGAGCCGACGAAAGTTTGTTTTCAAGTTAAGTAAGGCGCCAAAGTTCTGCTTCGTAGGTCATCACATCACATTCATTTTGGAATTTGCCGCTGAATGTTCTTCTTGACTTGCGGATTGCGGATAATTTTTTTCCGCAGGGTTTCACATCTCTCCCAAAGTGTACCGCGTTTGGACGCACTCGAACCCGAAACTGCGCTGCAAGCCAACGCTCTCGCTACAAACCCACAGGAAATTTGGTGCGCCCAGAATGAGATGATGGCTAAATCGGATAGACGCCGGTTTTTTATCGCGAGTGTCCCAGGTTTGAGACTGATCACGGGAAGCGTTTGTTTTCTTTCCAATCGGCTGCACACGTTAGTGTTCTCCACCTCAGCTATACCGCACCCCTGAGGCCTTTGGGGTGGCACACTGGTTAGGATGCCGATTTTATGGCGTGAAGGTCCGGAGTTCGAATCGCTCGACTTCCCTTATCACATGTGTTTCTTGGATATTGGAAGTTTGCTGTGTTCACGGGTGGATTTCAGTCTAAACAGCTTTACTGCTAAACGGTAACAAGCAGTCGACAACAATCATAACCGGAATGTTTGAGAGCGTGGCCCGGGCGGCCGCCAGTGCTACGAAGTGACGTGCATCAGGTTCGAGATAACGCTCTCGCTACGCGTATGGGGGATAGAGATAGCAAGTGCCCAGAGCCCTTTCTGTGCTTCGTGTGTGCACGATCGACAACTAGAAGGTGGGCTCATTATGGGAGAGTTTCTTCTCTTTTTCTCTCGCGAATGCAGCCTCAATCGCATTAGCAACAAAATGCATATTTGTATAGTGGGAACGGGAAATTGTGGGTAGGCTGCCGGCACTCCGCCTCCAGCTCGTTTGCACTCTAGGTGGCCGAAATAACAAATCACATATTACGAGCCCTGTGGCCTGCTTTCAGATCAGCTAGACTAAAACGTGATCGAATAGTAATACGGAGATATGTCTGGTTTAAAATATTTCTCCTTTTAGTCTTAGAAAGAAAAATCTTTTAAATTGTTGCTAGTGCGAATTCGCAACTCCTAGCAAAAAGTGGACGCGTATCGGCCCTCTCGTTGCAAATGTCGACAAAAGACGATAGTCGACTGGCGCACCTGCCAAGTAAATGCCTCCCTTGTGTCTCTCGCTCACCTCTCATATTTTTCCTTTACCGTGCCGCTCCTCCCAAGATAACACACTAAAGGACTGCTCAAGTCAACTTAAATTTACTGCTTTCAACTGCTCCAACTCGGGTACCTCGATTCCAGCACCACCGTACGGCGGAGACGCGCGTGAATCGAGGCACCTCAGGCCAACGTTTGTGGATCTACGTTCCCCTACTCCACGAGAATTCCAAACAGAACGTGGAACCTATTTAGTGGAACCTTTCGTTAGAGTTGCCGCTAGATTTGTTAAATGCCGCCAGGAGCAATAGTAGCACGGGCAACAGCACACGACGGTTTTCTACAGTCGATGTAGTATTTCATTCGCTATTGCAAAGACCAAGCCTCCACAATTTTTTAAGTAAAGAAACACTGCAAATATCCCGTATGTGTTTTCTATTTATCTCTTATATTTGCGTTATGTCTTATTCTTGTTCAGCAATCTTGATAAGTATGAACATTGCCACCGGACCTAAAAGTTTAGATTTGGCTGTTAATATATAAGACTATAGCGCTGTTTTTCCTTCACTTTGGCACGGTGGCTAAATCGAGTCGCAGAGGGACAGATAATAATTTCTGCGTTTAAGTAGCCCAAGAAAGACTTTTGCCTTTAAAACCATAAAAAGTACTCCTTCGATGGTGTTTCACAAGGAGAAGAAAATACATCCACTCGCTCCCCGCGCCGCGAATCACGCAGCCGCACGTCACGCCTCTGTGCATATTGGTAGTGAGATGTTTGAGTGGCGCCCCCTGGCTCTTTCGTCGGTTTTTGGACTCACGCTGCCGTGGTCTGCTACACTTCGCTTGTCAGGGGCAGCATTTTGTGGCCTTGAAAACGCCCGCTTTTGATTTTTTTGAGCATTAAAAAGCGTATTTCTAGTAGTTCGGTTATTTTTGCCAGCTTCTGACACATGTCAATAATTTGAAGCTGTATCCCCCACAAATTTGCAACACACGAGGAGAGATAGAGCAACTTCTTCGCTGTCTGGGCCATCGTCGGCAACCTGTTTCTTAGGTTCCTTCGTCCTCTGCGGAAGACGAGCTTGTTGCCCTGGACCAGAAGCTGGCTTTGCTGCATTGTGAAATTACCAAACTCACAAGCGCAAGCCTCAATTAACTCGCCGCCAGCAACGCTTACCGAAATCGTCCCAAGGCCATTCAAGTCCGCCTCGTCTTTTCTCCAAGCATCAAAAAAGCGCCCCGCCCACGAACTTCATTCCCTGACGGCCGGCCTCCTCTGCATTAACCCACCAAGAACTTCTCCAGTTTGTGGTGCACCAGCTACAGTCACTGGTATCTGTCCTTGATGCACAACTTAGCTAAACACTCCGTCGATATGCCTGAACCGCAACAGTACATTGTACAGTGGAACTGTCGAGGTCTCTCTACGAAAATTAGACAGCTCCGTGAAAGGCTCCCTCTGGGCAAGCTCCATTCTTGGGCCTTCTTACTTCAGCAGACGAACTTTCTCCCACGCCTGCCGCTATTTACTGCGTACGCGGAGCCATCGATTCCTGATCGCCGGTGCAGCTCCAGTTATACTCCTCCTGGCAAGGCGGCAATTTATGTTAACTCTCGGTTTCCTCATAGCCCCATCTCTCTGGACACATGGTGTACAGCCTGGCAGGAGGTGGTAGCGGTGTAGTGCAACTTCCTCGCTGTGCGGTAATCCTGGTTTCTTGTTATGTGCGCCCTTACAGTGGTCGTGCGCCCCGCCTACGGCTGGGCTGGCTTACCGCACTTCGGCCAACCAACCCTGGGTGCCCCATACATGTGGCGGGAGACTTTAATGCACGGCACTGTGATTGGGGATATCTGTCCTCAAGTGGGCGCGGTCGTGTGGTATTGGAGCATTTAGGTGATGCCCGCTTCACGCTTTTGAATGACATCTCTTGCCCGACAAGCCGGTGTTCGCACGTACGGATGCCACCGTGCTCACCTGACTTGTCGTGGCGGCTGGGTGCACAAACGGTGCCCTGGCAACGTGAAGCTGACTGCTGGGGCAGCGACCATCACCCCATTCGCCTGGGCCTTGATAGCGCTAAGTCATGAGTCGACTGAGTCCACGGGTCGCCTTCGTCGCCGTTGCACACTGGTGAACTGGGATACCTTTCGTTCCACACTGAATGCACCTTTCTCGGCGCCCATCCCGGCCTCCACGGCTCTTTTTCGGCGTGTCCTCATGGACGCCTCTGAACATACGTTGGTGAAGGAGTCCCGCCCAAAGCCCGATCTTCCGCTCCCGCAGCTTTCGGCTCAGCGCAAGCAAGCCGAAGTAATTTCCGCACGGGATCCTTCGTCCATACCGGCCAGGCTTAAGTAACAGCGCCTTACCGCTGCTGCCCAAAGGAACGCAAAAAGACTGACGAGGCAGCGCTGGCTTGACTGGTGCGCCTGTGTAGGCCCATCTTCCTCAATGGCGACTGTCTGGCGCACGTTTCGCGCCATGGAATCGGGCATTCGCCCTCCGCATGCAGCTGCCAGTGCTTGAATAAAGTCAAACAAGGATCCGGCACAATTCGCCCCCAACGTTGCTCGGGCCTTGCTTCCTGCATCAGATGTTGTGCCAGTGGCCATGCCGTCTCCGTTTCCCCTGCCGAACGATGTTGGATTACGGCCTACTTATGAGGCCGTTTTGGGAATTCAGGCACCGTTCACAGTGGCTGAATTCCTGGCAGCGATCGATCACGCTAAAGAGCAGACTGCTCCAGGTCCCGACGGCATAACTTACTAGGTGTACAAGTACATCGAGGACCCGGCCCTCGTGCCGCTTTTGGACTCGGTTAATCAGGTGTGGCTCTCCGGTCACCTACGTGAGTCTTGGCTTCGGGCGAATATTGTTCCCATTACAAAGCCCGGGAAATCACCACAAGTACTTCACACCTTGCGCCCCATTACCCTGACATGGACGCTGTTCAAGTTGTTAGAGCGAATGCTTGCAACACGGTTTCAGTGGTGGCTTGATACCTTCCAACGGTATCATCCGGCGAAAATTGGATTCAGGCCCTATCTCGGTACTGAGGACGGGTTGGAATACCTCTCATCGATGGTTTTAGTTGGAGGCTGATCCCGCCATGTGAGATCTGTGCTCGCCATGGATATATGCAAGGCGTATGACAACGTTAGTCACGCTGCCATCCTACAAGTTCTAAATGGCCTCCACTTTCAAGACAAAGTATGCGATTTCGTCCGGTACTTACTTGAACGCCATTCTTTTTCCATCCGAATCAGCGGAGCAAGTTCCGGTCACTTTACACCAGCCCGAGGCGTACCACAAGGGTCGGTTTTGATTCCGCTTTTTTTCAACATCGTCATGTTGCCGCTAGCGTGGCACCTTGATTCAATCCGAGATGTATATTTCCTCATGTGCGCGGATGACATTACGGTGTGGTTAGTGCATCCAGGCCTGTCACGACAAGCCGAATGCCTCCCGCAAGCACTAACAGACTGAGAGGGATGGTGCGAGTATGAGGGTCTCACTCTTTCGCAAGAGAAGAATGCTTTGCTTCCTGTTGCCAACGCATGGGGCCGTCACCTCCTGGCATTGTCTCCCATTTCACTGCAACTGAATGAGGATGGCATACCCACGGTTGACCGTGTTCGGGTCCGGGGACAAGCAATATCGGCATCATGGTCAGCAGCTCAGTGGCTCCGATCTGCTCGACAGCGAGCAGGACAGATGCTCCACCTCGTTCGCCGCATCTCTCAGAAGTCTGGCGGGGCCTGCTCGACGATTGCCCGTCTCCTAGTGCGCGCCGTACTACAGCCCCGGCTTGTGTAACAGGCACAGTTCCAGCATATGACGCGAGCGGACTGGGCTCGGCTTGAGGCTATCAACAGGGCCGCCATGTGTACCATTACTGGCCTCCCTCGCATAACACCAATTCCACCGCTACAAGCCGAAGCCCATCTAAACACGCTAGATGAGAATATTCATCAGCGTCGTTCCACTCGCCTGCTAAAGCGTGGATATGTACCGGAGGCAGCAGGTCTCGCGGAATATATGGGCCAGGTTCCGGATACGATGCCAGCCTTTTCTACGGCTGGACCTCTCTGGCTCTACCATGAGGTGATGGACAACAAGCCTCTGGCAAGGCTACATGTCCCAACCTCTGGCCTCCATCAACCTCCGGATGCAGCCCTCCTTCATGTCGGTCACGTGGCGCTTGCGATGCGGCCACGAGTCATGCAGGCTTTCGTGGACGCCGGGGAACACGACTCCATCGTAACCACAGCCTTGGCTTGCCCCTCTCACCCAACCTTCAACCAGTGCTGCGCCTACCAGACCCTTCGCCCTCTGCCAAGCCTTTTGGCAGGACGTACTGCTATTCGGAATTGTCTCCAAGCGCTAGCATCAACAGTAACTACCGGCGTGAAACTGGAAATTTACACGGAATCAACGACAGCGATACATGATCTACGTTGCGTTGCGCGTAGCACCAGCATTTCGGCACGTATTCGCGCGATCCTGGACACATATCCATGCCCTGTGCGTGTTTTGTGGGTTCTCCGGGATGTGCTTCCTGCCCGCATTGCGGCGGATCGCGCAAGTCGCCGTATAGACCTTCCATGGCCGCTACCACTTCTTACGGTGTCCACCTTAGAACTGCTTCTAAAAAAGGAGAACCTCCACCGCGCCACGCATGCTTTACTTCCACCGCGTAGAACTGACCTTCCCAGTGGGCTTGCTCGCTTGGAAGAGCTGGTGCTGCGGAGGCTTCGAGTTGGGGTGGCTTTATCCCCAGCAGTGACCCACGCTTGGCCTGCCCGCTACCACGCACCGTTCGCAGACACCTGTCCCTTTTGTACTGTCCCTGCGTTCGAAGCCGACACGAGCCACCTTCTATGGACCTGCCCTGCCCTTCAAACCTCTCGCCTGCAACACCGCCGGGGCCCAGGGCTCCATCCTGGGAGAACGCCTGATCTACAGCGGCGGATAAGGGGCTCTCAGTACCGGTCTCTGCTGACGTTTCTACGTGAAACAAATTTGATGTTTTGTGATGTGATGTGATGTGATATAACTGTTATGCCATAAGGCAAACTCTCGCAAAAGCAAAACTCTCTACAGAGCATCGGTCAGATTATCGCGTGTAACTCGTCCTTTATAGCTTTTTAATCATGAGGTGGAGCGCTTAGAGCTCCTCGGTAAGTATTCAAAATGTGTATGGCTTTCTTACAGTACTTTGCAGATGCTCTTACGAAGAGTCAACACTCTTATGCTACGTATTAGAGCCCCTAGATGAGGTTTTAGAGTATCGGCACTTTTTTCTGTCATTGTTCTATGCCGCCGACAATGACCATTGGTCGAACCGCGGCACTTGACATTTGTTTACCTCGGAAGACCCATGGGCGCTGACAATTTGGTGCCCCGGTGTTGCCGCGTGCGCGCTCTTCGATAAGCCATGATTTTCGGAGCGCAATCCGGTTGTACGACACGTTGGGAGTGAGGTTTTAAGCCCCCAGAAAGAGTAGCGATGCCGTCCTGCCCTATACTGGGCTGCTTCAACCGGGAAGAAGGTGGAAAACGCCTGCATCACTTCCCGCTGGTTCAGAACGACAGTGGCCTAGCGTAACTTACAGCTACTTAAAAACCGTCGGTTAGTTAGTGGCTGTACCGTAACCTAGAGCCAGTAAATGAGCCATGCTAGCGTAACCGAGCCTGACTCCATCGCACCGGGGCGCTGTACCTAATGTTCGAAAAGTAAACACAGCTGCCATGTTTGCCAAGCGGCTCCCGCACCAATTCCGCCCGTGAAAGTCAGCCGCAACAGATCGCATAAAGCTTTTCATTCTGGCGTTAGGCACCTAAATGACTGCCGTCGTTCGTCAGTGTCGTTACTTTTAAGCGTAGCTTATTTAGTGGCTCGCAGCGCAGCACTCAGAACTCCTCGATAAGTATTCAAAATGTGTAGGCTTCCTTACAGTACATTTCAGATGCTCTTACGAAGAGTGAACACTCTTATGCTGCGTACCAAGCAGCGGGAGTTACACCCCCATCGCACAGCAGGAAATAAAGCGGCTCTATGTTATTTTTTTCGTTGTTGTTGACTGTTATCAGATGAATGTTTTTTTTTTTCTGTTTCCAATGCATTAAATTTCCTGCACCATCACAAACGTCTTATTAGTAGGTTTGGGGATGTTTGGGAGGCTCATAAAGATAGTGTGGAGATTTTCGTCAGGCTGAATGACATAGGCTCCCTTCTTCACAAATCGGCTTTCGTTATGGCTGCGTGCAAGAAGGCGCATATACGCAGCGGAGGTTGTTTATTCAAATGCAAATACAATGAGAGGGTTTGTGGTACGGCATTGCGACCGCACCCCAGACAACCTTGTCCAGAGTACTCGAAGAAGGCTTTTGTTCTCCAAATTTCTTTTGTAACTATCGTTATCATAACTAATCGACTGTCAAACCGAACAATTATGACGTGGTTCCGGTGTTGAAGGCATGGTATTTATAAGAGGCAAAGCGGTATTTACAATGCTGCAGTTACAATATTTAACAAATCACGGTGGAAGAGAGCACCGCGCCAGCCAGGGAATGAACGCGCTTCACCATTAGCGTCCTTTTTATCTCCCTTCTCTATGATGATCCCCCGTTGCACAGTGCATGCAGCGTCCTGTTTGTGGGAAATTTAATTAATGCCCCGTAACACAACCCCCACTCGGTACGAGCGCCGTCTCGGCGCTTGTCAGTGTAAAGCTGCAGGTTGCCAGAGGTATGGCTTAGACGCGCGAAGTGGACGACGTCTCTTTGAGGAGAGGTGGCAGAGTCTGGCAAAACCAGTGGGGCGATTTTGTAATTGACCTCAGTCACTTAGCATACGACACGGTAGGGGTCGTATTAGCTGGCTAGAAGCTTTTCCGAACGCCCTACGCGGCGTGCAGACCACCAGAGCAACACCAGGGATCCATGCGGCAGTTGTAGCGATGCTTTTGAGAGCGCTGGGACGAAGTGAGCCTGACGCAAGCAAAGTGGCGGGCAAAGTCAACGCGGGCGGCGGCATCTTGTGCATATACGGAAGGTGGCATTTGGTGTTGAAATAAAGTGTCCAGTGGTAACGTCGGCTCTCGGCCGAGTAGGAGTTTGAAGGGAGAGAATCCGGCAGTATCAAGGCGCGTTGAGTTGTAGGGAAATGTTGTGTATGTTATAATAATAATAATAATAATAATAATAATAATAATAATAATAATAATCAATCAATCAATCAATCAATCAATCATGTTTATTTACGTGCCCAGGAACAGCCAGAGGCCTGAGTGCTGGCGCACGGGTAGTTACATAAAAACAAAATACAAGAAACATATAGCAAGAAACAAACAAGCGACAAGACACACACAAATTGAAGTAGTGAAAATGACAGAAATAAAGCACAGGCGGAGCCTGGGTACAGGTAAAAAATAAAAAAAGAAGATGCCTATGTTGCTCTGCCCGTCGTAAAGGCCACACGACAGGCAGAGCAACAAAGTTTGACAGTAATAAAACCAAAACAACGGCAAGAGTGTAGAGACAAATGAAAAAACGAACAAATGACAGTAAGCAGTTTCAAAAATAGGCAACTATCAGTTGGATAGACACAACCGCAGAGAAATCAAATTCCAGAAAAAAAAGAACGACAGACATATCATAGGTGTTTAACATACTGTATTCAACAGCGTTGTACGGTAAACTGTAAAGGATTTCTGAAAGATGTCAAGGCGTTCAAAGAAGCGGTTGTAACAATTCTGTATTCTGCGCACAGGAGAATGATTGGAGTTGCGCGCAGCGGTCAAGAACGGGCGATGCGACCTGGTGGGCCTTTGTGGTACACTAAACTCTAAACAGTTAAGCAGGTCTGCGCAAGAAAGGTCACCATGAACAATTTTGTGAAGAAATGTAAGGTCTGCACGCATACGTCTGCAGTTCAAGGAAGGGATGGAAGGGACTATGGATAAGTCAGAATCAGGATGAAAACTGTGATTGTGATGACGGTGCTTAAATATGGATAAAAACTTCTTCTGCACACGTTCTATTAATTCACTACTAGATTTGGAGATGCCGTTCCAGGCAACAGAAGCATATTCTAACTGTGGTATACATATTGCATTGTATAGCTTTAGAAATGGATCTGGAGAAGAGAATTCCTTTGTAATCCGACACACATTTCCAAGGCTTCGGAGTGCTCGCCGGGTGATGAACCTAATATGAGGAGAAAAAGAGAGGGTACTGTCGAAAAGCACCCCTAGGTCCCTAATCTCCTCAACCCTTTGCAGAGGAGCTCCCTCAATACTGTACGAAAACAGCAGACGGTGGGTTTTCCGGCTGTAGGTGACAACCTTTGTTTTAGCGGGGTTTAAAATTAGGCAGTTTTTCCTGCACCAGACCGACAATTCCGACACATCCCTCTGCAAGGCACAGCAGTCCTGAACACCGCTAATGTGCCTAAATAGTTTGACATCATCAGCATAGAGAAGAAAAGAAGAGTTTGTTAACACTGTTGAAACATCATTGATAAAGACAGAAAACAATGATGGACCCAGCACGGAACCCTGGGGTACACCACTTGTTGCAGGGTAAACACTAGACTTTTCGTAGTTAACATCTACATAAAAGGACCGGTCAAGGAGATAGTTGGACAACAAGGCAACAAGGCTTGCGTCTACACCGGACTTAGCAAGCTTGTTAATTAATAACCGATGGTTCACCACATCAAACGCCTTACTGAGGTCAAAATACATAACGTCCAACTGGCCGTTTTCACAAACTGCAGCCGAAGCCTGTGTCATAAAGCTTGCAAGATTTGTGACCGTCGATCGACCCGAGAAAAAGCCGTGCTGATTTGGTATCACAACGTTCTTGACGCAGGCAGCAAGAACTTTGTGCACAGCTGACTCAAAGAGTTTTGAGGCGACACAAAGGAGTGAGATCGGGCGATAGTTAGAAACGGCTGACTTATCACCAGACTTAAATATTGGAAAAATTCGAGCGATCTTCCATGCACGAGGAAATTTACCTAAAAGTAGGCAGTTATTATAAATGGAAGTTAAGACAGGCACAAAAATGTTGCCGTAAGCCTTCATGAGGGCTGCTGGAATTCCATCTGCACCACAGGAAAATGATGGTTTCATCCGTTGAAGGCTATCATTGACAATTTTTTCATCGAACCTAAGTGTGTTAAAATTAGAGTTATTAAACGATAGGCGTTCGTCGTTGCCATCTGGCAGTTGAAAGACAGAATGAAAGTACTGAGCAAAACTGGTGGCAACATCCTCAACCTCTTCACCATCGGAATTAAGCAGGCTAACGTGTTCTTTAGACGCCTTAAAACGGCCGCGTACGTACCTCCAGAATTCAGCCGGTTTCTGAGACGCAGCAGCCTCTAACGATTCTATATAGAGCTGGTGGTCACGCCGGTAGAGGATTTTACAAAGTGAGCGATACCGACTAAACTCCGCTTTCCACTTGTCAAGCCCAGAACGCTTGGCCTTTTTGTGGGCGCTATCCTTAAGTTTAAGCGAACTTCGAAGTTCTTTAGAAAACCAGTGGGGAAATTTGGAAGGAACAGGCTTATAACAAGGGATATACTTTTCCATGCCACTTCTGACTATTTCGGTAAAACGTCGAACCTGTTCATCAACATCATTGACATCCAAAACACTAGACCATTCAGCAGATGAATAAAAGTGATACAGCCCAGCATAATCTCCACGCTTGAAAGCATATCGCGGGACTGAACAATTGTCAACACCGCCAGAGCGATGCTGGGTCGCGACCGAGACAGAGACAATAAGAGGGGGGTGAAACTTGTCGGGGTGCACAAGGGATATTTCGGAGGCACACACTTGTACGTTTTCTAAGTTTGAGAAGCACACATCTAGAACATTACCACAAGAGTTTTCTATGCGGCAAAACTGCTGCATGGAGGTGAACGACTGAAAATCTAATAGCATGCTGCATTTCTGCGCTGCATAATGGTTTTTGTGCTCAAAGGAAAGACTGTTCCAGCGAATACCTGGGGTGTTGAAGTCTCCAAGTATGATGAGCTTATGGTTGGAGTGTGCATTTGAGACATTTTCTGTGGATGTGAGTGTTCGATTAAATTCAGAAGGTAATACATCCGGGGATATATAGAATGCACCGATGAGTAGCTTCTCGCCCTTCGTGAGGCCTACCTCAAGCCAGACTGATTCGTCTAGGGTCTCGAGGTCAGCACGCCGCATGCAATGCACTGAATGATCAACGGCAACGAGAACCCCGCCACCTTTTTGTTTAGGTCCAGTTAATTTTCTGTCGCTTCTAAAGATTTGATAGTTAGAAGGGAAATAGTCGGAAGACGAGATATCATCGGAAAGCCAGGTTTCAGTAATGACAACAGCAGAAAATTTAGAGCATACAATATTTCTAATAAATTCAGAGGACTTAGTTCGTAGACCTCTAGTGTTTTGATAGTATATGTCGAAACTCTCGTACTTACTGATCATTTTCAGTTATTTCAGAGCTGTGCAGCATACCAGGGTGGACCTTGCCTTGAAACGGCTTGAAAAGGCAGCCTTTTGGCCACATAGACGGGTCGCTCAGGCGCCTAAAACACTCCTCGTTAACAGTTACGCAAAAAGAAGAATAGGAGTCGTACTTAGTCCTAAGGCGTTTGCACGACAATGGCGTAACTTGCACAGTTGACAAGTGGGCCAACAGTTGAGCAGATGTGGTGTTAGCCGACAGTTTTGAAACAAAGATGGCCCTGGAGCTGGGTGGTCGGTGTACCACAACCAACTGAGAAGCTTCCAACGCACCCACGCGGGGAGGGCTCCTTTTCTTCTGCAAGTTCGTCGGCGGGCCATTAAACGCAGTGTCGGACCTAGGAGGCGGGGGCAGAGGGTGGACCGAAGGGGAAACCAAAGTGCTCAAGGCCGTAGCAGGTTGACTGCTGGGGCGGTCAACGAACGGCGAAGCGGTGGTAGAGGACAGGAAGGGGGCACATCCACCAGCTGCACCGGCGGCGGCTTCGGCGAACGACGACCTCGTAGGGATACCAGACTGCGGTGACGTCACCGGCGGCATGAAAGGATTAGCAGGCTTCGGGGAAGCAGGCGGAGAAGGCGGGGGACGCGCGAGCTCCCCTCGCAGGCAGCGAACCTCCTCGCGCAGGGAAGCGACGATTGCAGCCTGCTGGGCAAGCCCAGCCACATTATCCCGTCGAAGAAGCCGGTTTTCCTCGCGCAGCTCGATGACAACATCCCCGAGAAAAGAGAGGCTGGCGCAGGCTTCGGACAGGAGATTCTTCAACGCAGCTACCTCTGCGCGTAGGTCCGCCGAAGGGTTGAAGCTTGCTCCGACAGGGGACGCCACTCGTTTGGCCGGGATGTTCGCTGGCTCACCGTCTTCGCTGGCTTGGTCACCGGGGTCGCTAGGCCTAGCGGGTGACGCCGCAGCCACACACAGATTGCAGACGAACGGCTGCTCACCGGAGATCAAACGCTGCAGTTCTTCGTCCGGAAGAACAATGCACTTTCCGTGCGCACGGCGTTTACACGCAGAACATCGAAAAAACTCCTGCCTGCCGAAGAAAGCGAGGCAGCAGAGAAGGCACTTGTCCTTACTGGGCGCCATCATGCGGCCAACAAATAATAATAATAATAATAATAATTTGTTTATTGATCCAGAGTGACAATACAGTTATTGTCGTGTCAGTCCAAGCCAGAAGGCTTGTCTTGGCTGTACCCGGCTGTCAGAGGCAGAAACAGAAGGCGCATACATCAGTGCACTGCAACCTGCCGGTAACAAGAAAAAAAATATAATAAAACTGAACTAACACGTAGGACAGGAAGCATTTCACATTTCAAAACAGGTTTTTCACGAATAAATAATTTCAAGGATCTTTTTGATTGCACAGCAAATATGGCATCAGGAAGTGAACTGAAGGTGGCGGGAACATATTATTTTCTAAAGAAGCGTCCAAATCGGATGACGCGTCTGGGTACATCGAAGCGCATATGGTGTCGTAATAGTCTTGCAGGTAAATGATTAACAAGGAAATCACTGTTCCAGAAATGAGCATAAATGACTGTTTTTAAAAATAGTGTTGTCAAAGGAAGGCAAGTGTAACGTTGAAAAGGGATTGCTGTCATTTGGAAGATTGTTATTATAGGCGATACGACGAAGTATGTTTTTCAAAATGGAGTTGACTTTTAACCGCCACGTAGTTGAAAAGTGATAGTAAACAGTAATGGCATATCGTGAAGAACTGTAAACAAGTGCATGCAGGATAATTTTGCGAGTCTAGAATGTCATAAGATGTCGGGAGTTATAAAAAATACACGATAATCCCCTGAGCTTACTACAGATATTATTCAAACGCATATTTCATGTCATATCCTAGCCAAAAGAGATCCCTAAATATTTTAAACTGTCGGAATACAAGAGAGGGGCACAACTGCAGCAAACGCAAGAGGGGTGTAGAAAAATGGGTAGATTAAGTGAAATTTGCTTGGGCGGATTTCGAAAACATACGAGCTTTGTTTTTGTGGGTTTACCGTGATCGAATTAACAACAAACCAGTTCATAACAGAATGCACATCTTCTTGAAGTACATTAATTGATTCACAGTAAGCGGGGCGTGTCGACAAAAGGACAGTATCGTCAGCGTATTGAAAATACGGCAATATGTCACCACTAAAGGCAGATCATATTTTTAAAGATTAAACAGAAGGGGCGATAAAATTGAACCTTGAGGCAAGCCAGATTTTAGCAATAAGTTAGAACTAGAGTAATCCCCTACACAAACAATCTGCGTTCTGTTGTGCAAGTAGTCCCTTAACAGTGCATTAAAAGGACCCTGAACCACAGAAGATTTAATTTTTCTAGCAAGCGATTGTGGTGTACGGAATTCAATGCTTTGCTTACGTCAAGAAAGAGGCCACATGAAACCTCGTTATTTTCAAAGGCCGAGTACAGCAAATCAAAAAAGTCTTCCAAAAGTGCAGTTGTGCATTTTCTCGCAGTGAAGCCATATTTTTCTCGCGATAGGACATCAATCTGTTCTAAAAAAAAACTGGACATGGTTACGGGAATATGTGTTTCAAGAATCTGGACAACAGTAGACAGAATGGAAATAGGCCTGTTTTAATTAGGCATGATGAAAAATAGGCATGATCCTTGCAATTACAGACCCATCTGACCTACTCGTTTGCCTTGTAAATAATGGAACATGTCATTTTTTCTGAGCTTGCCCGTTTCCTGGAGAATAGCAACTTTTTCAGGGTTGCTCAGCACGGGTTCCAGAAAAAGTTCCCTTGCGACACTCAGTTAGTGTTCTTTACCAAGCAGCTACATAAAAAATTTGACAATGGTTTCATAATTGACTGTGTATTCTTGGATTATGCGAAAGCCTTGGACAACGCCAATCATTCACTCCTCCTTCACAAAACAAGCAACCTAAATACCGACCCTTTAATTCTCGAGGCGATCCATGTCTTTATAACTTCACGCGTACAATTTGTCAACGCCAATAATTCCAAATCGCCCACAGCGCCCGTTCTTTCAGGCATCCCCCAAGGATCTGTTCTTAGACCTTTACTCCATTCAATATATATAAACTACTTGCTTAGTAACATTTATTCTCAAATCTATTTATTTGCTGATGACTTTGTCATCTCCCATAAAATTACTAATAACTAGGTTATTACAAAACTTCAGACCAATCTGAAAACTTTACCATATTGGAGTAAAACTTGTCAAATGGAGTAAAACATTAAGAAATTCAAAGTCATGCTAACAAGCCGGGAAGGTGATGTGCCTTCAACACACTACCTAAACAATTCCCCATTAAATCCTGTAACATCGTACCGTTACCTTTGAGTTTACATCACTAACAACCAGAAAAAGCTAACCAGACACTTGGGTACCTTCGCAGAAATTTCTCCCTTGCCCCACAGCTTAATTCTGCTCTTGTACACGACGTACATCCGCCCTAAACTTGAAATGCATCTTCAGTGTGGGACCCTGAGAACTCCACATTATTAGACATGGTTGAGATAGCTCAGAACCATGCATCTCGTTCATTCTTGGTATTTATCATCGCACATGCAGTGTAACACAGATGAAGTTTAACTTGGGCCTTCCCGCACTAGCCACCCGGAGAAAAAACGCACGTCTCTGCCTCTTTCAGAAAATCTACTATCACATTCCTGCTTTGCGCGCTGTCTGAATAAGCCCTCTATCTGTCATTTCATCGCGCCGAAACCATCTCCATAAAGTTTATGTTCCTCATTCAAACACCGTCACGCACTCAACGTCATTTTCGCCCAAAACTTGCAATGACTGGAATCATGTTCCGCATTCCATAACCAGCATAGTCAATCCGACTCTCTTTAAAAAGTGCGTTGAACGTTTTACTCACGTCGTAGTGTCATACTTTTGTTCAACGCTTTCACTCTGGTTTCCGCTATGCTACCTGCAGTGTGATATACGGCGTGCGGAGATTCAGCGTGATGGAATGGGATTTATATGTCCTTCTGAGCTGCTGTTTATGTTTGTTTTGTTTAAGCATGCGTGGGCCCTCTTCAAAATTGTTTGTAAACTGGCATCGCTAACATGATTTTGGTCTTTCTGACCTAGTGTAAACGATAACGCTATAGATTATTTGATGTATTGCTCCTAGCTCTTGTGTGCGCATGTGCTGTCGAAATAAGGGCCTCTTTTCGCCTCCGTGCTTTTCATTTCTTTTTTCTCTTTTTACCCGCTTTTAGTAAAAGATTAGCCACTGCTTTGTTTTCTCGATACTTGCAAATTGTTCGCGTTGGTATATGAATTATAGAGGATTCTACTTGAATGTTAAGTGTTTTTTTTTGTTGTTGTTGTTTACGTGCCAACTGTGCACTGACTTGTAATCTAGTCAAAATAGCTCCTACGAACTTGATGTTCTTCACCAATGTTCTTTTCAAAGTATATTTGTGCTTTTACAGTTTCCTTCTTGACTTTTATTGCCCCTGCTCTCTACAATGTTTTTTACCATGATGGTGTTGTGTTTTACCTTGACCCCGACGCTGTTTTCGTCGGGGCCAGAGCAGACACCCCCGCAGCCGTCGGCGTCGCAACAAGAAGTACTTTATTCGGGCACGCCCCCCTGTGCCCCTTGTCATGGGCGGCGCCACCAGACAGCTGGCTGAAACCAGGTGACACCACAACACCTCCTTCCTTTAAGAACTTGTGTAGCTTTACAAGTTCAGACAGGCTGGTGGAACTACACGGAGACCACTACTCGTTCTCATAACACCACCGTCTCGATGGTCACTGCCGACGTCTGTTGCTACGTTCGGTGCAGCGTTCGGTATCTCCACCGTTAGATTTGCAGGAGAAGCACCCTGTGTTGTGTCCATAGGAATTTCAGGGTCTGTTTGATTCGGCTGTGACAACCCCGACAGGTATCGCCGATTACGCTGCAGGACTGCACCTTGATCAGTCTCTACAATATAACAGCGAGATCATTGGCCCTGACGCAACACCATAGCTCGAACTCGTTTAGGTCGAACCCACAATCGTTCTCCGGCCTCCAGCAGAGGCAGTGGCCAGGCTTGATGGTGCTGGTTAAAGTTGCACTCACTTTTCATCTTGTAAGATCCATCACTTGTGGCCATGTGTCTCTAGCAGGCCAGGACGGTTGCAGCAACTGTTTCATCTTCGATAAGCGAGTTCTGAGTTGCCTTCCCATTAGGAGTTGAGCTGGGCTGAAGCCATTCACGCCCGGGGTATATCTGTAGCTCAGTAAAGCTAGCTGTGGGTCACTCGATTTGACAAGCAGTTCTTTCACTGTGCGGACCATCCTTTCAGCCTCTCCGTTTGACTGAGAAAAGTGCGGGCTGCTGGTCACAACGGTGAACCCCTAGGAGTCGGCAAACCTCTTAAGCTCTTGGGAAAAAAAGGGTGGCCCGTTATCCGATCTCACAACTTCTGGGATACGATGTCGAGCAAATATGCTCTTAAGCACCTCGACGACTGCAGAAACTGTGGACGACCGTAGCGGGAGTAATAATCCACGAAAAGCAAAAGGTTTGTTCTTTGCTGTGGAAGAGATCCAAGCCCAGAACCTCCCATGGGCGGGTCGGTAAGGGTATGAAAATAAGTCGCTCCGCAGGATTAATACGAGTCCGTGCACACTGTTCGCATCGGGCTACCATGGACTCGATGTCATTAGCAATCCCCGGCCACCACACCCAGTCTCTGGCTTTCGCTTTGCACCGGTTTATACCTTGATGTCCTTCATGCAACAGATGCAGGACTGCTGGTCTCAAAGAAGTAGGAACTACAATGCAGGGACCTTTGAGCAGAAGCCCATCACAGACTGTGATCTCATTAGCTACCGCAGCATACTTCATCAACTGTAAGGGCAGCTTCTTGTTATGAGGCCAGTCACGTTAGGGAAAAGAAATAAGGGATGTGCACTCCCCATTTGTGCTTTGGGCTCTTTTTACGTCATCCGGATTCAATGGCAAAGTTGAGGATGCGTTGCTAACAACTTCTGTTGCGAACAACTCCACCGAGTCAATGGGAGAAGAAACCTTTGGTGGTATCCTTGAGAGAGCATCAGCAGTTGCTAGTAGTTTGCCTGGGACATACTGCATGGTGAACTGGTAGTGCATGAGCTTGAGGCGCAGTCTTTGAACACGAGGAGGGAGCATATGCAGTTTCATTTTGCTAAACAGAGTGGCTAGTGGTTGATGATCCGTTTCCACGGCAAAGGTTATGCCCCGTACGAACTCATCGACCCTGCGCATTGCCCATGTCGCCGCCAGAGCTTCCTTCTCTGCCTAACTATACCTATCTTCCGTGACCGTCATGGAGCGAGAAGCAAAAGCCGCTGGTCGTCGTTCTCCTGAAGGCTGCGTTTGAAGTAAGAATGCTCCGAGTCCGAAAGAACTGGCGTCCGCCGAAATCGTGGTGGCGTAGGAGGGGTGATATTTACCCATGCACCTATCTGATAACAGCAGTTGCTTGATCTTGCTGAACGCTGACTCTTGTTCGTGGTGCCAGGACCAGGCCGTTTTCTTGGTCAGAAGCGCATTCAGGGGTGCTGTAATCTCGGAGATGTTAGGGAGGAACCTAGCTAGGTGGTTCACCATCCCGAAAAGTCGGCGAAGTTCGGCGATGTCCTTGGGCACTTCAAGAGTCTTGATAGCCACCAAATATTCTGGATCTTGTCTGATGCCATCGGCTGAGACAACCACACCTACGAAATGCACTTCGGACACACCAAAGCAGCACTGCTCTCGATTTAGAGTTATTGCGGCTTTGGAGAGACGACAGAGGACTTGCTCCAAACGGGCATCGTGCTCTTCCTTGTCGCGACCGAAGAAAAGGATGTCGTCAATCATATTTGCAACACCTTCTTGACCCTCCAGGATCCTTGCCACCTGCTTCTCAAAATATTCAGGAGCCGATGTGCTACCGACCGGCAGGCGACAAAAAGAGTATCGACCAAAAGGCGTTAAAAATGTTGTCAGCTCTTGAGACTCTGGAGCAAGCTTCACCTGATGAAACCCTGCTGTGGCGTTCAGCTTAGAAAAAACTTTTGCGTCGCCTATCAGACCAAGACCTTGCTCGACGGTTGGCAATATGTGGCGTTCTCGAAGCACAAACTCATTCAGAGGAGTCAGGTCAACAAAGAGTCGGTAACCACCCGAGGCTTTTGGAACTGCCACGAGTCCCGCACACCAATGTGTTGGCTTATCTATCCGACGAATGACCCCGTCGGCGTCCATTCTGTCGAGTTCTTGTCGAACCACCCCTTGCAGTGGGATGGGGACACGTCTAGGTGCACTGAGTGAAAATGGTACGGCGTCAGGTTTCAGTCTGATTTGGTACTCTTTTTTCAGCGTGCCGAGGCCCTTAAACAGTTCCGCATGATGCTTCGAAGGGGGAGTCGCTACGTCTCCGAGAAATTTAACGACCTCCAGTGCCTGCAGCGCGGGGAAGCCCAGTAGTGGAGTTGTGAGTGACTGCACCACATAGAGTCGCTGTTCACATCCTTTCCCTTGCCACAAGAGCTGGGCGACGTACGATCCCAGTACATGAAGCGGTTCCCCTCCTGGACCAGTCAACAAGTTGTCCACTTTGTCGAGCTGAAGGGGTACTGCAGGAAAATCAGCTGGCACTGCCGAAACTTCCGCACTGGAGTCCACCTTGAAAGAGGCCGTATAATTGTCTACCGTGACATCCACGTACTTGGCGTGCTCGGGTGCGACAACCGTATGCAAGTGGATAGTGGCGAGCTTGGTCGCTTTTGCTTTGCGGGAACGACATACCTCAGCAAAATGTCCTTTCTTTCGGCAATGAGTGCAGAGGGACGCACGGGCTGGGCATTCTGAGCGAGGATGCGGCAAACGTCCGCAGAAAGAACAAGTAGCGGCGCCGGAGACTTCTATCTTGAGCGACGTATATACCGCTGCCTGGTCTCCGGACGTCGTGGCATTTTGTGAGCTTTGGCTGCGTCTAGTTCGATTGGTGAAAATCCTTCAACGGTTCCTTTTGCCGTTTTTTTTCTTTCTCGGCGTCTTCCCACTCCCGCGCCTGAGTCCAAGCTTCCTTTAGCGACAAATTGGAATTACGGCACAGCTGCTCCGAGAGGCGAGCATCTCTGAGGCCGACCACGAACCAATCCCGCACGAGGCACTCTTCGACTTAAACAGACGGGTAGTTGCATCGCTTCACAAGTCTGCGCAATTCTGCGTAATAGGCGTCAACACTTTCGCCAGGTTCCTGAGTGCGCTTATGAAAGCGAGAGGACTCATAGAGCTCGTTAGCCGGGTGCACGAAGTGTTCGGTAAAACGCTTGACGACGGTCTCGCAGGAGAGCAGCTCGTCCGCAGAAAGCGAGAAAGCGTCGAGCAGGGGTCGACTTTCGGGGCCCATACAGTACAAAAGTGAGCGTACTTGCACTTCAGCAGAGGCGTGGCATACTCCGGAGACCACTGCGTAGTCCTCGTAACGTGTTTTCCACGTTGGCCAAGACGCAGCATTGTTGAAGTCGAACGCGTCGGGTTGCCGAAGAGAAATCCAAAGCCACTTGTATTCAGGAGTCTGTGTCTCGTCGGCCATAATTTCTTCTTCTGCCACAGTAAGGATAAGTGAAGGCGTCTATTCGACCACTTCTGACACCATGTTGTGTTTTATGTTGACCCTGACGCTGTTTCCGTCGAGGCCAGAGCAGACACCGCCGCAGCCGTCAGCGTCACCACAAGTACTTTATTCGGGCACGCCCCCCCCCCGTGTCCCTTGTCACGGGCGGCACCACCAGACAGCTGGCTGAAACCAGGTGACGCCACAACACATGGTACAATAAATAATAATAAACAATAATAACAGTTGAGTGGCTGTTCACAGTAACAAAAAGAAAGCTGTTTATGGCTGTTTTTTGGCGGTTTATTAAAGACCTTTAACAGCCCAAAATTATGGCTTTTTACAGACTTTAGAAAAATATAGTCACTGTTACAACGAAAACTGATCATAGTAGTCATACTTACACAATAGTCGACTCGTTCGTTGCGGAAGGCATTGAGATAATTGTGAGGTGTTTCAGCTTGTCTTCCACGAGAATAGAGTTGCATTTTAAAATTATTTCGTTATCGCCTTGCTTTAGCTCTATGAGACACCCATAAATTTCGTTTCTGATGTTGCCTAATCACTTATTATTGGTAATTTACCCCATTTATAAGTAAGTAATCAGGGAAGTAGTACTGGGAATATTTGTCATGTGATCGCCTTGGTCATTGGTGCATTTCTGCTTTACTTGGTACATGCGAAGTTCTAACTGCAGAACAACTTCCCCTTTTGAAGCGACCCCTCTCCGACTCCTGGGGATGGTAATTATATGTGCTTCTTGAAAACATCTTTTACGTCACTACACAACCTTCCAATCTTTACTTTTGTCACTTCAATGTTAAGGGGAAAGTAAAGCTTTCAACTTCAAAGAACCTTCAAAGTGTCGACAAACACTGGTCACTAAATTCGCTTGCGCTGTACGGAAATACTTCTTCACGGGGACTAAGGCTACTGCTGACAGCCCAGGCAAATCAGTGTGTTAAAGTGTGCCGCGATGTCGAGAAAAACTACGGCGACTATCCACGTGACCACAGTTCTGATCCGCTCCATGCATGCTTGGATGGTCAAAATCAAGCGAATGCTTGTCGAGCACGCACAAATATACGCTTTAATAACGTATATATGTGATGTATCCGTTTTAAGAAGAAACATCAGTTCGTCGAGGTGCAGAGGAGTGCCCGCGGGGTGAGAAAGTAGCTTTCTGTGCGAACGGACGTGACAAAAGTGCATGGCACTGGTGTGGGTGGCCTTGTGAAGCGTACAGCATTACGCTACTGTGCAATATTTACGTTGAATTTCCTGCGAAAGCCACACAAAGCGCGAAATAGTGCGTGGACACGCACAATAAAAAAGCAACAATTTTCGTGATGCTGCATATTAACTATAGCGAACTAGCCACATTTGGAAAGAACAAATATAAAATGAAAGAGAAAATGTTTTGTCGCAACCCGTCATCCCGTCTGCTCACGGAAATAGCGGAATAAAACGAAAACACTTTCACGTATACATCACGCAACTCGGTCCCGGTGTGGCAGTGACGCTTCTAACCAGTACTTGTTGACACTTTGAAGGTTCTTGGAAGTAGAAAGCTGTACCATCCCTTTAGCATAGAAGTGTCTAATGTACCGGTAGACATATTTTGCAGTGGGATAAAAGCTTATCTTTCCGACAACAAAAAATATTTTTTTCGAAAGAAAAATCTTTTTAGTATCACAGGGAGCCAAAGGCGAACAGGTGAAAAGACGGAGATTTTTGCAGTTAGAACTTCGCATGTACCAAGTAAAACGAAACTTGGTTGTAAAAAGGATAAATTACTAATAAAGTGCGATTCAGCAGCGTCAGAAACAAAAAATACCGGTTTCAGACACCGCTAAGGCAAGGCGATAACAAAATATTGTTAAAATGGCAACCCTATAGGGTTGGGATTTACAGTTAAAAACCTTAAATACCTTAAGCAACTAACAAGTTGAACAATGAGTAAATATGACTACTCTGATCATTATTTCTATAAGTCGCTTTATTTATCTAAAACCTGAAAAAGCAGCGTTAATAAGGTGTTTTTGTTACTGCTAACTGCTACTGGATGTTGATCGGGTACGAAAATGTGTTGAATGTCACATTTTTTTCTAGTCAAAAGAAAACAAATATTGGAGTTCATTTATTGGCTTTCTGGAATATTCCGTTTAAGGTGCTATTTTGTGCAAATATCGCGAAAATAGATTGATATTGTCTTTTTAATTGATTCGAGAGGTGGCCCTTGTTTCCACATTTTCATGTCTTTGTCCCACTGTAAAAAGTACCTGTTTTGAAAACATTTCTGTTTAGAGCAATTAGCAAGGTACGAATAGTTCAGCAGCCCCTTGTAAACACGCCTAAACAACTAGACAGCTTAGTCTTTAGGCCAATCTCCACGAAAGTTTTTTTTAAGTGCTAATTTTCTGACGACATTGTTCTGGTTACTAAATTGGACAAGTATATTTAAAATTATAAAAGTTATAAGTATGACAAAGTCAATTTCTTAACTCAGCAGAAATGTTTGCTCATATTTGGCCAGAAAATTAGGAAGATTTAGGAAAAGTTGTGCTTTGTTTTCTGGTCAGCAAAATTTCCACACCAAGCCATGCGCAAAGTACCCCCACGATCGTATTCGAAATATTTTGTATTTCTATGATGTTTCTTATAAAATATTACCAGTTATATAGTGAAGATACAGTGTTCTGTACAATGCAGAAGTTTTATCTCACACAAAAAATGGCCATTGTGCCACTTTGGCTGTCGTTATCTGAACACACCCATCTATGGTTGCACAATTTTTATCATTTGTAAGCTTTTTACCTCTTTTAAGTTTTGTCTATTATCGTTATTATATATTTTATGCCACAAGTGAGTTTTGTTCAGTTTAAGTCCAGAATTTGTGACGTCTTCTTCTTTCTTGGCCCCTTTTTTTCTCTGGCAGTATTGTTCTATGCAACGCCAGCTAGCCCAGCCTTCAGCCTTAACTGCATTAACTGGTCCATAATTTTAAATCCTAAATAAACCATACAGGACATCGTTCCTTTCACAAATGTCAACGAGAAAATGTTCAGGGTGCTTTCACAACGAGGTCAATTCGCAAGACTACTGCCATAGTGTTTTGTCTAGAAATCCCAAGTTCCTAAAATGTCGAAAACCATTCTTCGTGTAATGGGAAGCATTCTCTTAAAACTTTATGCTACTGCTCCAGTGCACTAATTATCAATGCCTCGATAATATAATGAGGCTCAACAACGGAGCAGTGTTGTCTGCACAGAAATATTTGTCGTTAGTCATTTCTATCACCAGGCATGTGCAGTGTGCCGATGTCTACCTTAAGCCTTAAGGAGCATGTACGTCGTAATACACTCTACTGTGACACCTGGAAATAAGTACTACTCTCATAAGTTACAGTGGTGTCTGAATATTTTTCAGGTGGCAATTCGGATACGATTGGAAATGATCAAAAGTGCCCAGAACCACCGCCTTTACTCTTTGGGAACCAGGTAACACGTTATGAAATTCTTTTCGGATATAAAGTTGCTTTAAATATTAGAAGGATACATGGTGTTCTGTGAAATGTTAGGTAAGAACTTCGCGGAATATTTTAATACACTTTTGAGGGGTCTTCAAATGAGTAGACTTGTTTGGTGCAGACAAAAGTGTGGCTTTGATATTTAGTTCGACGATATTGCATGGTCGGTTTTGTCCCTTCCTTCTTTTTTTAACGCTTAGGTTGCACCCTTGTTTATTGATAAAATATCAGAGGAATGCAAATAAATACCCATTAATTGACAAATTCAAATGCCGTAATCCTATGTTGAATCAAAGGGTTCCTGGGATGCTTACCGCAAAATTGCGGGCAGGGTTGAAAAATTGCACGCAAAGAAATATAGGTTGACACATATTTTCCCGTAGTCAAAAACGATGTAGGATTTTTTTAATAATTAAGCGTTGCTGTAGCTTAATTAGTCCGGGGCACAAATGGCGAAGAAAATGTCTACACAGGCACATGCACAGTCGAGCGTGGTGGAATCGAGTGCGGGAGCTTTTGCTTGGCTCGCCTTCAGCTGCAGTGTTATTCTCTCTGAAAACATCGATTTCGATGAAGAACGTAGTGAAATTGTCTTGGAAAACCACGAAAAGCAACCCCGTTCTACCGTAAATTAGGGTTGCCTACCCGGAGTACAAAACAAGAAAAGAAAATACACTGTTCCTTTGTAACATAGGTAACAGGACCTTGCAAGGCCAAGCGCAAGGAAGTAAACACACTAGTAAACAAAACAGAAGGCATAGCTTCTGGCACTATCCCCTTTCAAATTACCTGTAGGTGCCCAGGGGGTTGTGCGGAAGGGCGTACATTTATTTGCAGTTGTAATCAGATGGCACAGGAGACCCCGAGACGAGAGAGAGAGAGAGATAACGTTTATTGGCCCTTTTGGGTAATGCCTCCTTATTCCAGGGGTTCGTTAGGCTTCCTCGTTGGTGAGTCTTCAAGGGGTCTTGCCCGGAAGGATGAGTGCCTATGGACTTACAGATACAGCCTGGCAGCTACAGCTGCTGCGGTAACGTTGCCGCTTCTGTCAGTCACTCTCTTCCGTCTGCCTTGGGGCATAGCTATAACATGGGCTCTTGATGTATTCATAGGTGACATATACTCCACACTGGCGGGGGAATTCGAATACAGCCTTTGTAGATGTGTGCTTTGTCGGGTGTGAATAACGTTAGCGTTTGCGGTAGCCTTGTGGTGATTTGCTGTTCGGTGGACAATTTTTTGTGCGGAGGAGTGAATTTGCGTCTGATTTGTGCGTATTGCTTAAGTTGTAGTTTTCCAATGGTCACGGGTGCCTTACCGGATGCCCTCAAAAAGGTTTTGTGGGCGAGCACGTTTGCTCTTCCGTTACCAGCCGAACCAGTATGTTCAGGTCTTTTATGGTGTTTAGGTTCTTCCAAAGCCGGTATCGGAATGAAGGCTTGTATAAGGAGGGCGCAAACTTTCTTGCTGTCAGGGTATTAGTTAGTAATCGTCTGCTGTTTTGCAGTGAAGGCGGCTGGCCAGGCTATTGGTGTGCCTTCGGCTTCTTCGACGAAATAGCCATTAAACCTGTTTATCCTTCCCTGGCCTGATCTGCTCGTTAATGTGACGCAAAAGTTAAAGCCGTGCGCTGCCGGATCGGCGCAAGCATGAATCGGACGGGTGTCTCTGGTGACTTTATTGGAATAAAATTTGTTTTGAATGAGTAATCTTGCGAAGTCGCATTTCTTCTCCATGTTTCTCAAGGTCACTGATGTTTGAATAAGGTTCTACAGTCCTGGTGGCAATGTAGCCAGTTCTCTGTTTGTGCTTTGCAAGGAGTTGTAGCCCGTAGCACGTAGAATGTCGTGGTCTTATGGGAATTTTTGCAGTCGACCCAGTTGGTTAGGTCAGTAGACTGTGTATTCTTAGATTGTATTGATGGTGGCTTTTCGAGTAACAGCTTAGTGCTGGCATAAAAAGGCACGCCGAGGGTGATCTTTGTCGCCTTCCGAAAATGGTGTTTTGTTTGTTCTCGGAAGTGTTATTGATAGTGACGTAGGGGATTTGATATTTAATTTAGGACTTGATTAGTTTATCTCCCAGATGAAGGCAGTCGTCTTCTAAAAGTTTTCTCTTTTTGTTAGAGATTCTACGAGCATGTGAAGAATCTGTGTTCCTGGTTAGGTAAGGCTATTCACCGCCTTGTGTCCTAAATCTCACTCTGTAGAGAAAGTCCTAGTACCTCGATACGGTTGCCCCGGACGATGGTGCGCTCGTTCAATGATACGCATCGATGACTATAAACTGCCAGAAGCTCTGTCTCTCCTCGGGGCAGTTAAATTATGTCCTTACAGCTGCAGCTTCCGCAGCATGGAAGGCCTGTTGTAGAAGGTCTTATATCTCCGCTGGAGTGACTGCGCTGACCCATACGGTCACATCTTGACGCGTATACGGTGTGACAGATGTCTGTTACCACTTCGAAGGCCCTGTGAACCTTTAGCATAGCCAAATGAAATAAAATTCGGAGATAGTACAGAACATTGTGAGATTTCTCGTGGGGGGTGTGTGAATTCTTCTGACGTGTCCTTGCCAACTTCAACTGTGAGTATTCTGTCTCGCAAAAAGTCCCTAATATAATTGTAAAGACGTGCCCCAAAGCTAGTTTTACCGAGTTGTTTAACGGTGTGACCCACGTTCTGAAAATATGTCTCCAGGTCTATCGCTAGTATAGCTTTTGCTTGCGAATTGTTCGGTTCCTAATGATGTCTTCCTAGATCTGAAGCAGTGCATCCTGCACTGAAATGTTTGCTCGGCTACCCACCGTGTTGTATGGTACAGTTTCTTTCCTTTCGATATGATCTTGCAAGCGGTACAAGGCTTTCAGGCGTCTGTGGTTAATGTGATTGGTCGTAGGTTTTTTAGATGCGCCGCGTTCATGGCATCTGGACCCGGTGCATTGTTTCTGTTGCAGTGGCTGAGAGCGCGTTTTAGTTCTCTCTTGTGTAATGTTGCATCCATGTTTTCATTTGGGCCGCTTGTGTACTCAGCGTATTGTGGTTCCCTGCGAACTGGGATGTTTGTGTCTGTGATGGATTCGAAGACCGTGGCCGTGTTGTTTTCATATTCTCTCATAACTGCTTGTAGCTTGTGCTGCGACAAGGTTTAATCCACATCAAGGTTGATGAGCGCTCTGAGTATTATCCGTGTTTTCTCTGAGCTATGTGTACTTTGCACCTGATTATCTCTGCATTGTGGGCATGTCGCTCTCCATCACGATTTAGGTGAACGAGCTGTGTAATTACAGTCCAGTGATAGCAAGTGTACTTTTGCGACTGTTATGCAGACAGTACCCCAATGGTTCCTGGCGGGGTAATTTCCGTTGGTAATGCCAAATTCTTGAAGGCGCAGGCTCCGTCGCCCGGGGTGGCCAGAGGGGTCCTTCATATTGGCAATAGAGTGTGGCGCATAAAGGCCTCTCACCCTTTCGAAATGTCTGCCATGCACGAATGCGAGAAACAGATCATAGCGATTCACTCTTTTTCAGGTGCTGCGATGTTTTAAAATAAAAAACCTTACATGCCTTGTCCAGCTTGCTGTACGGTGCTGGACAGTTTGACCTAGAAGTGATACTACGTGGCCCACCGCAGGCTCGCGTCGTTGCCACCGCTACACCGACCACCGCCGCCCCAGTTGTGCCCGCGTTACTAACACCGTTATCAACCATGTTACTATCCAATAGTCTGAAAGGGAAACGGCGCTGTTCTTTCTGCCACCATGCAGCCTCTCATTACTGAGGGGCGAGTGAGGCAGATTTTACTTCTTCCTGGTTTTGTAATGATTTACCCGCTACTAGTCGCGGCGGCCCTGGTCGGGTAATGCGCTTGTCCTCCTGTCGCTGTTTTAAAGGGGTCCTGAAATACCTTCCGCCGATGCGTGGATGTACATGTAACCAAATAAAGCAATGTATAAGCAATCTCCTCCCGCAAGAAGTTTGTTAAAGCGATGAGTATTAGCTAAGAAATCGTAAATCAAAAACCGCGCATTATCGTCGCGCTGCGTTTCCTCCTCCTTTCAACTTACTCTCCGCTATTGACGGTGAGCGAGCCTTCCCTCCCATGACGCTGCCGTCTGCTACGGGCAAGCTTTGTTGACACCATGGATCCCGCACTCCGCTGAAGGCTGGAAACGCGAACAAAAAATCTGGCCGCATGCGTGCGCCAGCCTGGCCTTGCCCTTTCGCGGTGTACGTTGGTGCAGAACTTTGCTATCGGCGGCACGTGACTTTTTATCGGCGGCGAACTCGCAGCCGCCCGGGGAGAATTGTGCGCTCGCTCCCTTGGATGCGCCGCGCACTGTTTATCCAAAAAGCGTCGTATCAGATGTGGCCCCGCTGTTGCCGGGTGTTATTTTGTGGCGGTGGTACTTCCTGCCGGCGGCATGTGAAAAAGACATTTATCCGATTCAAAACCCGTGCACAAAACGCCAGTTCAGCTTGGGGCGACGCGTGGTGGAGAGCGGTAACGTTGGCAAAATATGCTCCGCCGCGGCTCTGAGCTTTCTAGCGCTGGAGCGAGCACCATTTCTTTGACAATATCAAACATCGGTTGCCCTAGCAACAAGGCACAAACCGCTCTTGAAGTCAGTTACGGTTGCGTGATCCCGGTTCAGCTCGGGGCCCCACCTAGCGGCATATGGGCACTGTAGGTATACTACTCACTCCCATTTTGAAGTGTGAGATGCGTTTGGCATTACAGGAGGCGATGGTGTGTGTGTTGTGGGCGCCTTTGTTTCGCGATGAAATGCGACGTTGTGCTTCTGCGGGGGGATACTGCTTCCCATGATCTGAATTATCTTTCTCGAGCGGCGTACGACTCAACCTCGCATGAAGTATGCGCAGTGTGCGTGGCTAAACGCCATCTCGGCTTGTGCGCCAGAGTAAAGGGAATTTTTGTTCGTACACACAAACGGTGCATGACGTGAGTGCCGAATTTACGAGGGGCTTGAGGAGGCAACCCATCGTCTTTCAATCGCGGTTCGGACTTGCAACGCATGTTGTGACGTTGTGTTCGTTCGAAACGCATCTCTGGATTGTTTGGAAGTTGAATAAAATGTATGCGTCAAACCCGGGCATTCGGCTCAGGGCGTTCTCTGCGATTGCACGAAAGAAGTGCTAGGCGGCTTCAACGCTTTCTTTATGGAACGTACTCAAGTTAGAGAATATCCATGTCGTGTTATGGTCCTGTTGCATTCAATACAAACGGTTAAGCGTTTGTTTACACTTGTTTCGTTTGTCGTAAAATGTCCAAGCACTCCGGCTCTCCGCTGGCAGATCAGCCGTCGAGCCGACGCTGAGCAGACGACTCATCTTTTTTCCGGAAGTGCGTGAAAAAGCCGCCCAATAGCAGGATGTCCAGCTCATGACGAACATCTGGGAATCGATGACGTAGACATGTGTAGATGGCGGCGTCCAAAAACACGAAGGGAAGTATGAGAAAAAAGCGACAAACTTTGCAACAAAAGTGTGAGCTTTCCGCTGCGCGTAAAAGAGTAATACTTGGCACAGATGATGTTGACGACACAATCTAACGATTGCGCTAGTCAATTTAGTGTGCTCAAAACGCCTTTCAGGGCCCATTTAATATCCCGGACACCCCGGCGCTACTAAAGGTGCGTATGGGGAAATGCGGTCACTGCCGCTGCCATCCTGGCGGAACAACATGGAAAGGCATCGCGGTGAAGCTCGTGCTCGCCTCTTGCCCTAGTAGGAGAAATCTTGTGTCAGTGTTCTGAGGTCCAGAAAAAATTCCGCATACCTCCAATCGCGGGAACCCTGGTGTGATGCAACGCATCTCATGGGGGGTTCCATTGGTGTTTTCCATCGCATTGATTACGCTTATAGCAGGGTTTCTCACGCGAAGGGGAGGTGGGCGTAATTTTTCATTTTCACCATGCAATGAACATGCAGTACACGTATGATCAGGTACGGTCTTTATTGCAGACGAGAATGAGTGCCTTGTGGTCCGTAAAGTGCACAGTTAGGGGCTCGACGATTGCATCAAGCAATCGCCGAGTACTGCGAGAGAGTGCAAGCGTAACGCGGATGACCGTCGACTGAGACCGTCGGAAAGCGATCACCCTGGCCTGCGCATGCGAACTTCGCGGTCCCTCCGGAATCTCTTATCGACGACGTGCCCGGCAGACTGGTGATGCTAGATAGCCCTATCTTGGGCTGTCTGCCTCGCTCACCTTGCCGGGATGCCTGCAACGACCCCTGGAAGACGACCAACTCCTGGCCAGTGACGTCACACTCGACCCGTTTAAAAGGACTTCATCCCGGAATCTTCTTCAGTGGGCTAGGCAGGAGCGGCGTGTGCACGATGCCTGACCGCTGCTTGCTTTTGCAGTTCGCTTTTTGGTCCGCCTCCCTGCTGCCGTGTTCTGCTGAGCCAAGGATCGTGGCTGACCCATCACCCTGGCCTGCGCATGCGAACTTCGCGGTCCCTCCGGAATCTCTTATCGACGACGTGCCCGGCAGACTGGTGATGCTAGATAGCCCTATCTTGGGCTGTCTGCCTCGCTCACCTTGCCGGGATGCCTGCAACGACCCCTGGAAGACGACCAACTCCTGGACAGTGACGTCACACTCGACCCGTTTAAAAGGACTTCATCCCGGAATCTTCTTCAGTGGTCTAGGCAGGAGCGGCGTGTGCACGATGCCTGACCGCTGCTTGCTTTTGCAGTTCGCTTTTTGGTCCGCCTCCCTGCTGCCGTGTTCTGCGGAGCCAAGGATCGTGGCTGACCCATCACCCTGGCCTGCGCATGCGAACTTCGCGGTCCCTCCGGAATCTCTTATCGACGACGTGCCCAGCAGACTGGTGATGCTAGATAGCCCTATCTTGGGCTGTCTGCCTCGCTCACCTTGCCGGGATGCCTGCAACGACCCCTGGAAGACGACCAACTCCTGGCCAGTGACGTCACACTCGACCCGTTTTAAAGGACTTCATCCCGGAATCTTCTTCAGTGGGCTAGGCAGGAGCGGCGTGTGCACGATGCCTGACCGCTGCTTGCTTTTGCAGTTCGCTTTTTGGTCCGCCTCCCTGCTGCCGTGTTCTGCTGAGCCAAGGATCGTGGCTGACCCATCCCCCTGGCCTGCGCATGCGAACTTCGCGGTCCCTCCGGAATCTCTTATCGACGACGTGCCCGGCAGACTGGTGATGCTAGATAGCCCTATCTTGGGCTGTCTGCCTCGCTCACCTTGCCGGGATGCCTGCAACGACCCCTGGAGGACGACCAACTCCTGGCCAGTGACGTCACACTCGACCCGTTTAAAAGGACTTCATCCCGGAATCTTCTTCAGTGGGCTAGGCAGGAGCGGCGTGTGCACGATGCCTGACCGCTGCTTGCTTTTGCAGTTCGCTTTTTGGTCCGCCTCCCTGCTGCCGTGTTCTGCTTAGCCAAGGATCGTGGCTGACCCATCACCCTGGCCTGCGCATGCGAACTTCGCGGTCCCTCCGGAATCTCTTATCGACGACGTGCCCAGCAGACTGGTGATGCTAGATAGCCCTATCTTGGGCTGTCTGCCTCGCTCACCTTGCCGGGATGCCTGCAACGACCCCTGGAAGACGACCATCTCCTGGCCAGTGACGTCACACTCGACCCGTTTTAAAGGACTTCATCCCGGAATCTTCTTCAGTGGGCTAGGCAGGAGCGGCGTGTGCACGATGCCTGACCGCTGCTTGCTTTTGCAGTTCGCTTTTTGGTCCGCCTCCCTGCTGCCGTGTTCTGCTGAGCCAAGGATCGTGGCTGACCCATCACCCTGGCCTGCGCATGCGAACTTCGCGGTCCCTCCGGAATCTCTTATCGACGACGTGCCCGGCAGACTGGTGATGCTAGATAGCCCTATCTTGGGCTGTCTGCCTCGCTCACCTTGCCGGGATGCCTGCAACGACCCCTGGAAGACGACCAACTCCTGGCCAGTGACGTCACACTCGACCCGTTTTAAAGGACTTCATCCCGGAATCTTCTTCAGTGGGCTAGGCAGGAGCGGCGTGTGCACGATGCCTGACCGCTGCTTGCTTTTGCAGTTCGCTTTTTGGTCCGCCTCCCTGCTGCCGTGTTCTGCTGAGCCAAGGATCGTGGCTGACCCGTCACCCTGGCCTGCGCATGCGAACTTCGCGGTCCCTCCGGAATCTCTTATCGACGACGTGCCCGGCAGACTGGTGATGCTAGATAGCCCTATCTTGGGCTGTCTGCCTCGCTCACCTTGCCGGGATGCCTGCAACGACCCCTGGAGGACGACCAACTCCTGGCCAGTGACGTCACACTCGACCCGTTTAAAAGGACTTCATCCCGGAATCTTCTTCAGTGGGCTAGGCAGGAGCGGCGTGTGCACGATGCCTGACCGCTGCTTGCTTTTGCAGGTATGTTACCTCACAGATGCGGCGTGCTTTAGAAGCGATGATCGTTTTCTGCTGCTCTGTGCCTGCCCACGAAGTGTTTTCCTGTTATTCACACATTGCGTTTTGCTTACATCGTCTTATCCTAAGCGGCGACGTTGAACTGAACCCGGGCCCTCCCAAGGAATCCCGTCCTAAGGTTACTAATAACACAAGTGATTCTGAAAAACGACCATCGACTCGCGCCAAATGAGTTTCTGATGTATCGGTATCCACTCCTTTTCCGGGCGTTTCTGATTCATTCGCGGAAACTCTTGCGCAGATACTGGCTGGACAAAAGCAAATCGCGCGCGATATCTCTGATATTAAGCAGTCCTTCAACGCTCGTCTTGAGTCTCTTGAAGCGCGTGTGCCTGCACTCCAATCAAAGCCGGCATCTTCCGTGAACAGTTTGTCTGAGCCAGAACGTTCCGAGTTGTTGCACCTCTCACAAACAGTATCAAAACTTGTTTCTAAAAACGACGAACTAGAAAATCGCTTTCGAAGTAACAACATTATAATGCATGATTTGCCCGAAGAATCAGAAGAAACAAATGTTTCTTTATTCGCTACCGTAACGAAATTTATATCCGAGCATTTTGAAATTGTGTGCCCTCGTAGTAAGTGCTGTCATAGAATCGGAACGGCGCACAATGGTCTTCCACGTCCAGTCAATCTCAAACTGTTGGATTTCAGAGATAAAATGGATATTCTGAGCAATGCTCCGAAGCTAAAAGGTACTGATTTCCGCATTGCTGAAGATTATTCTGCACGAGTACGTTCGTTACGTAGAAAACTTTGGGAAGCCACCTCATCTCATCGGTGCAATGGTTCTACAGTTAAAATACGTTTCGACCATGTTTACATTGACGACACTCGTCATGACTGGGACACTAACCTGAATATTCTAGTTTAAAGTCCGGTTAAAGTAAACCGTCCCCCTTCTGTGCCTGCATCCGTTCAGTCTAGTTGCTCGTCGCCTTCCTGACCTGCACGTAAGCTACCAGATAACCTCACCCTCCTTAAACGAAACGCTAGAAGTATCACTAATAAATTTCCAGACCTTCTTGCTCTTGTCTTCTCGTATTCCCCCCATGTGATTGGAATCACCGAAACATGGTTACATGATGGCGTACTTGATTCAGAATTTACCCCACCAGGATTCATCGCCGTTAGGTCTGATCGCTCTAATATCAAAGGTGTTGGTGTTGTTTTGCTACTGCATTCTGACCTTACGTTTTCGGTGTTGCCTTCTCCAGCTGCGACTGAATCAGTATGGTGCAAGCTGCATCTTCCTAAAAAGTCAATTGTAATCGGTGTATTTTATCGCCCTCCTGGGCGTTTGGTTGAAAGCAGTCAGTTCCTCAGCCAATTCATTCATGAACATAACTTTTCTGCCGCACATTTCGTTTGCATGGGTGATTTCAATGCACCTGGGGTTAACTGGTGGGCAATGACCTGCAGCGGTCGCGATACCAATATTAACAAAGCACTCCTAAATTTCTCACTCTGTGCTGGGCTTCTCCAGATCGTTACCGGCACTACAAGGTCCAACGCCCTACTGGATTTAGTTTTTCTTAGTGCTCCTGCGGCGCAGAATGGCTTCACTCATGAGATAGTTAAAGGAATATCTGACCACAGTGCAGTTATTGTTAACCTTCCTTCTTCATTGCCTAAACCTGGTTCGCTGTTCAAAACTTTCCTTGACTTCAATAATGCTGATGAAATTTCTATTATCGAGGAATTGTTCGATAGCTTTGAGGCGTTCAACGAGCTCAGTCTCAGTGGTGACACTAACGCCCTCTTAGAATTCTTCGAGCGGCTTGTTAACTCCTGCATACGGCAGCTTATGCCACTAAAGACGAAGAAGACTAATCCCAGTATTCCATGGATGAATCGCGACATTCTACACTTATCACGCCGTGTAAATTGCCTCAGGCGATCTAAACGTAACAATAACCCTGACACTATCACCAAGTTCAAACTCGCGTAAGAACAACTTCGATAGATAACAAACTCGGCTAAGGATTTTTATAATCGTGTACAGCTTCAAACTTTGCTTAAAAGTAATCCCAAAACGTTTTGGCGTTCTATCCTACCCTAATCCGCTTTACCGTCTTCATTCGCTTCCCCTGGCGAAACATTATGTGACGCAGCTGACATATCAAATGCCTTTAATGACTATTTTAGTTCCCATTTTTCTGTTGGCAATAACGTTGTCCCTCCCTTCCGAAATCGCCTTTCTAATATCTCCATTGGGAATATTACAATTACTGCAGAGGGCATTCTGAACCTTATATTGAATCTGGACGCAAAAAATGCAGTGGTCCTGATTGCATTCCCAATGCAATTCTACTACGGTATTCCCAGTGGTGTGCTGAGTATTTTGAAATTATTTTTAACACATCCATCCGCACCGCTACCGTTCCCTCGTCCTGGAAAATACGTAAAGTTCTTCCTCTGTTAACTTCTCTTTCGTCAACATTAAAGCTCAGCCTGTCAGCTGCGAAGGAAAACTATTATTCAAACACGCTTTCCGAATTTATGAAAGTATCACCCCTACGGTTTTGGCGTCACCTTGCAGAGCCTAAAGAGAATGTGCAGTATCTTGATGCTGATGGAAACATTGTTACTGACACTGCGCAGATTGCTAATATGTACAAAGACTACTTTCGTTCTGTGTTCTCGGCCCCCAGAAGTTCCAAAAACGAATCTTGATACATGTAGTTTGTCTGAGTTATGTACCATGCCGGAAGTTGTTATTTCAGAGGGAGGCATTCTCTTGATTCTTCTCGAGATGGATACAAAAAAATCTATTGGCCCCGATTGTATACCGAGTGAATTCCTGAAGCGTTACGCAGCGTGGGTTGCGAAGTACCTATCGGTTATTTTCAAAGCATCCCTAGAGCAAAATACATTACCCAGTGACTGGTTAACTGCCAAGGTAGTTCCTGTTCATAAGTCTGGAGCAAAATGCAGCGTCGACAATTACAGACTAATCTCAATTACATGCATATGCTGTAAAATACTGGAACATGTCGTGTCAAAATGCCTGTACAATTACCTTGAGGATTCGAATATTCTGGTCCTTAGCCAACATGGTTTCCAGCGGAATTTATCAACTATTACTCAGCTAGTAGAAACCACTCACGATTTTGCACGACCTCTAAATGAAAAGGGTCAAATTGATGCATTTTGCCTTGATATGTGAAAGGCTTTTGATCGGGTTCCCCACGCGCAGCTTGTAGAGAAAGTAGTACGCCTCGGCGTAAATAAGAAGTTGATAGAGTGGCTTAAATTGTACCTTTCTAACAGGACACAATGTGTTGAAATTAATGGTGTGAAATCCCGTATTTCAAGTGTGACTTCTGGTGTGTCCCAGGGCTCCTTGCTCGGCCCGGTGCTCTTCTTGTGCTACATCAACGACATTGCAGAAACAGTTTCACCTTATATTAAGCTTCGCCTGTTTTGCAGACGATTGTCTTATATATTCAAGAATAACTCATCGTAAAGATCAGCTCGCTTTAAACGCTGCACTAAATAATCTGCGCGACTGGTGCAGTAAATAGAAAATGAAAGTTAACTATTGCAAAACCTCGTACATGACAGTCACAAAAAATGTAAAAAATGTGTTGGCGTTTTCCTACCGATTAGACGGGCATGAGCTAGAGTGAGTAACGCATTTTAAATACTTTGGTGTCACCCTATCTGAAGACTTAAGTTGGAAAACTCACATTGATCATTTGTGCAGCGTTGCAGAAAAGAAGCTGTGGTTTTTAAGAAGAAAATTAAAACTGGCATCAACCAAAGCAAAGTTAGGGCATATTCGACGCTTGTGCGGCCTACGCTAGAATATGCGAGTATTATATGGGATCCGTATAGGAAATACCAGATTGATAAGATAAAAAAAATACAACGTTGAGGAGCTAGGTTTATTCTGTCGAGATTTAGAAGCACTGATTCGGTTAGTGACATGCTAAGGCATCTTAACCTATCTCGCCTTTCAGACCAACGGAGAATAGCTAGGTTGAAGTTTCTTTTTATGATAAAAAACAAAAACAGTAGCCATGCGGGCCAGTTTCTCGCAAATAATGCCAGGGTAGACAGATTTAAATATTCATTCCTACCGATAACAATAGAAGACTGGAACGCACTTCCACAGGCTGCAATTTCCGCAGTCACGGTTAATCAGTTTGAGTCATACCTGCTTCGTCATTACTCACTTATCTGTGATTGATAGCTGCTGTAACGTTTTATACGTGTGTCCTTGCATTTCCGTGTGCTGCTGTCTTACGCACGCGCTGTACAGATGTTTCTTGTGTAGCTCCTGCGCATTCCATTGCAGAACACTTGCTGCGCCGCTTGTATGCGGGGATGTTGCTTGGCCGATGAGACACCATTGTTAAACACGTGTTGCTTGTTTCCATAGTCGCTAAAGCTTGCCACTGCGTGCAAATGGTATCTGTGCTAAAATTTGGTCTTGGTTTTGTGTATGAAAATGCGTATTGTCTTTGTATCGGGCTGAGAAGCTTTGTTAGTGTTGTTTATGTTGTCTACCACCCTGTAACGGCCCCACTGGGGATAACAGTATCGTTAAATAAATAAAAATCCGGCGATAAGCACTCTTTTTCCAATTAGAGACCTTTTTTATTACCCTATATTCTTGTAAAATGCTTGAACACATATTCTTTAAACATATCATAAATTTCCTAGAGTCTAATAACATTCTGTCCAATTTTCAACATGGGGTTCGACACGGGTTCAGCACGGTTACGCAACTTATTGCCTTTTCACATGACATTTCCATGAACCTCGACACAGGACATCAGATTGACGCCATCTTTATCGATTTTTCTAAAGCCTTTGACACTGTTGTTTATTCAAAACTCTTGCACGAATTAAATAAGATCCTCAATAACCCACAATTAGTTCACTGGATTTCTTGCTTTCTTTCGAACCGATCGCAATTTGTGTACTTTGATTCTGTTGCTTCTTCCCCGGCCAAAATCACTTCTTCTGTTCCGCAGGGGTCAGTCATCGGGCCTCTGTTATTTTTGCTTTATGTTAATGACTTGCCTGATATTGTTCACTCTAGGATTCTTTTGTACGCTGATGATTGTGTTTTATATCATGTAATTCACTCGCCCAATGATCACATCCTTCTCAACGATTCATTTGCATCTTTCTGCAACTGGTGCCCTTCCTGGCAAATGAATATTACCTAAAAAAAACTGTGGTCATTACGTTTACTAATAAATTAGTTCTTTTAGATTTCAACTACTCACTTAATGGACTGTCCCTGCTGAGAGTTTACCAATATAAATACCTTGGCGTGCTTTTTACTCCTAACCTCTCCTGGCCCCTCAATATTGATTACATTACTTCTAAAGCCCTAAAAAACTTGGTTACCTCCGGCATACACTATCTGCGGCCCTAGCGATACAAAACTAACTGTGTACAAGACCCTTCTCCGCCCAGTGCTCGAATACGCGTCACCTGTATTGAACCCCTACAACCAGTGCGAAGTAAAACAAATAGAATCGGTACAGAAAAAGGCCATTAAATTCATCTTCAGGCGATATGACTCTGCTTTTTCACCTACGTCAGCATTACCATCTTTGAACCTATCTCTGCTTTCATCGCGAAGGAACATTGAGTCTCTCAAGTTATTGCATTTTATAATTTTTTCGGCGTGCAAATTTTCAAAACATCTGTACTTAACATGTTCCAGACCTTCTTCAAGACGCCACTACCATCCTTTGAATATGACACCATTCTACGCCCGTACTAACACGTTTAAATTTAGCTTCTTTCCACGAACTGTTGAACTTTGGAATAACTCATCCGGTGACATGCGTTCTTTGCCCTTAAACTAATTCTTGTTATCGATAAATACCCCTTGACAGTTTTTTTTGCTGTTTATGTTTGCTATGCACAGTATGCACAGTTTTTCACAGTATGTTTGCTGTGTCCTGTTCCTTGCCAGCATGTCTTCATTATGCCACCATGTGATGCCATGTCTTGCCGCTTTGTATTTTACTTTTCTTCGCAAAGTATTACGCAATGTTTGTTTTGTACCGGCCTATTCCCCACTCCTGCCATAGCCCTTACGGGTTGCAGTATGTGTAAATAAATTAATAAATAAATAAAACCCGCAGCTGTTTGGGAGAGAGTGTTCGCTATCGGAGAGAGGAGAGGAGAGGAGGAGAGTCGCAGCTTTGCGGACAACACCGGACAGACCAAGAAAGGACAGAGGGGCGAGCATGAGATGCGTCGCATCTAAAAGGGAATGTCTCATACGCGAGGAGGACTCGCACTAAGAAATCTTTTTGCGTCGTGTTAGCGAACTATGAGCTGAACAACAGTGCTGATGTCGTGCAAATAGGTGCACAACTACGTGAACAGTCGTTGACGTCAACTTTTGCTTCTTGATAGCGTACATGAGTAGCGTACACCACACGCCCTGTTCGCGCACGGCCGTATTTTTGTATCATAGGAGTGTTGAAGTGCGATTTTGACTGCCTTCTTTAGTGTCCTATTGGCGGGCGTCTGCATGTCTGAAGGTCAGTCGCGGCGATGCCTAGCATACGGCGCGGAGGAGCTAGCGGACCACGGCAGTACCTTTCCTCCACCCCGCGCTCCACTACGACGTGTTGTTGTCATGAAGATTACAACTCTTCCGGGCAAATTTGATGGTTGCATTGCTGGGACAATCACACACAATATTGCCCGCATACCACCGATAGGCATAAATTTGGCCCTAATCTCGGGAATAGCGGGGACGCTGTGTTGTATGCTAAGAGGACGTCCCCTGGGTGAGAGCTTCAGTTCAGCGGTTGCGTGATGGAAGGAGGAAGCGAGGATGCTGATACATCTGTGCAAAGCTGGTCAAGCAATGTTTGGCTTGCATAACCAGACCTCGACGCGCTAACGGGCAGCCATTGTTCATCCTGTTCGCATACAGCGAGTGGTACAAGCGATTACTTCTCTGAGCCGAATTGCTTTTTGCGAGAACGGTCCCCAAACCTAATCACTGAATTATGTGTGCATTTCTGATGCGACTCTTTAATCAGAATAAGCGGACAGAGGCGGGATTTGCAGGTGCTGTGGCACTCGGAAGAATGCTTCCTGTTTGGCTTCTTCCCAGCACTAAGAGCTGCCGCTATTAGTGAAACCCGTGGCTGGCTCTGCTTTCTTGCGACGTTTACATGAAAGCTTCCTGAGTACGCGCACAGTCCACTTAATCTTCGCACGCCCTTCTTGTCCTTGGGCCTCTGGCAGATTTCCATGGTTGTAGTTTATTGTCCAGTTAAGCTGAACTGTGCGAAAGTAGACGAAACAGCGCATTTCGTGCTTCTCCATAACCCCGAGGACCGAATGGACTTGTATACAGACTAACGTCGCAAGGTGTTTGTCAACATTTCTGTCCAAGTTCGAGGCGGCAGAGCCAGGTGCGTCATTTCAGGACAGTAAGCTCAGTGTTATGGTGCATGAAATACTGCTGAAATGATTCTAATAGCATCATCTTAAATTCAAACAGTTTGACCTGGGTAATAAAGGCAGTATTCTCTGGTTTTCTCTCGTCTATTTGAATTCGCTACTAGCTGCTTTTCAGGTCCATTGGAGATAAGGGTTGCACGGGGCAGACTTGATAGAGGGCATCGCCAAGTTGTTGTGGAGAATAGTCTTCCTTGTTATGATTCACTTCAGTTATCGGTGGTCAACGCGAAACCTAAAAACCTCTGCGTAATGTTTTTTTTTTCTTAAGCATACCTGGCTGTGCCCAGGTATCTTGGAGTGCTGTAAGATATTGGTGTCGAACATGTCGTTGACGTGCGTGCGTGCGTACATGCCCCCGCTCGTGTAAAGACCCCGCTCAGGTGACTGTCGCGTAAGTCGGGCGACATGTTCTGTGATAACTCAGTGCTTCTCACTGGCCGCCTCGCGCTACTTAGCAATCGAGAAAAAACGTAATTTGGGGGTGCAGCAAAACGCTTAACTTTCCCTGAATTCTTGTGGCCTTGTCGGTTTTGCAATGAGCAAATGCTGATATGCAGTCATTGTCGTGCTCACGTTCAATATTGACGACTGCAATGATTCTTCTGAAATATTTTCAGAAACCCTATGAACGCACCTTTTTACACGGTAATACCGCCAAGTCGAAGTCGCAAACAAAACTGGCGCTTCACTGCTCCGAGCGCACAATACGTTTCGCTACGGAGACACTGTAGTCAAGAACAAACCCGTGGTCGCTCTACACAGCAGCGTCGGTGTTAGGAACGGCATCTTCACAGTACACAATGACCATCAAGCTGCACATGGACACAGCGTGACATGATCATCGGCGACACTTCGAACAGCGCGCAGCTGAGCACTTGATGTCGACGTCATGACATGATCACTAGAAACGTCCTTGGTTTTGTCTGCAGGTTCATTATTGCTCCATTGTCCGTGGGACAGTCCACTGCTCGGAAAAAGTTACAGGTGTGGTTAGGGAGGGTCACAAGTACAGAAGAGTAGACACTGCCATTTATGGTGGCGCGGGAAGTGCACGTTTCTCTGTGCGTTTCGGGATCAGCTCCAGAGGCGCGTTTGTGCGGACCGTCCCAATAAGTTACCCTTTTCGGTTCGACCCTAATAATGTTCTTAATAGGGAACAGTCGTCTCCTGTGCACGTCATTGCGACTATATCAAATCCGATGACCAATAGTCGTTCATCGGGCATTGTTGTCATTGTATTTCAAGAGCACCGTTACGCAGTATCAAGACTGGTAAGAGTTTCTTTGCGTCTCTGTTATCGCCGCATTGCGACCTGCGTCCCTCTGAACTTGGGGCACGCTTCGCGATGTGTGGTTGTCGTCGTGCTGGGTGATCACGTCGGCGTTACATCTGGCGCCGGCCTGAGCGTCTCACGAATATTGATCTTTCGTGTGTGGTTGTACCTTTGAAAAGGTTTTATTTATTCGCAGCAGTGCTAATTTGCTTCAACAAGCTGCTGTTTTTATTGTATCTTTCCTGAGCTAGGAGTCTTTCCACGCGTGAAGTGAGTGTTGCTTTTGCGGCTAGGTAATCCACGTAGATAGGGTGACGGTGAGCGGTTCAAGTGCATTATGACTTGGCTACTCTAAAATAGGTATGTGTCGGTCTTACCCTTTCGTTAGCCGGGAAGAGGCCGGTGGTCGACGGAGAACTCTTGCAGGCCTTGTTGTTGATAGGAGAAAAGATGGTAGACGTGGCCGATTTTTGAGCAGTGGTAGCAAAGAGAGCGACGATCTGCCGTTCACCACTTGCCAGTCTCGTCGGCGTCCTGTATTGCACCACAGGTTGTCCACTGGACGAGAGAGGACCGCGGTTTTATGAGGCTCACTGAAGAATCGTTAAACGTGGGTGGGGCGATGAAAAGCTTCGGCGGAGGTAATAGCTTGGTGCTCGAGGGTTATCTGTAGTGGCGTAGAAATTCTAAGTGCCTTTTGAAATTCTTCACGGATAATGTCGGTACGAGAAGCGACTCCGGGTAGGGGCGTCGTTGGAAAATGATTCTGTCTTTTTCGGGTAGTGCTGCTCCGAATTTTTTCGCGCATAACGTCCTTTGACAGCGCAGCCAATTACGTTCGGTGGGAATGCATTAGCGTGTCGTTCGCAAGGCATGAGCGCATGTCAACTGGCTTTTCCACCATGACAGCCTCTGACACGAACTCGGCGACGGTATTCGGAGGGTGACGAACAAGGCCGGCAAACTGCTTTAGTCATACAGCGCAATACCGAGTGCAGCATTTTCTCGTCTGTCGTGTATAGGTTGCATCGAGGGAAAGCAGATACATTTTTTCAACAAATACTGCAGTTCTTCATTTGGGTGTCGGTGTGAGTATGTAGTATAAGCAGATTTAGAAAGTTTTCACAAATGCAGTCGTGAGTAACTCCCACGTCGTAAGGGTGCTGCCGTAGATCTGAATTCAAATACGAGCAGTGTGTAAGGCAAAAAAAGATATGCCGAAAGGTCATTATCGTCAATCGGACCTTTTGAATATGCAAACCGGCTCCAGTTGGTCAAATCGATGATGATGTTCTCGCGAAGGGGACTCTTAAAACAACAGATGTTTGCCCTCTTGTTGAACCGCTACGGGGGAACTGGTAGTGTTCGCCATTGTCGCCGCGGTGTTCACTGTGGTGGCCAAGATGTTCGTATTGAATTTCCGAGGAACTCTTCATGCCTCGTGTTGCAACTTTTGCATTCGACTACTGGCAATGGTTGTACTTTCTTGGCAACTTGCTGTTGTGTTTAGTTTACAGTAACAGCTCGTCAATTCGAACATCACGTGGAGGCCCCCTCACTTCTAAATATTAAAAGTTAAATAGTAGTTATTAAATAGTTATTAAAGTTTAGTAGTTATTAAATACTAAATATTAAACGTGGAGTATGCAACACGTTCAACGCGACTGTGGACCAGTGCAGCATTTCAGCAGCTGAAAGATTTAAAAAGACTGGCTGTTAAACTTGCCTTACAATTTTAAGCAAACGCCAGCATGCTTTGATCTATCTATCGATTAGAGCAGAGTCTCTCATTTGAATTATATTTAATTTCGATCTATTCAACTTCGACTTACAGAGCTTTCACTGGACCTAACGTCCTGCTCTACTAGATGTTATGTTGCCAAGAGCGGTTCAAGGTTCTTGAGTAAAAAAGGCTTATGGAGAGAACTTGTGTTCGCAAAGAACCTGAATAATGCGCAAGCGGTCAAGATGCGGCCAACCAAGCGAGAATTGGAATGCAGCGGCGCTTGCTGGCCATACATCGTTCTTAGAAATATAGATTTAAATTCAGGACATTAGGCAAATCCGTATAAGACTGACGCAAAGCCACAACAATTCCTTCTAAAGAACACCATCCACGCGATATAAATGACCGAGTGAAGGAAACAATTGCTTTGCATTAAACAAGGATATTTAACATACCATCTCGGTTCCTTATGGTGGTAAAGACACGGAAAGGTAAAAAACGAGTAGTGATGGTTTGCGGCAATATCAAATTACGTATGATAACCTCCTGAGACCCCGCTATGGAGATTCTGTCCAAATTGGACAAGGGTTCTAGGAAAGTACAGAAAGAATGGCTGTTCTGACGCCCCTGAAACCGGCTATCCAACAAATAGGACAACTGGTAGCGCCACCAGCAGCGTGGGATCAGAATTGGTAGAGAGCAGGCCTTGTGGGAAGCAGTCAGCCTTCAACGGCGCTCCGTTTTACGGCAGCGTGCGTGAACGTAAGTGAGATTTTTCTACTTTTCGAGTGTTTTGCCATGATTTCTACGTCCAGAAAGAAAGTATAACGTACTCAGAACGCGTTTTATTGCGAGGCGGGCACAGAATTGCACCAGTAGTTTCTAAATCTCCATGAGATAGTGATGTACAATTTATTCAACAACGGGACCGAACCCACATTTTTCGCCCGTTCGTGTCTTTCAATAAGTTTTTATTTGCTTCATTCTCGGCCTGTATTTCGCTGGCTGGTTTTTTTAGTAAAAGTGTTATTACTGTTTTTTTACAGGAAACCGGCCACGCGTTGTGACGAAATGGCCGAGCGAATACTCAAAAGAATTGCAGCCACGGAATCATCCGACTTGGACCTGCCTGACAGCGATGAAGAAGCGCCTGAGGACGTTGCTGTTTTGGATGACCTGGAGAAAGATTTAGAACAGGATGTTGACAGCAGTGACGAGAAACTCGTACACACTGTACCTGCAGCTCCAAAAAGGGCCGCGCTTTGGAAAACCACCGACAGGTACGACTTACTATTTCTGGTGACAAAGACGCGAGCATACTTTAATTTCAAAACAAATATTTCGCCCACGTCGTTTGAGAAGCGTCTTTTCTAGCACAGTACCAGCTTCTTGTATGCCCTCCGGCCCCTTTGGTATGTAAGAAACAAACAAACAAATAAATAAATAAATAAATAAATAAATAAATAAATAAATAAATAAATAAATAAATAAATAAATAAATAAATAAATAAACAAATGAACAAATAAACGCACTTGCAGTTCTTCCCAGACGTGGGTGCCGGACTTCAACGTCATCTCAGACAGTGGTGAAGCGCGAGCCCTGTGGCGACCGTTCGAGTACTTTCCAGAATATATTTCGGATGAAGTGTGGGAGACGATGTCTACCGCTATGAACACTGCTCATGTGGTTGAGACTGGGAAGAGCTTTTGCACTACTCCTGACAATGTCGTGTCTTGGGTACCCTCAAATTCGTATGTACTGGGAAAAACGAACGAAAGTGCCTTTTGTTGCAAGCAACATGACAAGAAACGGTTTTTTCACACTGAGGTCGCGACTCAAAGTTGTGAATGCCCTTGGGGTAGGTAGATGATGCCACGAAAGCGCAGGACAGGTTGTGGAGGATACGGCCGCTTGTTGTTGAGGTACAAAATGGGTGTCTTAGTCTTCCTCGTGAAGAACGTTTGAGGATTGACGAGCAAATGATACCTTTCACTGGGCGTACCCACCTGAAGCAGTTTGTTCCGGGGAAACCTAACCCAGAAGGGTTAAAAAACTTTGTGTTGGCTAGTCCCTCTGGCCTTATCCTTGACTTTGAAATCTATCAAGTAAAAAAGTCGCTTCTTCACACTGGGAGCTCAGGCATTGTTGAATCCGCAGAACTGAGGCTGACACAGAGTCTAACCGAAGGAACGAAGCTTTTTTTCGACAGTTATTTCACTTCTTAAGGGCTACTCGACAAGCTGGCCGAAAAAGAAATTGCCGCAACCGGCACAGTTAAGAACAAACGTGTGCCAAATACTGTAAAGCTTTCGTCGGAATCAAAGCTTACACAGAGGGGTCGGGGCGCATCAGAGATGTTGGTGCGAAAAGGCGATAAACAGGTTGTTGTCACGTGATATGACAACAAGCCGGTGACATTGATGTCGTCGTTGCATGGAAAAGAACCTCAAGACACTTGCAGACGCTGGTGTGCCAAAGAAAAAAGGCACATAGCTGTCCCTTTGTGGAAGTGCTCGAAAGGGTAAGGTGTAGTGACCACCGTATCATAAGATCTCGAATTAGGCTACATTGGAGGAAGGACCGCAACAAGCTAGTACGAAAGAAGCCGATAAATGAGCTAACAGTAAGACGTAAAGTAGAATAATTCAGGATCGCGCTGCAGAACCGGTATTCCTCTCTTAACGAGGAAGCCGAGCTTACGACACAGGAAGCCAGTGATAACCTTACACGCGTTTTCACGGAGTGTGCAGTAGAAGTCGGGGGCACTATGGCTAGACAGGGTACTGGTAAACTTTCACAGGAGACGAAAGATCTAATCAGAAAACGGCAAAACATGAGAATCTCTACCGCAGCTGACAGGATAGAACTAGCCGAGCTCTCGAAATTAATCAATAAGCGTAAGACAGCTGACATACGGAAGATAATATGGAGAGGATCGAATACGCTGTAAAGAACGGAGGTAGCCTGAAAGCAGTGAACAGACGTCTTGTGTTGGGGAAAAATCAGATGTATGCACTTACGGATAAGCAAGGCAATGTCATCGCAAATACGGATAAAATAGTCAAAGTGGCTGAGGAGTTCTATAGGGATCTGTACAGTAGCTGGGACATACAGGGTAATGGCGAACGAGAAAGTAGTTCAGAGGAGATAGACATCCAACCAGTAACGACCGAAGAAGTAAGGAAGGCCTTGAAAGAAATGAAAGGGGGCAAAGCACCAGGTGAGGATCAGATAACAGCAGACCTCTTGAAGGATGGCGGAGAAATTGTACTTGAAAAACTGGCAAACCTGTATACACAATGCCTAATGACCGCAATGGTACCGGAATCTTGGAAGAACGCGAACATCATCCTAATTCATAAGAAAGGCGACATGAAAGACTTGAAAAATTACTGGCCGATCAGCTTACTGTCAGTCGTCTACAAGGTATTCACCAAGGTTCGCTAACCGAATCTCTGCAACCTTAGATTTCAGTCAACCTCAAGAACAAGCAGGGTTCCGTAAAGGTTATTCAACAATGGACCATATTCACATGATCAATCACGTGATAGCGAAGTGCGCTGAGTATACTGAACCCCTATATATAGCCTTCATATATTATGAGAAAACACTTGACTCGGTCGAAACCCTAGCAGTCATTCAGGCATCATGGAACCAGGGGGTAGATGAGCATTATGTAAGAATACAAGAGGATATCTACAATCGGTCTACAGCTACCATCATCCTCCATAGGGAGAGCAGTAAATTATCTTTAAGGAAGCGTGTCAGACAAGGAGACACAATCTTTCCAATGTTATTCACAGCATGCTTACAAGAAGTATTCAGAACGTTGGATTGGGAACCGGTGGGGGTAAGGGTTAATGGAGAATACCTCAGTAACCTCAGATTTGCTGATGACGTTGCCTTGCTAAGTAACTCGGGGGACGAATTGCAAAGCATGCTTTCCGCACTGGGCGAACAAAGTAGAACCGTGGGCCTGAAAATTAATATGCAGAAAACTAAAGTAATGATCAATAACCTCGGGACAGCACAGCAGTTTGAGATAGGTGGCGAGGCAGTGGAAGTGGTAAGCGAATATATCTACTTAGGCCATGTTGTGACCCCAGATCCCAACCATGAGGTTGAGATACTTAGAAGGATCAGAATAGGGCGGGGTGCATATGCCAGACATTCTCAGATAATGAATAGCAGCCTACCATTGTCGCTGAAGAAGAAAGTGCATGACAGCTGCATCTTACCAGTACTCACCTACGGGGCAGAAACATGGAGGCTCACTAAGAGGGTTCAACTTAAATTGAGAACGACTCAGCGGGCAATGGAGCGGAAAATGATAGGTGTAACATTAAGGGACAAGAAGAGAGCGGCGTGGGTCAGGGAGCAAACTGGTGTTAAAGACATATTAGTAGAAATTAAGAAGAAATGGACGTGGGCAGGGCATGTAATGCGAAGGCAAGATAACCGCTGGTCATTAAGGGTAACAGAGTGGATCCCTAGAGAAGGCAAGCGTTGAAGGTGGCGGCAGAAAGTTAGATGGGCAGATGAGATCAAGAAGTTTGCGGGGATAAATTGGTAACACTTCGCACAGGACCGAGATAATTGCAGAATAATGGGAGAGGCCTTTGCCCTGCAGTGGGCGTAGATAGGCTGGTGATGATGATGATGAGATATCCCGAGGCCCCACATTGTGCAGGCATACAATGCTAACATGGGAGGAGTCGATATGGCCGACCGCTTGCTAAGCTTCTACCGTATGAAAGCCCGTGTAAAGAAGCGGACGATACGCTGTATATTTCACCTGTCTGACATCGCACTCTGCAACGCTTGGTTCTTGTACCTGCAAGACATGTCTAGCTTGCACAAACAGAAAAAAGACACTTTAAAATTCTTAGACTTTCGGATGTCAGTCGCTGACGTGCTTATGGCCCAGAGTAGCCAATTGAGCAGTGACGATGATGACGCACTCTGGTCTCCTCCAGAGAAACGAACTCCCCTGCCTCTAAGTGAGGTGAGAACAAAAACCCTGGGTCACATGCAAAGGCTTGCCGACATCCCTACTGCTGCTCCTTGCAGATGGGAGGGCTGCTCAATGAAAACTAAACTTTTTGTACCACATGCAAACTTTTTTTTGCATCACGAAAGAAAGGCACTGCTTTGAGAAAGCACACTCGAAATGATGTTGGGATTGTATGGAGAGTACAACTTTTTGATGTATATTTTTCTGGGTTCAATGTACGTGGAATTGTTGCGATTATGAAGGTCATGCAAAAAGTGTTTGTTGCGCAAGATATTTTGGAATCACAAGTTGTTTTGGAATCAAGCTCCATTCTCGTGCATCTTTTGTATGATGTTGCCAATAAATATTTTACAGTTTTTAATTTGCGTGCATTCGTTTCTATACCAAATGAAACATTTTTTTCATGCTTGCTTCAATATCATCCACCGACAACAGACACCTTTAGACCCGATGTCCAATACATTGGACAATTGGCCACCCCCAAGCAGTGTACGATGCCAGAAAACTGGATGACACTTTTAACCATCGTACCAAGAAAAGTCATTTTTGAGAGTTTCACCAAAAATTATGATCCTTAACTCACGTTGGGTGTCAGGAGGCTATTTCTCTCCTTTAAAAGAACAAAAAACTCGAAACAGAATGTCCAGCAAGTAGGTTATTACCTAAGGCAGTTTTTTGCACCTGTAGGTTCAATAAGATCCTCCAAGAGGAGCAATTAAGCCAAGAGGAGCAATACACCGCGGCGGGGGCTCGTCGTACACTTTTGAATGAAACAATGCTTCCAAGGTACACGCGTGTACGCAAGAGTTCTCTACTTTAAGGGGATGCGGCGGGACTGCATAGTGTTTTGTTGCAACAAGAATACTGATCGGCATTGTTTGTCATTGCTTCTCACCGTTTATTTTGAAGGGATTCAGATGGCCCTAGCTACTAAACAACGGACAAAATACTTGAAATGACTCGTCCCGGTGGACTCATTTGGGCAACGGAGCTTCTTAATTGTATTTAGGAAAGTGAAAAGCTTGTGCTTATTGTAACTGAAAAAAATATTTATTCCGTATCTTTAGCAATGTAACAGTCATTTTTATTAACCTGTTTCTATTTACGGCTCGCCAATATTCTCCCTAAAAATTTCCGCCAATGCTTTGGTGTATTTTCCGCGTTTATGGTTACCCACAACCTTCATATTTCATACCTACTTTATTTGCATTTTCTTTTGATATTTTGTTCAGCACCCCTGTGTAGCGGTCGGTCGAACAGGTGGACATCATTTGCGGCTCCGTCGATTTAGGTTGATGCTCCGTCGATCTCGCAACACTACAGAAACTACATCACCGTGCATACTTACAAATTTCTAGCCTTCCAGTCGTACCTTCTTTTCAGCTAAATTCGATAAGTAACCCTCCTGCTAGATACCGGTCATCACGCCAATAGGAATACTGGCTAGGCTCCCCACAACAGTAGCCACGAAGCCACGCCCCCTTTTTCCAAGCTACCCGGGACGCTTTGGTCTCTCCACCCCTTGCCCTTTTGTTAAAAGTGACTTAGCCTCACACCCTTTTACCAAGTCCCATTGGCATCCTGATCCCAAACAAATAAACGTGAGGAAGCTACCCTGCGCCAGATCCATAGTAGCTCTATACCGTTTTTCATTCCATACAGTGCCTATCTATGAAAAAATGCCCCATAGAGTTAAATCAGGCACACAAACAAATATGTATGTCGCGGGTGCCTCCATACCAGTTTTCCTAAACCTTTTCTTGTCCATACCAGTTTTCCTAAACCTTTTCTTCTCCTACTTTTTATCTTAGGTACGTGTGAACCTAGATACAAGCGGTGACTGGACGCCTAGAGGAACTGTCCGTCAGCACAGACATGCCCAATAATTTGCATCGGCTCCTGTGCTAGGAAAAAACACCCATTTCTCTGCAAGAGGAATTACTGCTCGAGGCTGATGAAGGAATGATGAATACATTCATGTTCAGAAGATATTTGAGACAAAATATACCGTGTGTAACAATCACTGGGGTCGGTACCTTAATAGGCAGCAGGTGTTATGCACTGTACATATACAGCTCCGAAACCAGAACACCACTGATCCCTTTAAAATAACGTGTTTATAGCTGGCGCGGACTGGCACGCTCTCTGTTTCCTGAAGTTACACTGGGCGTTAGCGATTTATTAGAAAACGTGGCCGCCTGCTGCCAAAACTGATCCCGTTTAAATCAAACGCTGATTTCTAGGCTGCGGTTTCGGCGAACAAATTGCACGACCGGGCAGTCCCATTAGTTTTTTGCGTGTACAGAATTGGGGCTGTACCTGCGCAACCCTTGTCCGACATTTTCCTAGATTACAGAGCTAATTTCTAAGCCAGTAAATAGAGGACTATTTATCGCTTGTTTACTTTACTAAAAGATACCTTCATGTATCTTAGTGACACTAGCACAACTTAAAGTAGTTGTTTTGAATATCCCCTTTTATGTTCCGGGGAATCTTCAAAATTGTAAAAAAGACGCTAAGCCTGCAACAGGGTACAGGCAAAAAGTCTGGACTATAGAGGTAAAGGATAAAACTTGAACCCAGGGTAGTTTTAGTAGTTTTTCAAAATTGCGTGTTATGTCACAAAGTTTCTATTGAATTACCCAGACACCTGGAGTTAATATAACAATAATCTTTTTTAAAAATAGTTCTGCAGCATTAGCAGGTTATCTGTTACATATAAAAGTTTGGCCGGCACAATTGCGTGTTGTTTATCGTTGGGGAATATACCGGGCTGTGTGCAAAACAGCAACAGGCCCAATGACCTCAAGTTCACAAACACCCCGACTTTAAGAGGGTACGATTTGTTTTTCCACCGCTTTGCTCCTTTTGTGATTATCATTCTTGAATAACTAACTTTTTCTCATGATCTTCCACTCTCAAGTTCTTTATTTTGAACACTAACGCAGGACGCAAACATTTCTTGTTAGCGCCTAAAAAATGAATGTATCAGGTCATTGGTGAAAAAGAGAAAGTTTATGAGCTACCTAAAAAGACAAAAGAAAAAAATCACAATTTCCAACTCAGCTCTGCCATTAAAAACATGAGTTGCCCTCTGATAATCCCAGGCATAATTTGTGTGTGTGAAAATTGTAATTTCTGGAAGTAAAAGCGAATGAGGGTTTCCGGAGAACGATTTATGATGAGAGAACTGCGCAAAAGTTTTTTTTTGAAAATTGTTTCATTTCTCCTGCAAATAATAACGTTGATGTAGCTGAAGAGCCAGAGAACTTAGAATCGGTGAAGCAGAGCTTCTAAAAGCAGCTGTACTGAATTGCTTATCAGTAATCCTCAGAATTGAGATGGCAGGAGAATAAAAATTCTTTTTTTCAGCTCCTCGTGAACAGCTGTCAAATTACCTGTCCTAACGGTGCCAAAGAATAAGTGTTGGACGGAACTGATTGCGTTGTATGTAAATTTTTATTTACTCGAAATCCTAGAGCCGAAATCTCAAAATATTCCACAAGTAACCTATGCAAACGTTTATTCAGTAATCTGTGTGTGAGTGCATCCGTAAAAACGTACCTACATTCAGTTCATGACTTGTTACTTTGCTATGATGTTCCGTGGAGCAGTGTATATTTAATAAGCATTCCGATGTTTATTGAATACTTCTGAAAGAGTTTTGTAGCCCACAGGAGCTATAATGAAAGACGGATGTTGCGGTTCAATTATAGGCAGGAAGTTAAACTTGCTTCAATACAATGTTCACATTACTGTTCATTATTTCAATTCGATGTTCATAAAGTACTACTTTAACCTCACCAGTGCGGAAGCAAGTCGTGGAGGCAGGCTGGGAAAATATGCAAACGTCAAACGTTATCAAATGTGATTTAAACGATGACTTAAGTCTAGGTGCATGAAAAAAATATCCATGAGCAAATGGCTGTGTTTTTACCAATGGGGAAACATATTGTTACGAGGAAGGCGCAAGGAATACTGGTGTATTAGCAGGTATTTACAGGAAAACCAGTCCGAGTGGAAAGAGTCACCAGTCCAGCAAGGTGGCCGCAATACGAGCGAGAGACCAATCCTCGTCTTCCTCTTCGTTCCCTCTCAGCGCTAGGCGCATAGCCGGTATGGCGCAGGCACATAGTCCCACGGTCTCTCAGGCGGCAACCATGAGGTTTCACCACATCATCCTCGCAACACAACCCCCTGGACGAGAAGCACCGTCCCGGTGCTAGGTAGCAGGAAGAGGTGTGGGGGCGTGGTAGGGCTTGAGTCGTGTCACATGGACGATGTCTGATTGACGGCCACTTGGTGAACCCGTTGGAAGTACTGGCGAAATCTCGTAGGTCACATCTGTTACCTGGCGCAAAACACGGTACGGACCGTTGTAGCACCACAGAAGTTTCTGAGACAGGCCCAAACGACGATTGGGTGACCACAACAAAACGAGTGCTCCAGGGGAATAGCTAATACTCCTGTGGCTGCGATCATACCGGATCTTTTGCGACGTTTGGGACGCTGAGAGTTTTGCACGAGCCACTTCGCGTGCGAGATGTGCCCGTGTGATTGCTTCATTAGCGTATTCCGTAGCAACCGGGCAAGAAGGAAGCAATGTGTCCATCGGTAATGTCGGCTCACGTCCGTAAAGAAGATAAAACGGTGAGAATCCAGTCGTGTCATGCCGGGAAGAGTTGTAGGCAAATGTTACATAAGGTAAGGCATTGTCCCAGTCTCGATGGTCAGCTGACACGTACATCGAAAGCATGTCCGTGAGTGTTCGGTTAAGACGTTCCGTAAGACCATTTGTTTGAGGATGGTAGGCGGTCGAAATCTTGTGGGCGGTAGAGCAGGAACGAAGAATGTCGCTGACAACTCGAGACAGAAAGTACCGACCTCGGTCGGTAAGGAGCTGTCGAGGGGCGCCATGCTGGAGAATGACGTCACGGAGTAGAAAATCTGCAACGTCTGTCGCACAGCTTGTCGGAAGGGCACGGGTAATGGCGAAACGCGTGGTGTAATCCGTTGCAACCGCAACCCATTTGTTGCCCGAGGTAGATTCCGGAAAAGGACCTAGTAAGTCGACGCCAACCCGATGGAACGGTTCATTGGGGACGTCTATCGGTTGTAGCAGCCCGGCTGGCGGCACAGGCGGGGTCTTGCGCCGTTGACAGGAGTCACATGCTTGGATGTAGCGGCGCACTGACTTCTACAGACCAGGCCAGTAGAAGCGCCGGCGTGTGCGGTCATAGGTGCGGGTTAAACCAAGGTGACCAGCTGTGGGAACGTCATGGAGCTGCTGTAGTACCGACAACTGCATGTGCTCGGGAACAGCAAGGAGCAAGGCGGGACCATCAGAGCGAAAGTTCCGGCGGTACAGCACGCCATCCTGGAGTAAGAAGGCGTGAAGCGACGGGTCGGAATTTGCAGACTCAATCTGTTCAATTCTGCGTCGCAATGAAGGGTCGCGGCGTTGCTCCTGCCCTATGTGCAGGAAATCAGATAAGGCCATGACACACGCGTCGGAATCAAACGTGCACGTATCAGGTGGGTCGACGGGGAGGCGGGAGAGACAGTCGGCATCTTGGTGTAGACGGCCAGACTTGTACTCAACGGAGAAGGTGTATTCTTGAAGGCTTAAAGCCCAGCGGCCCAGACGTCCTGTCGGATCCTTCAACGAGGAAAGCCAGCACAGTGCATGGTGGTCCGTTACAACAGAGAAAGGTCGGCCGTAGACGTAGGCGCGAAATTTGGCAACTGCCCACACCAAGGCGAGACACTCGCGCTCGGTGATCGAGTAATTTTGCTCGGATGTGGACAGGAGACGACTCGCATAGGCAATAACGCGCTCGCGACCAGGTTGTTTTTGTGCTAGAACGGCACCTATGCCGTGGCCACTGGCGTCTGTCCGGACCTCCGTTTGTGCGGATGGGTCGAAATGCCCCAATATAGGGGATGCTGTAAGCAGAGAAACCAAGGTTGAGAATGCTTCTGCTTGATTGGGGCCCCAAGAAAAAGTCGCGTTTTTTCGGAGAAGCTCGGTGAGGGGACGGGCGATAGTGGCGAAGTCCGCTATAAAGCGGCGAAAGTATGAGCACAGGCCGACAAAGCTGCGAACATCTTTAGTCGACTGCGGCTTGGGAAAGTGCTGGACGGCGCGAACTTTCTCAGGATCAGGTCTGACTCCATTGGCGTCAACAAGGTGGCCAAGAATGGTTATTTCGCGGTGCGCAAACCGACATTTCTTCGAGTTTAACTGAAGACCCGCCCGTCGGAACACGTCAAGTACGTCGGCAAGTCGGTGAAGGTGAGTGTCGAAATCGGGGGAAAATACGACGACATCATCTAGGTAACAGAGGCATGTGGACCACTTTAAGCCATGTAATAGGGAGTCCATCATGCGTTCGAATGTGGCGGGCGCATTGCAGAGGCCGAACGGCATGACTTTGAATTGATAGAGGCCATCTGGTGTTACAAAGGCTGTCTTCTCTCGGTCAAGGTCGTCAATCGCAATCTGCCAGTATCCGGATCGGAGGTCGATGGAGGAGAAGTATTTTGCACCATGGAGGCAATCAAGGGCATCATCTATACGGGGCAGAGGGTACACGTCTTTCTTGGTAATCTTGTTTAAGTGGCGGTAATCGACACAAAAACGCCAGCTGCCATCTTTCTTCTTTACTAAGACGACGGGAGAAGCCCAAGGACTCGAAGAAGGCTCTACTATATCTCTGCGGAGCATGGTGTCCACTTCCTCCTGGATGATTTTACGTTCAGTGTGGGACACGCGGTAAGGCCTTCGGTGAATGGGGCTGGCATCGCCGGTGTTGATGCGATGTTTCACAGCGGTTGCCTTACCGAGTGGACGGTTGTCAAGGTCAGAAATGTCTCGGTAAGAGTATAGGAGATTGAGGAGCTCACCGGCGTGTGCGGGTGGTAAGTCGGTGGAAATCATCGCAGCGTAATGGTGGTCGGGTTTTGGAGTTCGTGATTCGTCGTTCGAATGATGAAGGTTATCATCGATGGTCAGGGCGGCAACGTGGTAGTCTTCGAGAAGGGAAATCGTTGCGAGAGACATGCCCTCCGGTAGGAGCTGCGCAGAGGAGCCGAAGTTGATGAACGGTAGCTCAACGTGGTTGTCAATTATAGTGACAGGGTGTGAGGCAGCGCCACATTCCGCGTGAGGAACACCTCAACAATGGGCGAAACCTCGTATACGCCGTCTGCAACCGGAGGGCTCGGTGTCAATGGGACATAAGCGGCAGAATGCGGTGGTAACCGGGTGTGGTCCGCGGATACGCACCGTGGCTTCTGCTGAATTTCGTCAATCGCGGCGTCGGAACAGGGTAGCTCAAGATGGAGTAGGCCTTCGGAACCGTCAATTAGGGCAGAGTGGGCGGAAAGGAAATCAAGACCGAGAATAAGGTCATATGGGCATTGGTCCAACACTGTGAATAGAACAACAGTTTGTTGGTCAGCGATGTTGACACGGGCAGCACATACTCCGGCAACCGAAGGCGTACCTCCGTCAGCAACACGCACAGCACAAGAAGGGGCAGGGGTCAGTACTTTACGAAGACGACGACGAAGGGCAGCACTCATAATACAAATTTGCGCACCAGTGTCAATGAGGGCCTTGACGGGCACACCATCTACCTGTACTTCAAGTAAGCTATGTTGAGCCGGTATCGTAAGAAGAGGATTTCGGTCAGGGGTCGAAAATGCAGCGTCACCTCCGGGAGCTGCATTTCTCAGTTTTCCGAGGAGGTGCGTCCGCCCGGAACCGGTGACTGGAAACGGCGAGGCTGCGGCGAGCGGGACTGGTGGCGCTGCGGAGACGGAGAACGGCTGAATCGGGAAGCGTGGACGGAAGTTTCGGCATACGGCGACGATTCGGGATTCATGAAGCGGCGAGGTCTGGCGTCGACGGGAGAAGAATCAACAGGGGGCTGTAGGCGCGACGAAAACCAGCGGGACCGGCAGTAACGGGCCACATGACCGACCCGACGGCAGTTAAAGCAAATGGGCCTATCGTCCGCTGTGCGCCATTCAGCGAGGTTTCTTGTCGGAGAGCGAGGAAAGCCGAAATCAGCCCGCGGTTCGGCGAAGGCGGAGTTGGGGCGGACATTGCGGCAATTCGCGGCGCAGGTGGTAGGAATGCCCATGGTCGCAATTTCTTGGCGCACGACGGCCTGAATAAGGGGCAGCATATGCATGCCGCTATCAGGCGCTTGGGTGGAAAGTGCCGGGGCCATTGCCTCCAGCTCCCGACGCACGACCTGAGTAATACTTGGAGTTCGGGTAGGGCTAACCTCAGCCGCCGAAGCAGGGCGTGGGGAAAGGTCCTCACACGACGAAGTCGCGGCAGTGTTGGGGAGGCGGGCGTACTGCGGCGCGATGCGGCGACTTTTTGCCTGCTCGAAGCGACGGCACTCTTTAATTATTGCGTCGACACTCGTGCAGTCCTTGCAGACAAGCAGATGGAAAGCGTCGTCGGCGATGCCCTTCAACACATTCGCTACTTTGTCGTCTTCAGACATCTGGTTGTCGGCCTTTTGACACAGGGCGAGAACGTCCTGAATGTACGCAACATACGATTCAGTAGACCTTTGCGCACGGGAGGCCAACTTGTTTTTGGCAGCAAGGCGGTTAGCTTCGGGCTGGCCAAAAATGGCGCGGAGCTTCTGCTTGAAGTCGTCCCAGCTTGTTACCGTGGCCTCATTGGTATCGAACCAAGTCTCTGCTGCGCCCCTCAAAGAATAGGAGACGTTCGCCAGCATCAAAGTGTCGTCCCAGCGATTGTGAGAACTAACTCGCTCATACCGGCGGAGCCAGTCTTCAACGTCGAGGCTATCTGTTCCATTGAACGTACCGGGTTCTCTTGGAGGGGACACGATGACGACCGGTGCCGTGCCAGCCGGTGCTTGAGTCGATGACATGGTCTGTAGACCGATGTGGCGACCGCTACGCAGCTCCGTGTCGGGTGAATTCTACTAATAGGGATCGGACCGCAACCTCCACCACAAGATGTTACGAGGAAGGCGCAAGGAATACTGGTGTATTAGCAGGTATTTACAGGAAAACCAGTCCGAGTGGAAAGAGTCACCAGTCCAGCAAGGTGGCCGCAATACGAGCGAGAGACCAATCCTCGTCTTCCTCTTCGTTCCCTCTCAGCGCTAGGCGCATAGCCGGTATGGCGCAGGCACATAGTCCCACGGTCTCTCAGGCGGCAACCATGAGGTTTCACCACATCATCCTCGCAACAATATTATTTTCAGAATCGCTCTTTGCCTACTGTTATTTAGCTGTAGTAACTCAGCTTTCGTTATTTTCTTTACTGTGGCTTTTCCTTTAGGCTGATCAATAAACTTGCCAACTTCTGGCGTCTTGATAATACGAAAAAAAATCACACCTTCATCCTTAGTAGTTAGAGTTGTGAAACAAATGGCTTATCTTAGAGTGCTCAGCTGGTAAACACTGTATTTGTACCTCCTTTTACTAGAAAGATTGCTTCCGCTTCTCTCGCTATGTACCTAAATATATCACCTGATTGTTTCTTTGTCGAAATAATAATTTACGAAGCTAGTTTTCCTCGTTATTAAATAAAAAAATCGTGTTTTGGCAAGCGATTACTTAGACTTAACAACAAGCTGCCTAAAATACATCTTGATGGGTCTGTGAGGCTAACCTTGCTTTTTGAGGGTCATAAAAAATGGTTATTTCGTTTTGACTAGCGTATTGCGAAAGTGGCCTAGTTTTCTTTTTTCAGACAATCCCACATCAGAACTCAACTACCAGTCCAAATTGGTACCTTATACGATTGCTAAACAACTGTTACACATGACAAAATTCGAGTCGAAAACATTACTTTTATTATTTTTAAATGTCAGCACGGGTGTAATAAGTGTTACACAGGTAAAAATATCGCCACAATTAGCTACAGCCTGTCTGGAGGGGGTGTTCAGAAAGCTTAGGTCGAGGAAAACCGGAGCACTCATGACTGAAGAATGTCTCAGCCATTTAAGCTTTACCAACGATATTGTCTTGTACCAGTCAGAGCAGCCAGGACTTGGAGAGCATGTTTTATCAATTATGCTCATAAATTATGATTGCAGGCTTAAAATAAACACGAAAAATCCGAGGAATAGTCGAATGAGCACCCCAAAGTACATCACTGCCATGTAGGTAATGAGGTCTTGCAAACAGTCATCGAATACGTTTAGCTTGGGCAAGCCTTAGCTGCTGATCCAAACCAAGAACGGGAAATTACCCGCAGAATAGGCATGGGATGGGCTGCGTCTCGTAAGAACTCCGACATCCTGACTGGTAGCCTTCCTCTGTCAATCAAAAAGCTTGCATTCAGTCAATCCTTTCTTCCAGCAAGGGCTTAGGGGGAAGAAACTTGGGGTCCCACCAAACTACTTCAAGACAAACTTAGACCGGCACAACGTACCATGACACGCCGAGTGCTAGGGCTTACCATGAGGAACAGCAAAACAACCGCATTGATTAGGCAACAGAGCAAGAGGGCATTCTATTTCAAATTAGGCGAAGGAAATGAGTATTGGCTGGTCAAGTATGGCTAATGAAGGCAACAGTTGGACCATCCGTTGACAGACGGGCCGCCAATAGACCGGAAACGCACTAGGGGTCGGCCGAGAACTCGGTACGATGAACTGCAAAAATATGGGGGAAAACATGGAGTTGGTGGCATTTGATAGGCGTGGCAGGAAATATTTGGTCCCTTTCTTGTCCTGCAGTGGACACAAACAAGCTTATAATGGCGATGATGATGATGATGACTCATGCAACGCACACCTCGCCGGTTTTACTCATGACGCCGATTTTCCTCCCCCGAGAAAGCAGTTTAAATCTGTTAACGGCTCGAGACCATCTTTTGTAATGGTTATATCTCGAGTGACTCACAGAATTCTCCTAAAACCTTTCATCTTTGTGGTTTCTGTAATAGACCTACCTAACAGATAACATCTCTCGGAAGACTTTGGTGAAGCTTTTGCGTTTTATTACGTCAGTTCATATGACGCTCAGCCTAAGCTCCACAGTGTGGTATGAAGAAAGTAGGCACATTTACGTCCCGCATTGTGAGGTAACACAGTAATGTACTGGCTAAGGAATCTGAACCTTTCAAAAGATAACTGCATGTCATTCACCCGTTCCTCTACCAGAATAATTACAACATACTTCCCAGACAGCACCACAGGGGATCCAGTTGCTACTCATAAGTACCTCGGCGTGTATTTTCGGTCGAAGTTACCAAAGAATAACTCGAATTATATGCTCGCATTTCTCAGTCGTTCAATATCTTTAATTAAACGTGAGCTCAAGCAAGCACCTTCACAAATATAAAGGTTCCGTAGATCAGAGTTATCTAATCTTACAACTGGCGAAGCTTGCACTGCAGGTGCAAGGCTGAAGAAAGAGAAGGGCTGGCGTGCCCTCTCCCTTATTTAAAGAACCGGCTGTTGCATTGGCCATTGATTTACGATCTTGCCTCTGAAAAATTCCCATGATAGGCATGCCCAGATCGTTTTATCCGCCGCCTTCCACATTTCTCCCAAAGTGGGCCGCGTAAGCACGCGCGAGTACCCGCGACCAAGTTAAAAGATAGCGAATGTGCTACGAACTCAAACAAAATGGTCTGCGCACGAAATGCTATGATTACTTCAGCGCATTGACGTCAGTTTTTTTAACGCGAGAGACCCACGCTCGATTCTGACCCGGGGAATCATTTTAGGGGCGAAGCATCTTAGAGCCTCGTGCTGTCGGCGTCTTCTGCCGTCGTCGCGGGCATCTTACGTATTGGCAGTACTTATAAAACAACGAACCCCTCGTTTTCCAGAGCCTCGCGCTTCTACGTAACACCTACAAAAAAGTGCATAATGTACAAGCGTTTCAAATAAATAACCTTATTGAAAGCTTTGTGGAACACTTCCTGTCTGGTTGAACAATCGTCACGCGCAAGCAGAAGGTGTTTGGAGACGGGCTACAATTTGCGTTACAATGAAATACCCACCGGTCCTCGGGCCGACTGGTCCATCAAAACAAGAAACGGTGTAAGTATTTGGTGTCCGGGACTCCTTATTTACCGAGGACGAGCAGCCATGGCAGGGTCGGGGGCATGGCACTGCGCCAGCGTAGACCTCTAATACTACCGCAAACTGGGCAGGTGGGGAGTGCCTATTGCTTAAATCCCGTTCAAAATAAGAGAGGGCGCCACGGCATCAGCAAGCGTGTGACGGCTTCTTTCAGCGGCGCTTTTGCGGCGCCCAGTCATCGCGCGCGATGTGGCAAAAGAGAGACTTAGAACCTTTTGAATACATCAATACACTGCGTGTTTCACTCCTCTCCCAGGTTTAATTTTAGCGAAGATGGCCCGGGAATTTTCTTTTTTTCGATGTATGGACATGTTCTTGCTTCCAGCCACTTCTAACCTCCTACTCCTTGGGCCTTTGGGGTGGCCCAGGGCACAGTCAGTGGGCATGGAAGCGCGGCAACGATGAGACGCTCTCATGCATTGTTTCTTCGGCATCCAGAGTTTTACGCCTTGCATGGAACCTGCATTCTCTTTGCTGTTGCTGCTGTCACCCCCAACGGGTTCACAGCCAATGTTTTATCTGGACTTCCAGCCCAAAGAACAACGTTCAGCGCCCCAGTGCAGCCGTATTTCAACCAGTCATGGGCACGTTACCGAAAAAAAGTAACAGTGTTACAGTTACAGTTACCTAACCCAAAAAAGTAACTCTGTTACAGTTAGAGTTACGAATTTTCTAAAAGTAACTAGTTACAGTTACAGTTACTGCAAAAAAGTAACGTCGTTACTTTTCCGTTACTGTATAAAACTAAGAAATAGCTAAAAAAATTTGGCTTATTTAATAGAAACGTAAGAAGGGAAGCAGGCAGTAAAAATTACACGTAGTAAAGCCTAAAATGATGCACTCTCTTGCCCAAACCAACAGTTGTTGTGTACGCGTCATTTTTTTATTACGGAAGTTTTGCTATCCATCATAAGGAACTTAATTTTTTTGTTGCTGCACTCTCGCTGTAAGAATTGTATTTGCAAACATCATTGTAGCATATAATTAGTTGTTTTTCAAATTTGGAATCAGAGAGGGCGAACTTACACTATACAGAGCTGGAGGACGACACAGCCGAAACAATCTTTCAATGTCAACTTAATTTATTTTCGCCTACAATGCCGTCGCTTGACCGCCCCGCGTAGTGAGAGAGAATGGGAAAAAAATTCACAGCATATCCACGGGGTGAATGATGATGAGTGGGCGAAGCTCCTGAGGGGAAATCATCGGTAAAACCGTGACTTTTCAGTGAAAGTTCGCCCACTACATCTGTGTCCGAACGTAACGTCTAGAAAGTCTCGCTTACACCGCGCGTCGGCACCTTGGGGCTGAGCTCGCCTGATGCGTTTTGCAGACGCCTCACGAGCTCTCACTGCATCGGGGTCTGCCTGCCGATACGCGCGCTTTCTCGCCGCTTCCCGTTCTCTGACGTTTTGGAGATCCTCTTCGCGCCGCAGCCGTGCCGCTTCGCGTACGGCAGGGTCCTCGCGCCGTTGCCGTGACGCTTGGGCCTCTCGTTCTCGAACGCTGGGATCTTGGCGGCGTCGTCGCGCAGCCAGACGACACGCTTCGGCCTCCCGCTCTCGTACGGCAGGATTTTGGCGGCGGCGTCGCGCAGCTTCACGGAGCGCTTCTGCCTCGCGGGCTCGCACATCTGCAGCCTTACCATCGGGTGACTCCAAGCGCGCGCCAACAGCGAACGGATTTTATTACAACGCTCCCCGCCATCTAGTAAACAATCCAAGAACTAAACTAGAGGTAGCCACGCCATCTAGTAAACAATCCAAGCGCATCTTTTCATCATATACAAGTACCGCCGTCTAGTAAACAATCCAAGAACTAAACTAGAGGTAGCCACGCCATCTAGTAAACAATCGAAGAACTTAACTAGAGGTGGCTACATACATACGTCGAGGATGGACAGACCCACGACTTAAGGAGCTTCGCCCCTAAATGGTGGCGGAAGTGGCGAGAAACGGACGTGGGAGTACATCGGTTGTCGAGGTGTTTTTGAAAGATACCCCCCCCTCCCCCTAAAAAAATAAAGCGCTTCCTTGACTTTTTATTTCGTACTTGTAGTCGTAGACGGGGACCAGTTTAAGCCATTGTCGAAGCGAAGTTTGTCCGCGGGCCCTCGGAGTCGTTCTCCCGCCCCAACCCCCAACCCCCAGCCACCCCCATCCCCGGAATGAGACAATATATTTCCAAAGGGAATAGAAACTGAAGTGAACGCTCTACAGTTTTCCCCCTCCTCCTCCTCCCAACTGTCCTCACAAAGACGGATTTTGCCGTCTCGACGGGAAAATACTGCTCTCACAATCCCAGCCTTCCACAGCAATCACGTAGCCGATCCCAGGAACCCCTCCCTTCGTTTGCTTTGAGGCGTAGGCCGAACGAAGCTCGCCCAAGTATCCCTTGCACCCAACATTCAGAAGCAGATGTAGCTACTGTAGCTAGGATCCGAAATACCGTCGCTGGAGGTTCTCACGGAGTCCACGTAGTTAGATGGGAGTCCACACACGATTCCCTGCACGGTACTCGGCGTATCGGCGTCGGAGTTTGTAACGTCTGGCATCCAGCAGCTGCTGGTCGTTCCTGCGAACGCAATCTGGCTGGCGGGCCTCTTCCGTGTATCGCGTGATGCAATAAAGCAAGGCGACAGCGTTGGGTTGCTGGAGAAAGAACAGCGTCTTTTGTTTGAGTGTGCTTATATACATATTAGTGGGAAGGGTGACGGCCTCCGCGAAACCCCGTCTCCGCATAGCGCGTGCTCGGTTCAGATAACACAATTGATACATCCCCCTCTGTTTGAAAGGAGACAGCAGGGAAATGAAAATGAACACAAGAAAATGCAACTCAAGAAAATGCATTTTGCGTAGATTACGTCGCTGGTCCCGTCGTTGTTAACAAAGGTTACACATCTGCTTCAGGGCACTTGCACAACGTTTCTTTTGTTAGATGGCGAGGGGGTCTACGTTGCCGTAGCGACATTTTGAGAGCCGGAACAGGTGACGCACAGGTTGGAGCTCTGGACACCGTAGGCACTGCAGCCCTTGGCACTGGGGATGCTCGTGTTGAACCGCCTTCGTAGCCGCAATCGACAATCTCTGGATGACCACTATGAAACTCTTCTTGAGTGGGTAAAATGTGTTGCCGGTTACGTCGCAGTAGCCTACCTTCGTCTGTGAAGACGTTGTAAGACCGTGGTTGAGGCAACGGTTCTTTGACGTCTGCTTTTGTAGTCCATGTCCCATTCCTCACTCGTACGACGCCTCATTTCCTTAGAGGAGCCACTGGGCGCCTGTTTGTCTACATTTAGCGGTGCTTGAAGACCGTTGTTCTGGGCTTCCTGTGAATGCACAGCAATGTTGAGCAAACGATCCGAGCCTGGAGCAGCTCCGCAGGCGATCGGAAATCGGCTTCCAGCGGTGTAGTCCTGTACGAAAGAAGCAAAGTGGTCAAATCGTATACAAACCTCTTAATATAAAGTGGTGAAATCGCTCACAGCCGAAAAGAATGCCATTGTCTCCTTTTCTATTGGAGAATACCGCTGTGCCGTATTCGATATTACCTTTGACGCAGATACCAAGGGTTTCCAATGGGTGCAATGACGTTGCAGAAGCTTCGCGCCCACTCCATTCTGTGACGCGTCGCAGGACACTTTAGTTGCTTTTTTGGAGTCGAATATTGCTAGTAATGGGTGTTTGCTCAAAATATCGCACAGTTGTTTCCACTCGTACGCGTGGTTTTCTGACCATTCAAAAACCGCGTCGTTCTTGATAAAGCTTCTGAGCACAGTTGTTTTCTCAGTGAACGGAGAATATCCTTGGACGTCGAAGTTTACGTCGACGTCTTCTACGTGCGGAAGCATGGCGTCAAGCTTCGTAGTCGGCAGCATTCCGTAGACATGCTCGAACGGTGCCATCTGCGTAGTTTCCTGGATAGCCATGTTGTACGCAAATGTGACATACGGTAGTACTTCGTCCTAAGTGTTATGTTCAAGGTCGACGAATATAGACAGAATATCCGCGATCGTCTTGTTGAGATGTTCCCGTAGTGAGTTCATATGGGGTTGGTACTCCGTCGTTCTTCGGTGATTCGTGTTGCTGTAGCGTAAGATTACTTGCATCAGATACGCAGTGAAGGCTATTCCGCGAGGCTCCATGTCGGAGCACAACTTGGTTTATGAAAAACTTGGACTTCTTGTGTACTCCCACTCGGATAAGCGGGGCCTCTGCGCAGGGCGTGATGTAGTCGTTTGCTCTAATGTGACAATCGACTTGTTCTCGGACCGTGACAAAAAGAACGGGCCCAGAAGATTAATTACAATCTGTTGTAAGGGCCTCGGTGGGACGCCAATCGGCTGCAGAAGTCTGGTTGGTCTTCTCGGCGGCATATTTGTCGCTTGCAGTCATGACAGCTCGGGACGTAGTGCGATACATCGGCTGCAAGGCGGGGCCAGTAGTAGTTCGCCTTGATTTTTACGACGGGTGAATGTGGCACGCTTCCGAAATTGCTTCCCGGAGGTCTGCAAGGATTATAGGAAAATAATTCGTTCTCTTTCCGGGTTTGAAATTTTTTCTTGTGAGGACAGAGTTCTTGAGGCGTCCTTCTAGGTAGTCTATCGTGACGCGTAAGTCGCGGTCGGCATGCTGATGGGTGGCTAGGTCGCTCTCCGGCCTGACTCCAAAAAAACGAACTCTCTGCAGCGGTGTCGTGAGGTGGTGGGTCGACGTGGGCGCGGGACAGACAGTCGGCGTCGGAGTGTTTCCTGTCGGATTTGTAGATGATTTTTACGTCGAATTCCTATAGGCGCAAGTTCCATCGCCCAAGACGGCCGGAGGGGTCCTTCAAATTGGCGAGCGAACACAACGCATGGTGTTCTGTAACAACATTGAATGTTCTACCATACACGTATGGGCGAAATTTTAAAATCGTCCATATAATGGCGAGGCACTCTTTTTCAGACGCTGAGTAGTTGTTCTTCTCCTTCGACATACCACGGCTTTTTCTTTTACTTTTTGTCACCGCTTCGTTTTTGGACGAGGACGGCACTTATGCCTATATCACTGGCGTCTGTGTGCATTTCCATTTCGGCGTCTTCATCGAAAGGAGCGAGCACAGAAGGGCTTTGTAGGAGTTGTTGCAGCTCGCAGAATACTTCCTCACGGGAACTTTCCTAGCTAAAAGGAGGGCTATCTTCCATTAAGCTTGTGAGTACCTCTGAAATCAGTGCATATTTTTCGACGAAGGGCTGGTAGTATGCGCACAGTCCGAGAAGTCTTCGCACGCCCTTTTTGTCTTTCGGTGTTCGGAAGGTCGCTATGGCTGAAGTTTTCGCTGGGCGAAGACAGGACCCCTGCTGCGTTGACGACGTTGCCCAAAAACTTGAGTTCCTCGCACTCGAAGCGACACTTTTCCGGCTTCAGCGTAAACCTCGTCGTACGGGTGGCCTCGACTACAGACTCCAACCTTGCAAGGTGTTCGTCGAAAGTCTGGGCGAGTACCACAACGTCGTCGAGCTATAAAAGGCAGGTGTGCCACTTCAGACCAGCTAGCACAGTGTCCATGACTCTTTGAAACGTTACTGGCGCCGTGCACAGGTCAAACGGCATTACCTTGAATTGGTGTAGGCATTCCGTAGTTATAAATGCAGTCTTCTATCGATCTCTCTTGTTCACTTCAATTGGCCCGTAGCCGTCTTCAGATTCATCGATGAAAAGTACTTCGCGTAGCAGAGTTGGTCGATGGTGTCATTCATTCGTTCGAAGGGGTAAACGTTCTTTTTGGTGATTTTGTTCTATCGCCGGTAGCTAACGAAGAACCTCAGTGTGCCGTCCTTTTTCTTCACGAGTACAATCTGAGCAGTCCAGGGGTTTTTCGATGGCATTATAATGTCGTCGCTCAGCATGTCTTCGACGTTTGTCCGGATGGGTTCCTGCGCGTGTGAAGACATGCGGTACAGTGACTGTCGGGTAGGCCGGGCTCCATCTTCGCTTATAATTCGGTGTTTCTCTAGGGGTGTCTGATGCAATGTTGAGTTGGACGAACAACACTTGCTGTAGTGATGCAGGAAATCCTATAGTTTGTCCCGGTTTTCATGCGGCAGCACCGGATTCACGTTGGAGAGATACGGCAGCTTGAAATCGCCTGCGCGTGTGCGTTAAAATTTGGTGACCGCAATTACGTCACTTGGTTTTTGCGTTTCTTCAAGGAACGCAATTGCAGCGACCTTGCTTAGATCCTGGTACTCGGTAAAACTAGTGACCAAAACTTGGGATTGGCGTTGCTTAAATCGCGCGATGCCTCCTGCGACGGAGTCACCGCGGTCGAGAAGCAAACTTTGGTCACTCTGCACGATAGCGTTGATGTCAGGAGCAGCATCGTCACAGTAGACGGTGATCATCAAGCTTGAGTAGGGTGGTAGGGTGATGTGATCGTTGGCGATCCTTACAGCAGCACGGCGTTCAGGTTTCGGCTGCGGCGTCGTGGAGTGATCGGAGGAAAACGTTATCGTCTTGTTCTGCAAACTAATTATTGCGCCGTTGTCCGTCAAGAAGTCCATTCCGAGCATTGCATTGCGGGGGCAGATAGGCGAAATTACGAGCCCAGCAGTGTACGTAGTGCCGTTTATGGTCCCTTAGACGGCACCACCTATACACAGTAACGTCCCATCTTGTCGCAACTTCGTTTAGCTTAGACGCAAATTACCCGCTCATTACCGAGTAGTCGGTTCCCGTGTCGATGAGGGTGACACGTTCAAAGCCGTTTGTGGCAACTGGACGTCGGACGCCTCTTTGCTCGTGTTTCAGATGTGTCGGGTAGTCGTATCTCCGCTTGTGCGTGTTCGCGTTTGGGCACTATGCATCGTGATTGTCGTCTCATTTTCAGTCGCAGGCCCTGTAATTTCGGGTACGCGTCGCGTCGTGCGGCTTACCTCGGGTTCCGGAGTCAGTCAGGTTTGGGTACGCTCGTCTGGCTCAGGGCATGTCATGAATTACGGTGTTCAGTGAATCCTTGCGCCGCTGGAGGGTTTTTATTTTTCGCCACTTGGCTACTTTGCCCCCTGAAGTTGCTGCTTTTATTTTGCCCTGCGTGGTCTGGGGGGCCTTCCAAGTGCGAAGACAGCATTGCTACAGTGGTTCGGGTACTCGTATGGGAACGGCGACGGCGAACGGTTGACACGAGCTGACACGAGGGTTAGAGATAGATAACCATAGACCTCACGTGGTCGTTGTCCAGTAAGAAGGCGAGGTGTGTCGACGGAGAAACCACACAGTCTGAGCCTCTTGTAAGAGAAGCGACGGTAGAGGTGTTCGGCTTCTCCACAGTGGTAGCACAGAGGGCGATTTTCTAGAGTTCGCTATATGTCGGTCTTGCTCGACGTCTCGTTTCCGGCTACAGGGACTGAAGGTCAAGCGGGTACAGTGCGCGGCGGTACGGCGGGGCCTTTTGACGACGTGTTAGAGCAAAGCGTGGTCGACGAACAACCGCGGAGTACGTTATAGCTTGTGGCTCGCGGGGTACTTCGGATGGCGTAGAAGCTCCGAACGCTTTTTGCACTTTTCGTAGTCACGTCGCTAAGGGAAGCAACTTGGAGTTGCCGCGTTGCGGGGAGAAGTTTTTGCAGCTACTCTCTAGGCTATCCTCGTAGGCTATCAGCCGGAATCTGCATGTTGTGGACATACTTCACATCGGCCTTACCAACAAAGTTGCAGTAATTGTGCTAAGGACGCATTTCGAGGGCCTTTTCAAATGTGATGTCTTCGGTCACAAATTCGGTGAAGGTTTAGGGTGGATTGCGGACACGTCTAGCATTAAGAAACGCACCTGTTTCTCTTCTGTCATTTTGGGTTGCACGCGGATAATTATTTGTTTCATCTTCTGAAGGAACATCCCTACCACTTCGTTGTGCTGTTGCGTGCGCGTTTCTAACAAAAGGGCGGCTCATTTTTTGCGCTCGACGGGGGCCCTTAAAGCGAGTACAGTCAGTTCGGGAATTTTAATGGTCCTTAACCCACGTTCGGGCCGTATCTACTAAATAGAAGAAAACATGGCGGAACGTTTCTTCGTCATTCCACCAGGTAAAGATGCCGACGCTCTCTACTTTCTCCAACCAGCCCTCAGACACTTCTCCGGGTGATCCGCGGAACGATGGTGGTTCCACGGGATGTTGCGGGACAATAGAGGGAGTGGTTTGTTGCACGATGTGGTCGGTTGCAGGGGTGTTTCTTGTGGTTCGTTCTGGTAGGAGACCTAATTTGGCCGGTAAACCTTGCAGTCGGGGCTGGCTCGGCTTTTGCTGGCTTCTCGGCTTCCGGAAGGCGACGGGAGCATTAAGGGTTGCTACACAGCCCATCCACCAGATGTCACGAAGCCAAAAATGACACAGTGGTCTTGATGCAAAAACAAGTTTATTGTAGCAAACTTGTGTGCCCCTAACAACTGGAAAGATACACAGGCGGCGAAGAAGCAGTCAACTCAGTGACGTGCGTACGCGAGTGTCGGCAAATCTAATAAAGCGGCGTCTGATCCACTGGCTTTTATCTTCTGACGGAGTGTTTCTCGAACCGTCGATTTACTTCCAGAACATTGCAGATCAAAGAAGACTATTCTAGGCACGAGAAGTTAGTTCGATAAACTCTCCCAATGAAAGGATATAACACGTGTGGTATAAAGAATGGAATGCGCGCGTCATTTGACAGCGATAACGCAGATAACACAGCCCGGCGCAGCCGCCTGGAAAAGCGTAAACAAACAAACCGAACTCATGGCAACACAGTCTCGTAGTAATTCCTATATGACTGCTTCTTTTGTATTTTCAGATGTATTTTGTATGAATGCATACTGAGTTTGTTGGTGTAATTTGTATTTGCAACTATAGCACGTAATTTTGCGTCCAGTAACAATACGGGAGGACGTTTTGTTGAAAAAACTGCTCGCTAATACACTTAGCCTCAACTTACCGTCACAGGTGTTGATCAAAGAAACTTCGTTTTTAAAGCGAAGCTTTCTACCTCAACACCCCCCCCCCACAAGGGTTCTTTCGCGACCGTTGGTGTCAAAAGAAAACTTCCGCGAATAAATAAAAGAATTCACTGGCGCAGTCAGGAATAGAACCTGAAACTAATAGAGTAATAAAGCGAGAGCCTGTTGTCTTACCGATTTACCTACGAGCCCACGCGGAGACGGAGAACACAAGTGATGCATTCACCAAGCACATCTCCGGGTTGAACCCCTGCATTCTCGCTAAATGCCACGCGATGTCGATTAAACGAAGTTCACACCAATTCATCCTACACCCTTACTCACACCCTAGTAAGGCAATGTGCCTAATCCTGTGGCTTCCAGTATTGACGTAAAAAATCTCAGCTTATTGTGGTCTGCCATCACGCCAAACGAAACCTCAAGGAACTCATTGGAATACTCCTTCATGGCCAGGCCATCAAAAGAGCTCCAGAATCAAGATCGTGGGCGTACAACCTAAGGCCAGCACAAGACTGACGTATCCTTGCAGCGCCTCATACACAGCCTCGATAAAACCATACACATGATCAGGCGAGTTGCCACCAAGAATGGAGGCCTCAAGGAATCCGATAAGTTTCGATTAGTTCAAGCTTTTGTCCTCTACAGTATCAATTACGTCAACCCCCTGTCTTCCTATCCGCAAGGAGAACATAAAGATGCTTTATATAATGATTAGAAAGGTGGTTTAGCAAGCCATTCGTCTTCCCATGAGCGCGTCCACGGACAGGCTGCTTAGCACGGGGCTCTTCAACACCATGGAAGAGCTTATAGAGGGCCATCTTTCTATCCAGAATCTCCGAATAAGCCGGCTCCGAATGCTCCGAATGAGCCAGCTCCGAATGCGGCGGCTCGGCGCATCCTTCACCAGATTAGCTGGGCAGCACAGATTGTCACTCCACTTGATGTACTCCAGAACGTTTGGCGACAAGAACTAAAGATGCTCCCTCTCCTTAGAAATATGAACCCCTAATACAATGAGGGTCGCCTACAAGAACGGGCTCAAGCAGTCAACACCACCGTAGGTGGGGATCATGCCGTTATCTACACAGACGTATCCCAACATCCAGGGCAGCAGTACGTCATCATCGTGGCTACCTCCAGAACCAGCATCCTTGCTTGTGCCTCACTCAACATAAAGACCTGATGGCAGCAGAAGAGGCAGCCATCGGCTTGGCTCTCACTCAACAAGGGGTTCGTAAGGTGGTCAGCGATTCCCAACAAGACTACCAGAATTACAAGTCGGGATTAATGTTCCGACCTTTACGGCGTATGCAAAAACCACTCCGCAAATGATCCCATTCAACTCATCCGGGCACCCGCTCACGCTTCCGTGGAGGGGAACGAATACGCAAACCCAGCCCTCTCCTTTACCCCCTTTGCTATGGAGCTGCACGAGGACAGTCACCCGCTCCTCTCGTTCAGGGACATAACGCAGAATTGTCGCCTTCTGAGACAGATCCTACCTTCGCCTTACCCTCATACAATCTGGCTCCTTCCTACACCTGAAACGTCTTTACATAATGCACCCGAATCGCTACGACGCTGAATGTAAATTTTGCTCAGAAGTAGGAACACTGCCACATAATCTGGGTGTACGACTTTAGCCCTGGGCACCCTCCTCTCATTCCTTATACTACTCAACAAGAGCAATGGGAAATGCTGCTGTCCAGCCCCTTTCTGCCTACACAGCTTTAGCTGGTGGACAGAGCACAGGCGGATCGGACTGAATATGGGCTGCAGTGAAGAAGGAACCCCTCCCCCGTGCTGCACTCTGGGCCGTTCAGAAACCTGAATAGAAGTATTTTTTCGTACATCTCCTTTTGCTCCTCCTACGTCTTCACCGTCTCTGCTGCCTATCTCGTCGCCTGCGTCCGCTACAGCAGAAACGGAGAAGTGAGATCGTCTAAGACCGGGTTTGAGCTTTATTTTATAAAAAAAATTCCACTCATGTGCTACACCAATGCAACTGAACGAACCACCCTTCATGCATCATGCAATAATTTATCCTTACCAAATATATCTCTTTGAAATATTACAAGGTGTAGTTACGGGCATTTCACTTCTCTCTGGTTTCACTATTTGTAGAGCGACGTGAGTGAATTTAATTGATGTCGCATGTGTAATTCTTGTGGGTGCAGTTTACAGCTTTGCTTCGCAACCACATTCACGGGGTGGATTGGCGCTAATTTTTTTCCAAACACAGTTCTTTACAACTAGTAAAATAAATAATTGCCTTTGAAAAAAAATGGTAATGGAATGGTACAAATATAACAAATCTGTAGATTGCAATGTAGAAATTCACATGCCTTCTTGTTACTTTTTTTTTCCAAAGTAAAAGCATACACCCATTGGGCCCTCCCTAAACGTATAGTTACAAACGCGCTCGAACACGCGCACACAAGCAGACACAACATATTTTACTTTCTATAAACCCCAGGTGGTAGACAGTGTGTCGGCATTTATGCTCCGGGGGTAGGTCCTAAATACGAGTAAGGAAGCCAGCTGGTACGTGCCATACTGGTACACAGAGGAGGAATAAGCATTAGTTTTTAAGGCCGCGTCTAAGAAGTTAGCCGTCATTACGTGCAAATCACTCAACGAAGTCACGCGAGGAAGCCTGTAATGGCTGTAATGGCTGTAAGCCTGCAATAACTGTAATTTAAGGCTGTAATGTGCGTAATAAATAAACTAGTTATGAGGCGGCGCTGGTGCTTTTTTTTATATTTGCGCGCAGTCTATGTTTTTAGATGGATCATTACAAACGCCACGAGCTTTCACGTTTTTTACAGTGTAGTGAATATATTGATTGCTTTTTCAGTTGATTCGCAATACTATCATTCTCTCGGGATCAAGACCGACCAAGGCAGGTGTTTGTGAAAATGGAACGTGCATTGCAGGTAGGCACCGACCAGAAGCCATTTCGAAAACCAAATGGCATTTGTTTATAACCAGTGTGTAATATACATGTGTAAGTTGTGTGTAACCACAAGCGTGAACGTCATCCTGATGAATTTGAAGTTTTATGTGCTCTGGCTCCACAGCCGCCCTGTAGTTGCTTTATTACTGCTTTTTTTAGATTTTTTGTAGTTTCCTTAACCTTTTACTGTATTTGCGGAGTAAAACTTATCTGAGTTTATAGTTTTTTGTAAAAAGGCTTGAGGTGGCAATCCCGGAAAACGTTTTTGGGAAGCATTGGCCGACTACTCTCATCTTCAACGAACTGTGGGAGGTGTGGTTTTAAGAAACTTCGTAACTTTTCCAATCTGCTGTTAGAATGATTCATATATATGAATCGCGTTTGATACCAACTGTATTTTAAATATATTTTAGGGTAAGAATTCTGGCGTTGGCACTCTATATATTCACATGCATTTGTAATCGCGTTTTTTTAATAAAAGCGTAGGGAAAGTAAAAACTTTCCTAATATTTAATTTACTCGCACACACACACACACAACGATGATTTATTGTCAATAAACACAATCAGGTGGAAAATTTTCTAGTGCTTATATCCCGGAAATTACGTAATGAACAAAAGAAAGCAAGTTTCAACTTGCAAGCTTGAGCTGTCGAGTAGGTGTAGGTATTATCTGGATTGTCCAAAACTATACCATGTTGGGCTAGTCGCTTAGTTGGGGTTAAGATTCGAAGGAAGGTACGGCGTGTAGAAAAGAAGGGCGAAGCGGGCGTGAGCACGTGCCACGACCATAATCACGATTAGTGGTTCGAGGACTGCCAATAAAGAAGCACGTATCGCTCTGTCTAGGGCTCTGGGGCTTTGACTCGCGCTAGCTTCCACTGCATCTTTGGTGCCGAAACCCCGGAAATCGCCCTTCGGAGCATCACCCTCATGGCTTCGTCGATCGACCGCCTTCGAAAGACTCGTAGCATCGTCATGAGCGGTGTCACGCGGCCTCTCACCTAGCTCAATCACCTGCTGCAGGAGCCCTCCCTTTCGCGGCAACCATGAGCTCCCTCGTCGAGTACATCGCACAGCGAGAGCGTGAGCACACCACCTTCAACAAGATAATTGCCGATGCCACGGACGACGACGGGCTGGAGCAGGAGCTCGAAGGAGCGGCAGAGTAAACCCGCAAGATATCTTACGCCGTCTCTCAAGCACGCTTCCTCCTACGAAACGCCCAGCAAGTGCCCAGCGCGACCGATTCCATCGCCAGCGGAGGGACAGCCGTTCCAGTTATTGATCCCACGGGTGCGTCAGGCGGGCACACGCATGCGTCACGTCATCGGATGGTTATCCTTCACATGCTCCAGATCCCAGCGTTCTCGGGAAATCTGCACAACTGGCAAGGTTGTGGGATGATTTTAACATCACGATCCATGGAAATACCGAGCTGCCGAAGATAGAGAAGTTTAACTGCTAAATTGACATACTTGATCGGCGACGTCGAACGAGCCATTGAGAGAATCCGGCTTGCCGACGCGAACTACGACATCGCGGTTCAGACCTTAGTTCAGCGATTCGGCCGATGAGACTTGCTCATCAACGAGCACATTCACCAAACCATGGCAACAAAGCCGATCAGAAGCTCAACGGACATCGAGAGGGTCCGCGAAATGTATGACAAGATACAACTCCGTGTCAGCGCCTTGGAATCCCTGGGAGTTCCACGCGAGCAATACGCCGTAATCCTGAACCGTGCACTGCTCCGATGCCTGCTGGATGACTTGACTCTTATGTACCCGCAGAGAGTGAAGGAGACGGACAAGGGGCTAACGGTCGAATCCGCGGCGCGGCAGCAAGGAGCTGGCCAGGTGAAAGAGCTAATAGAATTCTTAAGAATTGAAATCGAAATTCGCGGGGAAGGAAGACAAGGACAGCCTCCCTCCAACGCTGCTCGTCGATCCGTCCAAAATGGCGACTTGACCTCTCCACGACAAGCGGAGGCACCCGTCCCCTCAGCGTGGGCCTTGACCATGAAGTATCAGTCCGTAATAATACCGGCGCGTTCCTTGTGTGACAGCCATGGTCACAAGGTGCGGACTGCCTGGTTGACATGTCGACGAATGAGAAGAGGACGCGGTTGCACAACGCTCATTGCTGTTTTCGGAGCGGCCGACGTAATCATGTGGTGCTTCAGTGCAGAGCTTCCCGCAACCTGACCTGCAGCAGTTCCAATCGGCGGCACCTAACCGTCCTGTGTGACTTGTTCAATCCGACTGGCAGCAGCACGCCCAGATAAACACGACAGGTAGAAGCTAGAGAAAGGGCTCCTGCCGTCATTATTGCTTCGAGCGGACACTGCGGGGCAACTTCAGTGTTGCTCCAGACAGCCCGAGCCTTGGCAAAGGGTGTACGGCGACGCCTTGTTGTTCAAGTGCTATTAGGCACTGGCAGCCAACGCACCTTCATTCGCTAGGATGGGGCTAGGCCCTGAAATGCACAGTTCTCAGCACGGAAGACCTGTCCTTAGTAACGTTCGGTACTGCGAAGTCACCCAATGTTCTACGGTGCCGGCGAGTACAGGTGACGCTATGCGGACAAGCTCGTGGAAGGCCGGTCGTGTTGGAAGCTTTAGAAGTTCGGAGATTTCCCCTCTTACGAGTCCAGAACTCGACACCGCGACCGTAAAAACCCTTATAAAAAGCGGTACGACATAGCCGACGCCATCCATCCGAGTACATGGAAAGCAAATGAAATCAACGCACTGGTTGGTTCAGACGCGTACTGGAAGGTGGCCACGGGCAGGGTGGACAGAATCAAAAAGGAGCCCTCACAGCAGTAGAAACAGTTCTAGGCTCGACCGTTCAAAAAAGGCTCGCTTCTCTCGCATGCACCTTTACCGGTGCCATGTTCCTGTCGTGCACCCCACCGGGACATTTGGACTTTGACGCTTCCGCCATGTGGCGGCTCGATGCCATTGGCATTGATGACCTGAGTCACGAAAACTCGCTGCAGGAGAGCCCGGTGGGAACATTCGAGCGAAACATCACCCGTATCGAAGGCCGGTACCAAGTACCACTTATGATCCAGGCTCCTGGTTTACCTCCTGCCAGCGACAATCTTCAGCTCGCGGAGCACCGTCTGCGGACGCAACTGAACCGATTACGGGAACAACCTGAGTTGCTCGAGCAGTATGACGGGGCAATTCGAGCATATTTTACGACAACCATGCGGAACGAGTTGCAAAGTAGCAGCGCCCAGGCAACAATTTCTAGTACATGCCCCACCATGCCCTCATCCGAAAGGACGCAGGGACAACAAAGATCTGAGTAGTGTTCGACGCTTCTTCGCATACAGCCGGCCAGCCATGCCTAAACGACGTCCTTTGCAAGGCCATGAAGCTTGGGGTCGAAGTCGTCCAGCTGCTCATGACTTTTCGTTGTCACCCTGTTGTCATCGTCGCATACAGAAAAAAGGCGTACCCGCAGTTGCTGATTCGACCAGAAGATCGCGACGCGTCGAGATTCCTCTGGGTGGAACGACTACCTACTATCTGCACTATCTGCACTATCTAACTGCACTTCCACATTTACCAATTTCTGATTTATACGCTGCCCATATTTGTACTGTTTGTATTCCTTGTATCCATGTATTCCTTTGTATTTCTTGTTTGTATTCCTTGTATTCATGTATGTTGCCTGTTCGTATTCTTTGTACCTATGTATGCGGTGGATCACCCGAGAAGGCCCTGTGCTGTTGGTGAGCACCAGGAGGATGACCCGCGTACCGTTTGGCGCGTCATCCAGCCCATTCCTTCTGGCTGCCATGATTCGCCACCATCTCCAGGCCTGTCGGGAGCAGTACCCGGAAACAGTAGCACTGCTGGAAAGGGCATTCTACGTGGATGATCTCATAATTGGTGTACTTAGCGGCGAAAACGCAATTCAAGTATACGAGCAAGCTCGCAAAATATTCTCCCAGGCCGGAATGGAGATACGAAAATGGGCATCAAACTCAGTGGAGCTCCGACATCAGTTTGTGCGACACAACGTCGCAATCAAAAATGAAGCGAGAGACGCAATCAGGATGAAGGTGTTGGGAGTGGCATGGGAGCGTGCTGGAGACTGCATTTACCTGTCGACGAAAGACGCATCAGAATTTGCGGCAGCCAAGCCGTCAACCAAGCGCACCGTGCTCCAGACGTTTGCGAGAATGTATGATCCCTTGGTATACTTTGCACCATTAACTTTAACTGCCAAGCTTGTGTTCCAGGACCTCTGGAAAAAGAGCCGCGCATGGGATGAACACCTTCCAGATGACGAACAGCGCGATGGAACAGTTGGTGCGCCTAATTAACAGAGTTGAATGAGGTACAGGTTCCACGGTTCATATTCTCGCACTCGTTCGATGTGGAAGGTTCACTCAAAATTCACGCTTTTTGCGATGCAAGCCCGCGAACTTACGGCGTTTCTATATACGTCCGAAAGCTGGGTGCCAGTGGCCTATATGACACCAGATTGTTAATTAGCAAGAGCCGAGTCGCCCCTCTCAGACCCATTTCCCTGCCTCGGCTAGAGCTTCTTGCCTGCGTTATTGCTGCACGACTCATACATTATGCCAAAACAATTGCAATTGTGGAAGATTCCCCCGTCAGTTTGTGGACAGACTATCTTGTTGCTCTGCACTGGATTACGAGCGCCGCCACGACGCGTGACCAATTGGTAGAACCCCACGTGGCTGAAATACGACGAATAAGTGGTCCTACAAATTGGAACCATTGCAGCGGGGAACACAACCCGGCAGAATTAGTCACTGAAGGTGCATCGTCGCCGGCTCTTCTGCACTCAACCCAATGGTGGCACAGACCTTCGTGGCTCCTAGGTCCAAAACAGGAGCTCCCTGAAACACAGATTGGTGATGTTGACCCGAAGGAAGTCGTAGTGTCACACGAAACTTTGGTTTGCCCTTGCGATGTCACGAAGCACGAACAGCTACTGACTGTAGAAAATTTCAGCACCCTCAGGCGCCTTTTGTGGGTCACGACCTGGGTTCTATATTTTCTGCAAAATGCCCAGCGGTGGGTGCCATCAGCAAGCGGTCCCCTCACAGCAACTGAGATGATGAAAGCTGAACGCTACTGGATGCGCCACGTCTAGCTGGAGTTTTTCAGCACTGAATTACGCGCACTGGCAGTCGGTCAGACCGTTTCTTTGACATCAGCGGTGCTTCCACTTTCACCCTTCATGGATGTCGAAGGTCTGCTCCGCGTAGGAGGCCGAATACACAAATTTATTTCCAGCATCGACGTCAAGCACCCGACTCTGCTACCTGCGCGGTACAAGTTTACGTACCTCATTGTTTTGGTGGCCCACCACCACACTCTTCACGGTGGAGTCGAAGCCACGCTCACGGAGACACGAGAACGTTTCTGGATTGTGAAGGGACGCCAAACCGTCAAAAGGGTGCTCGCCCAATGTCTGACTTGCAGACGCCGGAGGCTGAGTGCCCAAACTGCACCGTTTGCTCCATTGCCAAGCGACAGAATCACGGCAGCACACCCGTTCTCGGTGGTCGGCCTGGACTTCTGTGGACCACTCTACGTGCGTGGAAAAGATCCTATCCCAAAGGCTTATATTTTATTATTTTTCTGTGCTGTCACTCGTGCCATACATTTGGAGCTGACTTAGGATATGACAGCGGCTACCACGCTACTAGCTTTTCGTCGGTTCGTGTCAAGACACGGCAGACCGAACACTGTTTACTCTGACAACGCTCACTCGTTTCATAGGTGCGCTCGAGCATTTAAAGCCGCTGCGTCAGCCATTCAAGAATATGCGAGTGGGCTAAATGTGCACTGGAAATTCATTGTTGATCGAGCCCCTTGGCGGGGTGGGTGGTGGGAGCGTCTCATTCGCTCCACCAAGGACGTTCTCAAGCGCTCACTTGGGTGCAGTAGCCTTACTGCCGAAGCTGTGTCCACCACCCTTTGTGAAGTGGAAGCTGTTATTAATAGCCGACCTCTAACATACGTTGAAAACCACCCCGATGAAGAAGTGCCACTTACGCTTCTCCACTTCCTGACCGGTAGGCGTGCGCTTTGCATGCCCCAAGAGTTCGCGGTAACCGAGACGTCGTCACCTCCAGCTGACCTACGGCGACGAGCACGCTAACATCAAAAGCTGACGGCTGAGTTGTGGCGCAGATGGAGGAACGCATACTTGCTGTTACTGAGTTCGGCTCGCAGCTGTCCCCAGGCTACTTCACCGCAGCTGAAGTTGGGCGACATCGTAATAGTGCCTGACGACAACGCTCCGCCAATGCAGTGGAAACTTGGACGAGTGATAATGCTGTACCACGGCGACGACGGCGTCGCTAGAGCGTACTCGGTGCGAATAGCAACGGGTCACGGGATAAACTGTCCAGTGCAAAAACTTTACCCGTTAGAATCAGCCCTCTAATCATCTTGGGCCAGCGGGAGGATGTAAAAAAGAAGAGCGAAGCGGGCGCGAGAACGCGCCATGATCATCATCAGGATTAGTGACTCGAGGGCAGCCAATAAAGAAGCCCGTATCGCTCCGTCTAGGGTTCTGGGGCTTTGACTCGGCCTAGCTTACGCGACACGACGCACATTTTGATGAAGGATAGACAGAAATACCCACCACAAGCACTGACTGTCAACTCATTGCTTTAGTACAAGTTACGGAATATAAATAGTACACTTACAGGAAAAATCCAAAGGTGCGTGCAAAGAGCGAGAAGGTTGCCACGCCGATCAAGGCATTATTGATGTCACTCAGTTTATCACCGTAACCTTCTCTTTGGCCTTCAAGAATGCAATTTATTTTTTGTATGACAGCTATCGAGGGAACACTGACACAGTTATCACCGGCTTTTTCAATCAAGTAGCTTCAGCATGTTTCCTCGTGGTTTGGTTCCTGCTCTTAAAGATTACTGTTGTGTTTTCGAAATCGGGGAGATGACTACAACGTGACTACGATTCCGTCGGCTATGCTGTGATAGCCGACGGAATTGTAGTCATGTTCCTCGATCCGTTCATTCTAGCATAGGCCTGTCTGGGCTATATATTTCTTGCCACAGACTGTAGAAATCCGGTAAACTTCATTTTGTCAATTAGTGATTTTTGTCTAATGCTCAGTATTTGTTTTTTTGTGTGTGGACAGGGTTGCTTCTTTCGCTTAGCTGGGATATTTTGTGTGGTGCCAAAAATACGACGTAATGTGAACACGCTCACCAGTCTTCTTAAGGTTGTGAGAGAGCTTACGGAAGTGTGGAATGACCGATATCTTTTTCCTGGGATGCGTTGCGCCTTCAAGCGCACTTTCGCGGTTCCTTCTGCGCTTTTTTTATTTCACTAATGAGGCCTTCAGCAACTGACTCAAGTAGCAGCCGGTGATACTCAGCGTTGCTGAGCCGGTCAAGTTGCCAATGGAAACTTTCCGGGCTCATGCAACGCTGGGAACCACCGGCCGCTACTTGTATCTGTGACTGAAAGCCCGATTAGTAAAATAAAAAAGCTCTGCAGGAACCGCCACAGCGCGCTAGAAGGTGCAACGCATCGCAGGAAAAAGATTGCGGTCATTCCATACTTCCGTAAGCTCTCTTACAATCTTAAGAAGATTGATCCCCGCTTTTAAGCGAACGCCGTATTTTCACCACCAAACAAAAAAATTCCGCGCTACACAAAAGAAGCAACCCTGTCCACAAAGGAAAAAAAACAATTACAGTACTGAGCATAACAAAAAAATCACTGAATGCCAAAACGGCGTTGTTTACCGGATTCCTATCGGATGTGGTAAGAAATATATAGACCAGACAGGCCGCTGCCTAAATGAACGCCCAAAAAAACACGACTACAATGCCCTATCGGCTATCACAAGACCACGTGTGGCAGCCCGTACGTGACTGCCTGCTGTGTGCTGGTGGTATCCCCAAGTTTGAGCACAACAGTAATCTTTAGGAGCAGGAACCAGCCCACGAGGGAACTTGTTGAAGTTGCAATGATTGAAATAGCTGGTGATAACTGTGTAAGAGTGGCCTCGTTAGCTATCACGCCAAAGGAAATCGCATTCTTGGAGGCCAGAGAAAAGTGTATGTGGCGATAAATTCAGCGACATAGTAACAATTTGACCGGCTGGGCAGCCTTCTGCTCTCTTTTTGTACGCGCTTGTTGCATCTTTCTCTGTAAGTGTGCTATTTAGTTTCCGTAAATTTTTTATCAATGAAGCGATCGGTTTATAATTACCGCTTGTGGTGTGTATTTCTGTTCGTCCTTAGTCAAAATATGCTCTGTTCCTTCCTTCGCATCTGCACTATGCAATTTTAGAGGCGGTTGCTGAACACTGGGTACAGCTGAGAAGTGACTCGCAGCACGTACCACGAAGGCGTTTTGGAACCGGTGTCAGAGCCGCATAACGCCGCCGCCTAATGATAAATGAAAAGAATTAGGGGTAAATGGGTTACGGTGGAGGGCCTGAATAGTGTGGCCATGGTGTCGTAACATCCACAGAGGGGACCTAGGGTTGTTGGTTTAGATGCGGCTATATGCAATGAACCTGTTTTTGACACGGAAAGCTGTTAGAACGATCCGCTGCAACAGTTTTTCCGTTGTAGAATATGAACGGCGGACTGGCTGTATTCCTGGTAGCAGATGTGGTACTGGATGGCGATAGCCGTGCAGCTAATAAGGTTATCTAGATTGCATTGCGTTTCGTGGTAAAGTGTAACAGAAAGACTGCTAGAGGAGTTGTATATCGAGCTGGAGTGTTGGACTCCTCATTACCTCTTCAGCTGGTCAGGGTATATTTCTACATAAAATGCACGTTCGTTTGGTCGAAGCGGGACAGAAATTTTGAAGAGATTTTTTTGCTATATGCTATCGAACAAAGTTTTGTAAATGTTTCATTACCAAGGACAACTTTTGGGCTTAGGCAGTGAGAGAAGCAGGGCTATCACCAGGTCATCCGCCAGATTAGGTAAGTGGGTACAGGTTCTGAGAGCGGTGAGAGGTGAAGTGAAGGCAATTGATGGCCCCGAAGTCATAGGCTGTGTTTTTTTCGTAGCAATCGGCATCCAAGTAGTGCGTTCTAAGTTTATTGAAGTATTATTCTTTCATTGCACTGGGGATGGTCCCCTACAAGCGACGGAGCCTGTGGGTGGATGTTGACTGGCAGTTAGGGTATTTTCTTACAGTACACGAAATATCGTGTGTGCATAATTAGTGAGGATAGCGATGCGGATGTGTAATCGGTAGTGAATTGAGTCCCTCAAGAAAAAGTGTTTGGTGGGAGTATTGATTTGTTAGTTGGGGCGTCAGTTCTATTTTCAGCCGTATTTTAGATATTAGGTTGCTGTACCCTGCCAGCCGGAGTGCTACGAGGTATTCGCAGCGCCTCTCAGCTGTTTGTGCCACGAGATCCAGTCTCCCACGTCGGCATCAGACGGGCTCCTAAAGATGGCAGGACCGCGTTATCAAAAGGCATGGTGGGAAATAATTGGCTGCGGCATTAAAGCCGATATTTCTTAGTTTGGTGCCTTTTTTACATGTTTTGAACTGTCATGCTGTATATAGCCCTACAACGTCTACTAAGGCATGAGGACTATTAGAGATAGAGGCATTCTTCAGGCCTTCTTCGAGCCTTGTGTGGCATTAGCATACTTTTAGCTTGCAACACCAACGGATGCTACCCGCACGCACCTGCGAGGGCCACGGCGATAACGGCAATATAGAAGGCCGCAAATAGCTAATCAAGTCACACCATTCCGAATAACCGCACCCAGACTGCCGGGATGTAAATAGTTTCTATGTGCTGAAGATACCATTTATTTATATGTTAATCTGGCTCCGATGGGCCGCCACGGCACGAACGATGAGTGGCATCTTCCCGTATTGTTCAATCCATCTTTTGTAGCTGTGCCCATCGAGAATTTACGACCGAACACCATCGCTTCTCTTTTTCGGAACCGCCGTTGACTGAATTCCACATAGGCCACCACACCAGCACAACGCACCACCTGCAAACCACTGGTCTTCATGTTCCAATCAAACTCCGGCAGTTTAGGTTTCATACAAAACTTTCACCTGTGACTAAGTACTGCCTTTCATGACGTAAGCATACCACACCGTTACCCTGTTAACACCGAAGTTCCATCGGTCTTGTTTTGTTATTACGAACTCTTGAATTTCCATTAGTAGGTCATGCCGCTGGATCCCGTTGTCTAGACCTCTGAATGCATCCCTGGAGCTCCACTCGCGCAATCGCCTACCGTAGGAGGCCATTCTGAATTCTGATGAAAGCGAAAGCCACCAGCTTTACCAGTTAAGACACACAACTTGTTTCGTGACCTGGCGCCAGTGCACTGCTGTCGTCTTTGCTGGTCATCGCGGTGATGAACTCAAGCAATGACTTCGACAATTAAGCCCCAGTCATTGCGGTAACCAGGTTGGAACAAAAGTGAGGTCTTTCAGCGTTATTTGCAACTTCTCGGCCGAGGCCGAAACCTGGTTTTTTATCACGAAAAACCTAACACAAGCTGGGCTCTATTCAGAACTCTCCTGCGACAAATTTTGGCTCTTCTGCATCTCACTCGGACGGCGGGACGAATACGCTGGAGAGCCGTGTGCAGCTGAGTAATGAGGCGGATGCCTCTTACATGGAGGACTCTTTTTTCTTCCGCCGACTCTTTTTGCGGTACATGCCTGAAGAAGACTGGGTGCGACACCTGATGAAGGAGATAGGTCACTTTGCTTTCATGGATCTTGCACTTCAAAACCGGTCAATCGTAGCTGATGTGATCACCATCTGCCAGAGGGAGGCCACAATCTGCCAGAGTTCATTCAGCTTAGCAGAACACTTTTCCTACGCAGTGCCTCAGAAAAGTAAGCATGTCGATACTGACACGTGTCATTATCCGTGAAGAGCTCAAAAATTACGGTTCTACTTTTCATTCTGGTACACATCTCCTTCCACCTGCGCCTAGCCTACAGGAGATCGTCAAAGAGGTTGAAGCAATGCCTCCAGTCCAGCTACTCTCCTGACCCTCTGGAGATATTATCTTTTAATGTGGTTCCAGGGTGACCAACTCTCCCACAATCGCTGGTATTGACTGAATCTGCTGTCTGCTGTGGGGCAGTCACTCCGACACCTGTGAGTTCATAGTCTCCATAATCCACGTGACAAACAGCCCGCAAACGCTTGACTGGTCCTTGACCAATGCGCTATTAAAGGGACAACCGCGGGTCAGTTTTCCGGTTATTTCAGTGGTTTTAACATGATGACCGACGAAACCACCAGATAAAGCGCGACAACTTGTATTTTAGCTATAATTATTGCAAAGAAAGTTACCCGTTGGTCGCACTTTATACTCCAATATTACTCCGACACTTCATACCCCGGAAGACCCAGTTTTGCTCTGTCGTAGGTGGCAAAAGCGCGACTCCGTTCAAAATTGCCAGTCAGCCGATACGCGTCACCTCTTTCACCGGTTTTGCGGAATTTTAACCATCGATGAAAAAAACGAGCCACGCAGTTTTTCAATGGGAAGCTGTTCTCCACTGAAAACATCAACAATTCTTCAGCAACGTAAGCAATACAAGTTATAAAAGGTGAAAGATTGTGTTCGTGTAACTGCCCTTATTGATATTGAACCTCTAAATCATACATAAATGCACATTAGTTTAGGTACCCTTATATTGTTGCGCAACTAATGTCATGAAAGATTAGCCCGGGACTTGCAGTGTGGGTGTTTCCGTTCATGAAATTTTGCACCACATCATGCGTAAAGTTGTTTTTCCCTGTGCTTATCAACTTACTCTTTGGTGAAACTGCCAATGCTAGGCGAATGGCCTCATATTATGTCATCTACCCAAAATTTACCCTCAGTCATAAGGTAGTCGTACCTGGAGACACGCCTACCTCTCTTTTTGGCTGATGCAGCTGCTGTCACTCTCATAGGACAAGAAAAAAGTATTTGGGTTAGGTGCCATATAATCGGTGATTGGGGCGTTCTTGTTATTCGATTTGGCAGCATTGTTTTTATGGAGCTATAGTCCTCACCTTGTCCAAAACAGTTTCTCACATGGGGTTGCACAACTGGCCGCTACAAATACTACTGCCGTGGGGTTCCCGATACTCGACGGTTCAAGTGCCGCGACTTGGGAGGACATGCGAGCGTATCAGTGGTCCCCTAGACTGTCTACCACAGGGTTGTGCTACTAGCACTTCGGCATCCCCCATTAGATATCCTTGCAGCTCCAATCAGCCGTGATCTCTCCCCAGCGGAGTAACATTTATTACCGCAGTCATTGCACAAGCACATGGCATAATTTGATTACCAGTGAACACCAAGAAATTGTGGTGATGCGCTGTGCCGGAGCGTGGTGGTGTGGCCTTGACAAGAGAAGAAGGACGAGGTGTGCGCCTCTACCGAGTAAGAGGAAGAAGCGAAAACGGTGTGCGCTCGGCCTTTTGGTACTAAAATCACGTCAAGGCGGGTTTGTTCCGTCGTGTGCCGGGCTCTTGATTTCGGACGGACAGAGCTTCAGCTTTCCCGAGGGCGGGCCCGTTCTGGTGGCTCCTTTTGAAGTTTTCCGGGAAGCCCTGGCCACCCCGTTTATGGTCTTAATGTGGTTCGCGGCGTAGGCCCGAGCGGAGACCTGGGTCCATGCCAAGCACGTGAGGCCTGACGTAGGGCGTGTGCTACCCGACAAGCGCACCAGGCCGCACGGCGTCAAGCGACCCCCGCGCAACGTCCAAGGGCCAGCGGTACCTCCTCGCGGCGTAGACCTGCGGTGTCACAACAATCAGAAGCGCCGTCCGCGAGTCTTGTCAGCGTCCATCACCACATGGCTGGATCGGGTGCCTGATGGACTCCGATGTGGTGACAGTAACCCTTCCAATCCGTGCTTTGACTACGTTTTCAATCAGCGAACACCACGTTTTTCCTCTCGTGAAAGTGTACGCTTTTAACGTCTCCGGGTGCCTTTTCCCTCGTTTCCTTTGTGCGTATTCTCGTCGTCTTTCTGCTAAGCAGAATGTATCTCCTCGATGTTCTGCACTAGATGTGGTCGCTACGTACGACGGTCTAGCGCGAGGTGCTACCGGAGTCCTTCATCACAGAAACAACTTCAGCAGCAAAAAAAAATAGCGGGGAAAGAACGGTAGCCCTAACATTTACCGTGATGCCAGTCATGTAAGGGTGTAGTAACGCCACGTTATTATAGAATAGGTCGCGGACATGCTTACGGGCAATATAATTATCCCGTCGTCTAGTTCAGAGGCGGCAGATATCTGTTCTTGTGCAAAAAAGACCGATCGGTCCATTTTTGTGAGGACTATAACAGCTCTCAACAAGATTACCCACAAAGACTTTTAGCCTGTTCCCTTTCAATGGCGGCACTTTGGAGTGCTTCGACTAGCTATTTCCTAGCTGTGATCTTCTTTAGGAATACAGAGAGGTGCCATGCACGAAGGCAACCAAGTAAAAATGCCATATCCAACACCCGGTAGATTTATGCACTTCAGATTTTGTGATGCTCTTACCACATTCAAGCTAATGATAGAAAGCGTCTTACGTGTTCACAAATTGCTGAAATGGTTGCGCTATCTCAAAGATACCGCACATTTCCACCAAACGTCCACGAACTTCTGCAGCGCCTCGACCAGATACTCGCAATCCTGACTACGCCACGTCTGCAGTTATAATGAAGAAACGTCTGTTCGCCTCCACACGTATAAACATTTTTGGGCCCGCAGTCATTAAAAAGGTGCGGGGCACTACGTGGACAAGTTTGTGGCAGTTGCACATATTTTTCGCCTTTCACTGAAGAAAGTCCTGCGCAGTTTTCCTCGCCTCAAGCCATATTTTTATTATTTTGTCCGCAATCTTGCTACCATCATTTCTCCCCTGAAGGGGCTTCTGAAGATGGCACCTTTTTCACTTGGACTGAGAATTGCGAAGAAAAGATTTAGCCTCTCAAAAGAGCTCCCACTTCCGGCACTGTTCTTAGCCAGCTCAACCAAAGAAAACATTCAATAGGACAAAGCGACACTGTTGGCAAATAGTTAGGTTCTGTACTGTTGCAGTATGACAATGAAAATCGCGAAAGGTCTTCGTTAGAGCCCCTCTCGCTGCCAAAATATTTCTTGGTTAGCTCAAGTCTCCAATATGTATCCTCCGTCTGGGACCCCGGAATTTGGAAATATAAATTCTTGTGAGTGCGTACAAACTATTCCGCTCCTTCATATTCAAAGCTACCATTGCACTAGGAGCATAATATCATGAAAAAAAAACGTTTTGCCTCCTTTCCTTGGTTATGCGCTGAAAGGCAGCTCGATGTTGCCAATATTGCAAAATTTACATTCAGCAAACTTTGAGCGGTCAGTTTATCATCCGCTAGTTTTACACTTCGTCTCGGGGCGATCGATGCTACAAAGTACATATTAACACGCGTAATCATGATTTATTTTCCATTCACTCCTATAACGCATTGCTTATGAGTGGAGTTGCCTCCCTTCAGATGTTGTTGCAATTCCTGAAAATTAATCGCTCAATGCTGAATTAACGAATGTTGTTCTTTAAAAACGGTCTTCAAATTCTACTTATACTGGTTGTTCACTGTTTTATTGTTTTTTTTTTTGCTTGGACTTGTGATTGAGCACTTGTGCCACTTGATTCCTGTTTTTGTGTTGTGTAGTAACTGTATACCCGAAACTGTCAACTTTTGTTTTGTGTTAACCTCTCGAAGGAGTGTTAACCATTTTTGTCCATAATTTCTTTTGTACTTTATATTTTTGTATTTTTTCCCACTCCCCTCTCTAATGCGACTGCGCTTCAGTTTGAAATGAATGAAATGAAAAAGTAGTTGCATATGCATATCGCTCCCCAACTGTTGCCAAGCTCGAGTGTCATGCTGTTATTTGGTACAAACGAGAACTTTCCCAGTACCTATTTTTTCACCCACGAGAAATTTCACTGCAGTGACGGATCACCGCGCACTCTGCTGGCTTTCATTAGTGGAGGCGAACTCCGAAAGTCTTGCTCGCTGGATACTCCAATAAAAAATAGCTTGACCATTAGGCAAAAGTGGGGAAAAACACCTCGACGCGGAGGCTCCTCGACACTGCCTATTGCTTCCATTTCCGGCAGCGCGTCTTCACTTTGTGCGCACCATACACTGACACGTGCCGACGTCATTGAGTCCAACAACCACTCCTATTTTCTTGAGCGTCCTCGAGCAGTTACGGTGTTGCACAATAATCGAACACATCACCTGTGCTGCACAACTGCTCAGCAGTCGTTTGAGCTGCCAGGAAACCAAATTTAAGAAATCTGAAGGCGCATTGTGCTGCGCTGCTTATCGAACGTGCTCGTCGAAAACGGTTTTCGTTGGTTCCCAGTAACCTCGACCGCACAATGTGGCTGCCGTTTACGATGACACCAAAGCCGGGCAATTGAACTTTCAAAAACCCACGATTCTCTATGTAACGAGTTCGTGGCCTGAACAATTTTGATGTGTCACTAATACGTCACATCGTGGGTTTCTTGTCAGCAGCGAGAAGGCTCTAGTTCCCCTAAATTAGGACCCCAGGAAACCTTTACCCGCTTACACGCGCCATTTCAAACAGTTGACAGTGACTTCTAGAAACCGTTACCTGCGTCTTCTGGAGGATATCCCTGGATTGTCACCGCAGTCTATCATCTAACGCGATATGCAAAAACAGACCCTGTTTGTGCTAGCTGCGCTTCATAGATTGCTTACTTCTTTTTATAGGCGGTCCTTTTGCGCCATGCGACAATTCAGTTTTTTAAGTGATCGGAGGCAGACAATTCTTTAATATATTGCGGCTGATGTCCTTAGACCCTAAACTACGGTACACAAAACAACTGTAGTATTAAAGTTGTTTCATTGGAGTATCACTATACCAACGGGTTCACCGAGCTCTCCGGCCTGTTCTCTTTCTTTTCCCGCCAATTGCGCTGTTTCCGATGGCTTTCTACGTGTACGTGATCTCACCATAGCCAATAGGACACCATTCTACAGTGTGTTACACTTGCACGTAATAAATGTATGCACTGTACTTACGACTCATCTCCATTTTAAAACGGCAGTGTTCTATTCACGGATACACAAATAGTTCGCTGACGTCATATCCGTCACGGAAGTGACGCCAGTACAACGAGGCAAGCAGCCTGCAAAGCGTTCACTCCTGCACCCAGTGTCTTCTTGCGGGGAAGCATCCTCTAGTTCAAAATAGTACGTTATAGTTAGCGTTGTTCGTATTCGGGTTCTATATTTTAACACAAAACGTTTGATGACGTGATACCCCAAGATTTCACTGACGTCATTGCTCGTCACTGAAATGACCCCAGTTGAACTTTGCCGATGTGATCCGCCAGCAGGCCATTGCTCGCAAAGCACACCCAGAGGACAGCCTACAACCGCAAATCATGCTCAGCGGCAGATTTCGCTGCAAACTTCACTTCCGTGTTTTATTTATTCCTTGAAAAAAAATAAACCACAGGTTTTATATTAGTCGACCGCTCACCAGTACTTGTCCTTGACATGCTTACTTCTTGCGTTCTCTCTCTTGCTTCAAGCTACTTGCCAGTACAAGTTGGTCTATCTTGCGAACGTCTGCCATCGATGAGCTCACTTGCGTGGGGAAGCTCCCCAAAAACACCGCAAGCATTGTGGTCATGCTCGACACCGCCACGTTTGCTTTCATCGTGGGGACGTCCTGGTCCAGACTTTTCAACTTTTTGTGTGCCTCAGAAAACTTCCTCCATAGATTCGTCGGCCTCTTCACTTTCCTGAAGAAACCTTGCCTGCCAACTAAGTTTTCATACCCAACTGTGCTCCCGCAGGCCGCCGTTGCTGTTGGAGTAAAATTTTCCTTTCTTGTTTATTTCCTTCGTCCACAGCTTTACGTTGTAGATGGAATGCAGGCGGTGGCCCTAAGTATGACCGCACATCTCCGCGTGGCAGTTGTATTCACCAAGAGAGAGCATTAATTTCAAGGTGTAATTTACGCCTCATCTAGCGTTTCTCAAAATCCCCTGTAAATAGCAGCAACATCATGCGAGTCCAGCTTTTGCGGCTTGTTTTGGAAATTAAAATCATCATCATACAACCTGTTGTTCTGTGGCCTGCCCGCTCCTCCCGAAAGTGTTCGTTATATTTGGAATTATTGGAAAAAAAATTTCTTAACTTCCCAAACGGAGCGCCGGACTACAAACGGAATACGTTTTGCAACACACTGCAATATAAAGGCGTGTTTTGTTAAAAGCGTTTTGACATCGTTTTTATCGCTTTGAGAATAACAGAAGGGTCAATAAATGCTCGACGTATATGGAGGAAACGGAGAACGTTGGAAAAAGATATGGTGCCCTATTTCGGTCTTCAGGACATCATAACAACAACTGTGTCAATTGTTTTCATAAAGACAAATCACTTAATTGTGGCGTTTTTCCATAGTCTCTGTGCGTAATACACTGTACAAAGGTCGTATTTCCGTATAGGAAACGTTTTGCGATAGCTGAAGGGAGGGATTGATTGAAACCCTTGCATTCATTTCGAAATATTCATTGCTCATTTTGGCAATAGAAGACTTCATAAGTCTTCTGAGCGTAAGTTCGAGCGTGAAAACATATCATAAGTCTTCTGAGTGTAAGTTCGAGCGTCAAAAGATATCATAAGTCTTCTGAGCGTAACTTCGTGCGTCAGAAGACTTCATAAGCCTTCTGAACGTAACTTTGAGCGTCAGAACACTTTCGAAGTCTTCTGAGCGTAACTTCCAAACTGGAAGGAACATTTTCATACACGTAGCTTTTGTCGCGGAAAGCGACGGAGAAAAGACCCAAGCAGCCGGTCCATCTATAGAGTTTCAAACAATAATAACTAGAAGAGACACTGGCGCTAGTGTGAACGCCAACATGCGGCGCCGCTTACGCTTCAATGGGAACGATGGGCAGTTCTGGAACCAGATTGCGTAAAATCGAAACGGCCCTCTGGCTGGGCAAATTGTATTTTTTTACAAAAAACCCCTTATTGCCCGGTTGTCCGTTTACAAATTACAAGGCGAACAAGAACGTGAGTGGCGAAAAACTGGTTTTCTACGAAATAAAACGGCGCGTTTAAAGAAAAAGCAGACGCGGAGTAGAGGAGGTTTGTCGAGCAGGTTTGCCATTGGCCGCCAACTAGAGCAGGACCAGGAATTTCGGCGCTGGTGGCTTGTAATAGGAAGAAAAAAGTCTGCTGCTCATAAAAAAGAAACCGATTACCTTTGGAAAAGTCATTCTTGCCTCAATTAGTGACATTCATGAAGCTGCGTTTCTGTCAGCCGCCGGTACTGCTGGTCCACGCCGTAGGAGACGGCGTTCGCACGGAAGGTGTGGCTGTTCCCAAGCGATTCTCAACCGTCGTCAGCTTCGACTCTGCCGATTGAGCAGCGCCGCAAGTGTGCAGACACCGTCGCCGCAGAGAGCGCCGTCAGTTGTGTTTTCCTGCTCGCTCTGGCCGGCAATGAATTGATAACCCACCCAATTCGAAACTCTGGTTATAAAACGTTCCACTCAGGGCGGCTTCAGTGCACGCGCAGCATGCAGTTCAAGGAGAAACGTAGTTTTGATCGCTTCTTCCAACACCCCGCACAGGCAAATGCGTTCATGGAAATCCAAAACGAAACCGAAACTGCCTGCAACCTATAGTAACTTCCACAAGCCATCGAGCGCCAATCAAAATCCAGAACTACCCATTACGCCTATTCAGGCGTACGATCGCAGCGCCAGATTCCTATCTAGTTGTTATTGTAAGGAACTCTATGAATCTACCCCGCCCCTCCCCCGTGCGACCCGTCCAAACAGCCCGTGCCGCCATGCCAGTACGAGCCACCTTATTATTATTATTATCATTACAGCTTTCAGGGATGTTTATAATGGGTACGCTTAGTCGAAACTCGACCAGTATAAGTCAGACTAACTTATGCAGAGGCACCTGCTGTTGCTAAGGCTTTAAAGTTGTTAGACAACACAGCTTTTGTGTCATTTTTACAGCCATTATATCACAAACTACATTGCGGTGATAAATTTTTCGAGGGAATAAAAAATTTACACAAAGTGTTTATGAACCCGGTAACATGCCATGGTAAGGTATTAGCAAGTACACCATTCTGGCTTACCTGTCACTGTATGTTTTACGAAATATTACTGCGAACCATGTATTAGGTTTGTTTATTTATGGTTTGTTTTTACTGCCCGGCTGCGACCGGCTATGTTACCTGTGTCCCATGCGAAGCGCATTTTCCAATGTTTATTTTTATGCCGCACGGGTTATCTCATTCGTATAAGGAGAGCGTTTCGCCTTAGCGCCGCTGGCCTGGCATACTCTTCTTTGATCTACAATGTTCAGGGTGTAAATCGACAGTTCGAGAAACACTCCCGCCCAAAGATAAAAGCCTGCAGAGCAGACGCCGCGGGAATCCACTCGCCGACGCTCGCCTGCACACGTCACTTTGTTGACTACTGCTTCGCCGCCTGCGTATTCTTTCAGTTGATAGGGAAGCACAAGTTCAGTCAAATAAACGTGTTTTCCCTCAAGACAATTGCTTCGTCTTTGGCTTCGTGACATCTGGTGGAGGTGCAGGGTACATTCACTCTAAACCCTGTGCAAGTCGCCAAGCAAGCCCCACTTGTGCCAGCAGCGAAGCAAGGACTCCCACCTTAGCTCGGTCTACTCCAGGACAAAGTGAAGGAGGAACACATCGCGACCAGCACCATGGTCAACAAAGCCAATCCGCCCGTCGTTCTGCTGCAACCACGGGAGCACCCATCATTCCTAGAATCACCTGAGGAAGACCCGGAAGAAAGGCTGGAGAAGCTGGAACGCGTTCGAATTTTAAACCGGCTGGATGACGACGAAACCATGAGGCAAGTGTTTTCTACCTGGAAGACTCCGCTGGAGTCTGTTTCGAAAATCGCGAGGTCTCGCTAACAAGGCATGTTCAAAAGAGAATTTTTGAAAACCTTCACAACTGTCGGGCGTAAAGAGCGCGTTCAGCTATTTCTGCAGACGAGAATCTAACACCCCAACCAAAGCCTTGTACTTTTCGTTGAGGACCTCAAAATGCTGTTCCAACGAGCTGACCTTTTAATGACAGAGGAGCAGAACGTGAGATTTCTGATGCAGGGAGTTAAACAAGAGCTTTTCGGTGGACTCACTGGCAATGTCCCAAGCACCGTCGCTGAATTCTTGCCTGTGGCTTCGAGAATCTATAAAATCTGGACACCAGTTTGAGGCAGTACGATCGACCACTCAACGCGTTTTCGGTAAACCCCGTCAGCGCCCCTAGATTCGCGTCGGAAGACTTACGGGAAAGAATCTGTGCTCTCATTCGCGAGGAACGTAGCAAATTTTTCCCAAACGCTTCGCAACCCGAAGTCGCCTCCCTCATCGACGTAATCAGTGAAGTCCAAACCGCACAGGGAACTTCCACGCCGTCGGAAGCAACCCGCGAAGCGCAAGCAATGACCTACTCCGCGGCTGTTCGCCGACCCCGCCCTGCTCCCATTCATCGTCAAGAAGCCCCACCGCCATACCGTACACTGTCGCCCGCACCACCCCCTGCATCCTCAAACGAGACGCCGAGGAAGGCGGACGTATGGCGAACACCGGATAATCGCCCGCTGTGCTACCACCACAGCGAGGTCAACCATATCTACCGTCGCTGCCCCTACAAGAAGCTCGGTTTGCGAGGCTTCTCTGTCGGCACACCCCACCCCGACCCGGCCAGCGCCCATCGGAGATCGAAGAATACCTGTCCAACACAAGCCATAGACCAACACGTTTCAACCATTCGCCGTCACCCCACCCATAACCGCCTTAGCAATTCTGAGTTCGCACGTTGAAGCTCCCCCAGACCAGGCGGGAAAAATAACGGCAGCAACTTCTGGAGGCGAAATTGCACAGCGGCGGGAAAACGAAAATCCTCCAACGACGGAAGGACGCACCGAACACCGTGATACACGACATGCCCTCAGCCTGACGACCCCATCGAGCCCTGACATCACTCCCGAATACGGCGGCAGCCACAGGGTGTGACGCGTAACCGACGTGACCAAGGCTGTAGCGAGAAGATAATAACGACAGCGCATTGTGCCCAAACGCCAAGATGCACAAGCCGAGACGCGACGCCCGGACGCGCCCGAAACTCGAGTAATGTGGCGTCCGACGTCCAATTGTGCATCAGTGGCTTTGATGTAGTCGCTCCCGGGAGCCGACTACTCAGTAATGAGTGGGTCATTCGCATCGAGGCTGAAGAAAGTTATGACAAGATGGGACGATCCGCACACAGGCACAGCAGGAGGTCATCTCGTAACGCCAAGAGGAATATGCACATCACATCCATCGTCACCATAGACGGCATTGCGTACCCTGCTGCGTTCGTTTTTTGCATAACTGCTCCCGTGACGTAATTCTTGGAAGGGAGTTTTTGACGGACAACGGCGCAATAATATATCTGCATACCAAAACGATAACTTTTTTTCCCCGCACCAAGCAAGCTTGATGATCCCTCTCTACTGTGAAGATGCTGCTCCTGACGTCGACGCTATCGTAGAGAGGGACCAGAGGTTGCTTTTCGACAGCGGGGTCTCTGTCGCAAGAGGCATTGGGCGATTTAGGCAACGCCGGTCCAACGTTTTGGTGACTTATTTTAACGAGGAGACCTGAATTTAAACAATAGAGCTGCAATTGGGTCCCTCTAAGAAACGCAAGAAGCAAGTGACGTAATTGCAAACGTCGACTTTTAACCCGCATCCGAAGATACCTTCACGCTTCGTCATCCCTTCGACCTGAATGCGGCGCTACCTCAACAAAAACGGTAAACATTACTGATTTTGCTGTGTTACTCAGCGAGTGTTTTTCGCCGAACTCCAAATTGCGTCCTACACCGCAAGCGAAGCATCGAATAATAACCGAAAATGGAGCCCGACCTACCCGGCAGTCACAGTACCGCGTGTCTTCACACGAGCGGGGAGCCATCCGGGCGCAAGTGGAAGACATGCTCCGCGACAACATTATACAGCCATCGAAAAGCCCCTGGACTGCTCAGGTCGTCAATATCATCATCATCATCACCAGCCTATCTACGCCCACTGTAGGGCAAAGGCCCCTCCCATTATTCTCCGATTACCTCAGTCCTGTGCCAACTGTGACCAATTTATCCCCGCAAACTTCTTGATCTCATCTGCCCATCTAACTTTCTGCCGCCCCCTGCAACGCTTGCCGTCTCTAGGGATCCACTCTGTTACCCTTAATGACCAGCGGTTATCTTGCCTTCGCATTACATGCCCTGCCCACGTCCATTTCTTCTTCTTAATCTCTACTAATATGTTTTTAACACCAGTTTCCTCCCTGACCCACTCCGCTCTCTTCTTGTCCCTTAATGTTACACCTATCATTTTCCGCTCCATTGCCCGCTGAGTCGTTCTCAATTTAAGTTGAACCCTCTTAGTGAGCCTCCAGGTTTCCGCGCAGTAGGTGAGTACCGGTAAGATGCAGCTTTCATACACTTTCTTCTTCAGCGACAATGGCAGGCTGCTATTCATTATCTGAGTATGTCTGCCATATGTTCCCCACCCCATTCTGATCCTTCTAATTATGTCTGCTTCATGGCTGGGATCTGGGGTCACAAGTTGGCCTAAGTAGATATATTCGCTTACCACTTCCACTGCCTCGCCACCTATCTCAAACTGCTGTGCTGTCCCGAGGTTATTGATCATTACTTTTGTTTTCTGCATATTAATTTTCAGGCCCACGGTTCTACTCTGTTCGCCCAGTGCGGAAAGCATGCTTTTCAATTCGTCCTCCGAGTTACTTAGCAAGGCAACGTCATCAGCAAATCTGAGGTTACTGAGGTATTCTCCATTAACCCTTACCCCCACCGGTTCCCAATCCAACGTTCTGAATACTTCTTGTAAGCATGCTGTGAATAACATTGGAGAGATTGTGTCTCCTTGTCTGACACCCTTCCTTATAGATATTTTACTGCTCTCCCTATGGAGGATGATGGTAGCTGTAGACCCATTGTAGATATCCTCTAGTATTCTTACATAATGCTCATCTACCCCCTGGTTCCGTAATGCCTGAATGACTGCTAGGGTTTCGACCGAGTCAACTGCTTTTTCATAATCTATGAAGGATGTATATAGGGGTTCAGTATACTCAGCGCACTTCTCTATCACCTGATTGATCGTGTGAATATGGTCCATTCTTGAATAACCTATACGGAACCCTGCTTCTTCTTTAGGTTGAATGAAATCTAAAGTTCCAGAGATTCGCTTAGCGATTACCTTGATAAATACCTTGTAGACGACTGACAGTAAGCTGATCGGCCTGTAATTTTTCAAGTCCTTAATGTCGCCTTTCTTATGGATTAGGTTGATGTTCGCGTTCTTCCAAGACTCCGGTACCATTGCGGTCATTAGGCATTGCGTATACAGGTTTGCCAGGTTTTCAAGTACAATTTCTCCGCCATCCTTCAAGAGGTCTGCTGTTATGTGATCCTCACTAGGTGCTTTGCCCCCTTTCATTTCTTTCAAAGCCTTCCTTACTTCTTCGGACGTTACTGGTGGGATGTCTATCTCCTCTGAACTACTGTCTCGTTCGGCATTATCCTGTATGTCCCGACTACTGTACAGATCCCTATAGAACTCCTCGGCCACTATGACTATTTTATCCCTATTTGTGATGACATTGCCTTGCTGATCCTTAAGGGCATACATCTGATTTTTCCCCACGCCAAGACGTCTCTTCACAGCTTTCAGGCTACCTCCGTTCTTTACAGCGTATTCGATCCTCTCCATATTATACTTCCGTATGTCAGCTGTATTTCGCTTATTGATTAACTTCGAGAGCTCGGCTAGTTCTATTCTGTCAGCTGCGGTAGAGATTCTCATGGTTTGCCGTTTCCTGATTAGATCTTTCGTCTCCTGTGAAAGTTTACCAGTATCCTGTCTAGCCATAGTGCTCCCGACTTCTACTGCTCACTCCATGATAATGCGTGTAAGGTTGTCGCTGGCTTCATGTGTCGTAAGCTCGGCTTCCTCGTTAAGGGCGGAATATCGGTTCTGCAGCGCGGTCCTGAATTCTTCTACTTTACGTTTTACTGTTAGCTCATTTATCGGCTTCTTTCGTACTAGCTTGTTGTGGTGCCGCCTCAAATCTAGCCTAATTCGAGATATTGCCATACGGTGGTCACTACACCTTACCCTTCAGAGCACTTCCACATCCCGCACGACGCCAGGGTTATCGCATAATATGAAGTCTAGTTCATTTTTGTGCTCCCCATTCGGGCTCCTCCAGGTCCACTTCCGACTCTCCCGTTTACAGAAGAAGGTATTCATTATGCGTAGGTTAATGAATACCTTCTTCTGTAAACGGGAGATTACTCGTACTCGTGAAAGGTACGGTCGTACTCGTGAAGAAAAAAGACGGCACATTGAGGTTTTGCGTTGACTACAGGCGACTGAACGAAACCGCCAAAAAGTACGTCTACCCCATCCCCCGAATTGACGTCGCCCTCGACCACCTCTGCCACGCGAAGTACTTCTCATCCATGGATGTAAAGACACGCTACAGGCAAATAGAAGTGGACGAAAGAGACCTAGATGAGACTTTATTCATAACCCCGGACGGCCTTTACGAGTATAAAATGATGCCATTCGGGCTGTGCACGGCACCAGCCCTCTTCAAAGAGTCATGAACACTGTGCTAGCTGGCCTGTGGTGACACACCTGTCTGGTATACCGCAACGACATTTGCTATTCGCCCGAAATTTCGAGGAACACCTTGTAAGATTGGAGTCTGTAGTCGAAGCTATTGGGAGGTTCGTGTAAACACTGAAGCCTGAAAAGTGTCGCTTTGCATACGAGGAACTCACGTTTTTGGGCCACGTCGTCAACGCCGCGGGATTCCTACCTGCCCCAGCGAAGAATTCAGCCTTAGCGAAATTGCCAAGACCGACCGACAAGAAAGACATGCGAATATTTCTCGGACTGTGCGCATACTACTGGCGCTTCGTCGCAAAGTACGCACCCAATGCAGAGCCAGTAACAGGTTTGACGAAAGATAGCTCCCGGTTCAGCTTGAAAAACGCCCAAGAAAAAACATTCCGCCAGCTACAACAACGACTACAAAACCCACCCGTGCTCGCCCGTGCTCGCTCGCTAGCCGAAACGGAGATGCACACGGACGCCAGTGATGTAGGGTTGGGTGCCGTCCTCGTCCAAAAGCAAAGCGGTTGCGAAAAATTATTCGCCTTTAGCAGCCGTGGTCTGTCGAAGGAGGAAAAAATGGGCTTAGCCTCCGAAATACAATTCCTCGGAATCATATGGGCCATTTTTAATATTTCGCCCATACGTGTACGGTTGAGAGTTCAATATTTTGACAGACCAGCTTGTGCTGTGTTGGATCACCAATTTGAAAGACCTCTGGTCGTCTTGGGTGGTAGAGTTTGCGCCTGCAATAGTTCAAACAATCAATCAATCAATCAATCAAACAGCTTTATTTCCTTTGAAAAGGAGGAGTACGGGACTAAAAGCTGGAGCAGCTTGACGAGGTCCCGACCCCAATACAAGTCAGCAAAACAGCAGCATGATGATCAATCAGTAACAATGAATGCAAATAAATTGACAAATGTTACATAACATCGCGTAATACAAAACATTTGTGACATAACACAACAACAGTACAGAAAAGTTCATAGGCATAGTCATGAAGTGACGTGAACACTAAAAGCTTCAATTTAAAAGAAAAGGGAATAAAGTTCAAGGCTTGTACTATTCCGAGGATGAAATGAGCTGGGCGAAGCGTTTGATGAGATAATGTGGATTATATGACGGATCAAAATCTTCATGGTTTAATAAATTTAGCAAGGAAGGTAGTTTGTAAGACAGAGATTGTTCATCATAAGTTGTTCTAGGTGTGGGTACAGCAAACATTTCTTTGTGTCTTTTCGTTACAATCGTCTATAAATCCGGCAGGAAACACTGCGACACTGGTTGCCTGTCCCGCGCCCCTTCGACCCGCCATTACAAGAATCCCATGCAGACAGCGCGTTCTTCATAGTCGTGACGGAGAGCGACCTTCCCGCCCAGCAGCGTGCCGACCCCTACTTACGCGTCCTGATCGACTACCTCGACAGACGCAACGTCGCCGCACCTAAAACGTTAAAGAGCAGCATACTACCATTCAGCCTAAAAAACTCTGTCCTCATGAAGAAGAATTTCAGCCGCGGAACGAGAACGAATTACCTTGTTGTCATCCCCACGGAACTTCATGACGAAATTTTGGAAGTGAGCTACAACGACCCGTCTTCCGGACATCTAGGCACAGCTCTCACTATTGGAAAAATCATGGCGAGGTACTACTGGCCCCGCCGTACGTCTGACGTTAGCCACTACGGCCAGAGCGACCTTGACGGCCAGCGACAAAAAATGTGGCTGACGAGACCCGCCGGATTTCTGCAGCCAGTCGCCGTACCATCGTCGAGGTTCTTCCAACAGACCCGAATCGACCTTCTGGACACGTTTACTACGTCACGATACGAGAACAAGTGGATTGTCGTAGCGACCGCCTACATGATGCGCTGCGCAGAGGCCGCCGATTTTCCGAGGGGACTGCATAAGAAGTCACAAAGTTCTTCATAAACCAAGCTGTGCTGCGACTTAGGGGCCCTGGCGTCCAAACCATGGACCTCAGAACGGCCTTCACTGCGGAGCTTATGCAAGGAATCTTACGCTACAGCAACACCGAACACTGAAGAACGACGGCGTACCACTCCCAAACAAAGAACACACGGAACGTCTGAACAAGACACTCGCGGATAGGCTATCTATGTACGTCGACGTTAACAATAAAACTTGAGACGACGTCCTCCTGTATATCACGCTTGCGTACAACACAGCTACTGAGAAAACTACACAGATGACACCGGTCGAGCTTGTCTACGGAAGACGGGGTACTGCGATGTTCGAAGCCATGCTTGCGCACGTAGAAAACGACTACCTCAATGCCGACGTACAAGGATACCTTCAACGTGCGGAGGAGGCCGGCCAGCTCGCACGAGTTCGTATAACGAACCAGCAGCTTGTGAATGCCCGACGCTACAATCTCCGACGCCGAGACGCTGAGTACCACCCTGGGAATCGTGTGTGAGTTTGGACTCCCAGTAAGAGGCTTCTGTGATGGTGTTTCGGACCATACCGAATTCTTGGACGTGTTGGCCAACTTATCTACGAGGTGGTCCCCGATGGTGATTCCGGCACATCACGAAGATGCACGAGGCCCGACGTCGTCCATGTGGTTCGCCTCAAACCAAACTGTGTAAGACGATATACTTTTTGTTGGTGTTTGTGCGGACTGTCATTTTATTTTAGCATCGGGTCGATGCACTCTTAGAGGCGGAAAAATGCCGCGAACTAGGCATTAGGTTTGTTTGTTTATGTTTTCTTTTTAGTGCCCAGCCACGACCGCCTGTGTTATCTGTGTTCAAAGCGAAGTGCATGTTCCATTCTTTATTTTTATGCCACATGGGTTATCATGATCATTTGTTTAGGGAGAGCGTTTCGCCCTAACCCCACTGACCTGGAATAATCTTTTTTGATCTGGAATGTTCAGGGTGTAAATCTGCGGTTCGAAAAACACTCCCGCCGAAAAATGAAAACCTGCAGAGCAGACGTCGGAGGATTCGATTCGCCGACGCGCGCCTGCACACGTCAACTTTGTTGACAGCTGCTTGGCCACCTGTCTATTCTTTAAGTTGTTAGGGGAGCACAAGTTCGCTCAAATGAATGTGTTCTCCTTCAAGAAAACTGCATCGCCTTTGGCTTCGTGACAATACGTCGGTCTTTTGTAATAAAAGTGCGCTAAATGGGGCATTTTGCAACACGCACAAGATAAATTTTTATTTCAATATCGCGTTGCTCACAGTTAGGCCGCTATGTCAACCAAGCCTTACCCTACTGCTACAGTTATGATGAACTAGTAGCTTCAAAATCCAAAGTATGTTTTGTTAGGTTTTTGAAAGATATCTATAAATTGATCTGTCTACGCGGCTGCCATGCAACAAGAAAGATATGTTAAGCAATATGTAAAAAATATAGCGTCAAAACAGTCACAAGCAGACGTTGCCCTTATCAGCGCACCAGTTCACCCTACAAAAAGTTACCACAGCGGCGGTATTTGAAACCCAGTAACTGTTCTGGACCAGACCTCTTCGATATAGGCGATTGCGAAACTACGCCTCAAGTAGCGGTCCGCACGTAGACCCCCCCTGCTTCGGATCGTGCATACGGCGGCGCCACTGCAGCCACCATACGCACAATCCAAAAAATCAACTAATTATTCAAACAGGTAACTTAACGTTAAACTCGATTTTAAAGGGGCATAATTCTTTACTTTTGTGCTTCCCTAAGTTATTTATTGCTTCCTTAACGGCAGTTTTCAGTGGCGAGTGTTTCTACCTCTCTGCAACTGCCTCGACTGATTGGAACTTGTGCCGGCACTCCGGCACAACACAGGCCTGACCTGAACTACTTCATTAGAGTTTTCGTTCGGCCTACATCACACTGTATGCCAAAACTAATCCAGTATCGATCACGTGACCCCAATAATTCCTTTCAAGCTCAGGTCAAGCCTTCGAAGGGATTTTGAAGTTTTTTCATGCCCAAACACTGCAAATGATTGCCCAAGCCGTCTAGATCACCTTGTCAGGAAAACACCGTGACGTTTCTGGGAGATCCGGCCGTGCCTGCAAGTGTTGAGGGGTTGACGTTCGGTCCTACGTTTTGCGTACACCCCAAAATGGACAAGACAGAAATGCTGGGGCTTGTCAGGGCCACCGTTTCAGGGGCTGATATGGACAGTGTGGACAGATGCATTCTGCAGGCGGTTCATGACCTGCCTGGAAAGTGTGAGGGAACTCCGCCCATATAGACCTCGAGCGCCATCCATGCCCTTCGGGACGCTGACCTCAAACTCATCCAGTCAGACAAAGAGGGCGGCTTCGTTGTTATTTCCTCAGGGTTGTACAACAAGAAGGCGCAATCGGCACTCCAAAAAAATGTTTTCCCAGCTCACATTGATCACAGAAAAGCCAAAAGGGAGGCTCTCGAGGCGTGTGAGGGTGAAGCTCGGAGCAACCTCGCAAGCTCGTTTATAAAGCTGATTGGATCAGCCTAAAGTCCTTCTTTACGGCCAAGACGCACAAGAAGGCCACGCCAATCCGCGTCATCATGTCCGAAAGGGGCTCTTGGCAATGCGTTCTGGGCACGCTTCTGCAGAGGTCGCTTTACTAGCTGAAAAATAGACAACCCTTTCCTCGTCAGGGGCCCCACGGAGGTTTCTGACTACCTCCGATGGCAGTGCCCCTCTCATGTGTATGGGTTGTCCTTAGACATTAAGAACGTCTACTTTTCTTTGCCGCACACCGATATCATGGATGTCGCATCTAAGGGAATAGACCACTGCGGAGCCGTCCGCATCCAGAATGCCAGTGGTATGGACGTCAACACCTTCTAGGACCTGTTGGGCCTCAATCTTCGCTCTTTTCTTGTGGAGTTCAACACCAAAGGTGTATGCATAGGGTCGTCCTTGGTGCCTATGCTGAGAAACCTCCTGCTGGCGTGAAACGACCGGCAACTGGAGGTTATGATTGGTGTCTCCGAAACAGTGCGCGTTTTCCGCTATGTAGATGACTCATTGGTGCTTTTCGAGTGTGTGTGACTGGGGACTTGGACGAGCATGTGCACCGCATCACGGACATTTTCGAGATTACCCTAGCTGTTTTGACGCTTACAAGGAAACTTCTTTTAGACAATAAGCTGAGGTTTTTGGACATCAACCTGCATTTCATGCCAAGCCATGTTTGTTGGAGGTATGCGCCCCCCTCCAGCAAAAGCCTGCTTTAGTTCTCGTCTGCCCATTCCAGAATCGTGAATAGTATTGCCTTAGCTTTTTTAAGGGGCTCCCTTAAGAGGTCTTGCCCACATGAAGTAGAGACCACTTTTGATAAGAAGGTTGTGAGGCTCTCCTCGGAAAGCTTCCCACCTGCCTTGCTACGTGACTTACCTGAAGTGTTGCTCGGGAAAAGTCGAAACCCAGTGAAGCTGGATCGTTGGAGGTCAGGCTGGCGAAAATCGCTGTCTTCCCCTATGTGCATGCGGTTTCGCACATGTTGAAACAGGTAGCGGGTCGCGCAGGGGTAGGAGCAGTGTTTTGTGCACCAAACAAACTGGGTGGCCTTTGTAGGCGAGTGAACATTAACGAGACAAAGGGCACCTTTTGAGGAAAAAGCCACACAAAACCTTATGTAGAATGTAGGTGCTCTGTTGTGTATAAAGTTCCTTTGTCATATGGGAAGACCTAGATTGGTCAGACATAGGCGCTGTTTGAACGATCGTCTTCGCGAGCATGCAAACACACTAAAAACAGGTTTTTACAGCAACCTTGCAACACGTTCTCAGTACCACGGGTGCTCGGCCAGATTCCACGATACGCGTGGTGCACGAACCTATAAGGACCAGCAAGAGTGTGAAATCTATGAAGCTTACCTCAATCTCAAGGCAGGCTGCGATTGTGTTAGTAAGCCGTCTGTTGAATTACGATGTAAGAAAATCCGCTATCTGGATTCACAAAAAAACAAACGTCACTGTTCATGATTGTCTTTCTTTGCCTCGCGCCTCTGGCCACTCCTTATATCAGTGCGCTGTATCAGCATTGCTAACTTTTGATCAACCCACGTGTATAGATTTAATGTTCTGTGTGTAATGTTCGATGCACTTCTTTTTTATTATGTTTCCTTCTCGCCTTCCTTTTTTGGGTATACAGTCGAACACGAATATATCGAACACGGGTATATCGAATTATTGTCTATATCGAACTCATAAATTATTCCCTTGAAAATTCTGTGTAAAAGTATAGCAATTCGTACGTTTATATCGAACCGTATTGTTCCCGACATTGGGTATATCGAACGCCGCGCGAGCTGGAAGGTCCTCTTCGGCGGTCGCTGCACCCCCGATTGAGGTTGAGAAGGATGTGGAGTAATGCGCGGGCATGGCGAAGACTGGCTCGCGGAACTAATCCCCCCTACCGGAACGAATTTGCGCTTTCCCAGTCGGGCCCCCCTACCGGCCGCCGTAGCGTTAGCGGACGGTGCCCGGTATGCTAAATCTCTCTAGGCACCCAAGCCCGAACGCACGGTAAATGTGACAGTGCGAGGTAGGGATACCCCGACTGCACACGTCTTTTTTTTTTTGCGGCTGCGTACGTTCCCCGGCTTGGCGAAAAAGTTTTTTTCCCTCTCTCTCTCTGGGTCTGTCTTCCCCCGATGTCGTCTCGGGAAAGGGAAGAGGGAACGAAGGTGCTGGCGGTCTCCTCCTTCTTTTGCATTATGCTGCTGTTGCTGCTGTTTGGCGAGTTGTCCCGCACCTTTCGGAGATCACGGTTTCTCTCAGAGATGACCATCGCGAGCGCTTTGTTGGAGTCTGTTCAGAGAGCCTTGGAATTGTTACCTTCAAAGTTCTTGTGGTACGTGCGCGCTGTTCTTCTTTTGCGTGCGTGTTGTGCATTGTGTGCGAAGGCGCGGCGTACTGCTGGAATTTTCTAGTTGTGCAGCCTCGAGAAGATCGAGACCAGCGTCTTTAATTTCATTTCCAGGACAAAGAAGCAGGCCAAGATAAGCGATTTTTTTTTCACGGAAAAAAGCGTCCTGTTGCGTCGAGAGTGCGGAATTAGTTGTCATTCTTGAATGCGACGATCGGTAAGTGATCGTCCGCCATAGCTGAGGTCTCAGAGCCCATATTTTGTATATCGAATTTTTCATATATCGAACTATTTCGCGATCCCCTTGGAGTTCGATATATCCGTGTTCGACTGTATTTCGCAAGCCGCGGAATAAATAAATCAACTAGTTGCTAGTCAGCGCTGTGCGTGTTCGTTTTCTTGTCCCGTCTTACGCCGCTTTTTTCAATTTTAGTTAGTAACAATATTACCCTGCAAAAACACTGCTTTTCGTATTTCAGTCACCAGTCGGCAATTTCATCTAGAAAAAATGGAGGCAACAGAATATGTAAGTATGATTTCGCTGGATGTATACTGTTAACGCGGCACATTTTTTCTAAAAAATCTATTTTGCCTAAAGTTCCAAATATTCGACCTGCTGAAGTGTAATTAGCAGTTGATTCCTGTATTCTGAAAAGTCCTGATGGTCATTCATAAACTCTTCTAAAGTCTGTTTACTGTGTTTGACTTACAAAGTTACAACCTGAATTACAAAGCATAAATATTTCGCCGGAAATATATGCTTGCGTACTGGTTAGCAGGTTTTTTTCCCAAGACGTAGGAGACGGACCTTTTGAGAAGCGGCAAGCTTCTGCGGTTTTTCCTTGGCTCATTTAATTGCAGATCGCCCCCGCTTTGGCCTTGTTGGCGTATTTCTGCTGCGGGCAAGGCTGATATATCGCTTATTTGCGGCGCACATGACGACGAAGAGCTTAAATACAATAAGCACGGTTTATTGCGTCAAAATTACGACGAGGTACGCTTCGACTAAAGGCCACAAAACCCTTGCACAAGGTACAGCGCCCTTAGGTACAGTGTTATGCAGCATATGTAGAATGACTAAGCAAAATTATACTACAAGTATTCTATAGAGATAGAAAGTGATGCAAAACACGCATCACGAAATACAAACACCCGGCAATGATCTGATGCATACGCCACTCTAGGCAAAAACCTAAATTCCAAACGAAGTATAAAAATAAAAAACTAGTATTTGAATATTGAAATTATAAGAAACAATACAGCATTAGAAATAAAGTGTCCACTATATTTCAAGGCTAAAACTTTTAATGGTTTTTCAACATAGACAATATCAAAACTAGCGTAATAAACAACGTGTAAAAGAATCACGAATTCTGGTTTAAAGGGAACACTTTCAAGTGTGTTATAAAATTGTTTCGGGTTCGTTTGAAGTCAATGTAGTCACGACTTTTTGAGTAAGTCTGTGTGTCGAAACAAAATGACGGCCTGGCGTAGTTTGTTCCTAGTTTCAATATAAATTTTGGGGATATGTTAAAGAGCATATACTGCTAGTGTGGTTATTTTATGCAATCAATTGTTTTTTTATTGCTTGTAAAAGCTTCATATAAACCATTTGATCACCCTAAACCATGAGATACTGATAGAATAGTGGTCCCGTTCCTAACTCGGCATGATGTTCATAAAAATTTTAAACAATGTAGCGGGTACTTGTTTTTAAGACGAGCAGTTGTTTGTAAGTAGGTTTTTTGGCGTTCCTCACATAATATTTTATAGCAATGTATAGAAGAGATAACTGCTACAAAGGTGTTTTTAAGCCACAGCAAGAGTAAACCACTTAACCGGTTGATAAAGCCAATAGTTCTGGAAGTTATATTGCCTAAGTGATGTATATGTGGACGCCAAACTACTTCTTCATAAAATCACGATCACGTTTTCCTGATAGGTATGAATGCCTCCATCCATTAGGAGATTTATTCGTCTAAAAATGGTGTGACTAGTATTCGATGCGTGTACATGTAGGGTGTTGTCGTGTACCTAGTATGAAAGCATTTATTCTAGGCAACACATATATAGGATGCACAAGGAGGAAAACGCATTACACAGTGAAAAATTCCCCAACGCATAGGCGTACGCGAGGGAGATGCCATTTGGCCATAATTGTCCTCAACATGTTTGGAAGGGGTATTCCTGAAGATTCGTCTCGAAAAGACAGGATTAATAATAAGCAGGGAATACTCGAGCCATTAGAGGTTTGCAGACGACGTGGTCTTGCCAAGTAAGTCTGCCAAACACCTGAAAAAAAAAATGGTTGAGGACCTTCAATCAGAATGCGTGGCATTGGGGATAAAAATTAATGCGAGTAAGCCGAAAGGAATTATGGATGCACATGCAGAAAGCGCGCTGTTGAGCTTACGTTCCGAAAGGCTAGAAGTAAAAATATAATTACCTTGGACAAGCCTATGAAGATCTCAACCCAAGAAAGAAATCCGGCGACGAATAGTTATAAACTGAGGTGCGTTTGGCCAACACTCCCAAATATAAAAAAACAAGCTACCTTTATAACTGAAAAGAAGAATATATAACCAATGCATCATGCCAGTGCTGGAATCGGCGCTGAAACTTAGCGACTTAACAATTTGAAAGCGATGTTACCTCGGCTGAACGGGCCATGGAGCGAATAATGACAGGATAACGTTAAGGAATAGAAAACAAGCTTTCTGTAGGAGGAAACAAACTCGAGGACATAATATATTTCGAGAAAAGAAAAAGAAATAGACTTAGTCTTGCCACGTGGTAAGCCGAACCAAAAACCGGCCGAACACAGGGCAACAGAGTGGATACCGAGAAACGGGTCTAGAAGAAGAGGAAGGCCAGTAATTGGATAGAGTGACGAAATTAGTCCATTCGGTGGCAAAGATGGACTACACCACCGTCGACAGGGGCGATTTTAGTTCATTAGAAGAAGCCTTCGTCTTGCAGTATACCTCAGTAAGGCGTAATGTTCATGATGATGATGATTTACTTCATACTGAAGTTTCCTTACGCGGCTCCTAGAGATAAAAAATGTTCGTATTGTATGGGGCGTACATGGTATGCTTGGAAGCTCATTCAGACACAGCTACAAACTCATGGTGTTTAGGCCAAAGTCCACTCGTTATGCATCGTGCGGAAAGGAAGGGGGGGGGGGTTGGTGTGGTGATTTACATGCGACGGTCAACGTCTGTTGACTGCGCAAACAGCCAGAGCGAGCACCTTCCGCCGTGTATCGGCGTCAAGAGAGAAAGACGTCAAACACCAGGCGGAAGATACTTTAACCATTGCAGAAGTAGTGCCCAGAACTTGGACAGCCTATGGGCCACCGAAGGTGTGGCCCTGTGCAGCAGAAGCTGCAGGTGAGAGCTGTTGAAGGCAGTTTGTCGTAATGAACATGTTGATGAAGCTTCGGCACGTAGGCGTCTACGAGGCAGTCCGTCTGGTATGAAGCAGTATCGCGGGGCTTCAGGTTTCGCAGGACTTTCTCAAATGCCTCCTTGGCAGCTGCTTTGTCCGCTATTTGACATATGTTAAAAATTAGAGTCCCAGCTTTGAGTCTCGCAGAACGCCTTATTCTGTATATAATAACTGGAATGAAAAAAAGTTGCTGGAATCGTAAACCGTGTAGCGCGCGCAGGTCATCTACACGTGGTCTAAATTAAGCTTGATGCCACCACGACGGCGCGCCTCATCGCCAGCGTTGCGTCTGCGGGAAAAACCCTAAAATCAATTTTGCCAAATTGTGGTACCTATTCCAAGCGCTAGCGCAATGAGACTATTCTGCCTTGCAATAGAAACGCTTTTTTTTTGTTGTTTAGACACTTGAGCCTTGTATTGAACCAGTGACCAGAGGTATGATATGGCCGCTTCGTAATTGTGAGAGTGGGAATGTAGTTACTCTTCAGCTCATGCGTTTTACTCTTCAACAAAGACCATTTGTTTCAAAGGGTGTTGAAAAGAGGTTGTGAGGAACCATTCACTGAAAATATATAGTTCATTGTTAAAAAATTGGCTCCAATTCATGGTGTGAACGTTGTTGACTGCGAAGCTGTAAACGACACACACAACGATTACCCATGCGACGTGACTTCAACTACCAGAGAAACTAGAGACGACAGGGCGCCAGAGTGATGGGGGAAAGAAAGCGGAGAAAAGCATCTGGCCAAGGGTGAGAAGGAGGGCGGCACGCGCGGCAATGGCGTGATTTCAAAGTAAAGACGCATTGTTCATGGTAGAAATCAGTTCGTGGCTTTAAACTGAGCGAACGAATTGGACTACCCGCCGGTGGCTGGCCGATTGACTGTGTCGGAGGGCCTCCTAGCTGCACACTGGCGCAGTCAAGCCGAGCCATCTCCAATGCGCGCATACGAAACACCAAAGGAATTCAGCAAGGAGGAAGCAGAGAGGGAGACAGCACTTTCGAAATTATTTCATGAATATAAAGTCACGTAGACGCACGTAAAGTGGTCAAAAAAGTGGCCAGCGAATTCCTGAGCACAATTTCCGGAAATAATCGCACAAGTAATCTTCATTCCGTAGGACGAAGCTTTTCAGAAGATGTGGCATTTGTAGAATAGGCGCGGACGAGAGTTTCCGTTCAGGACTAAAACGCTTTCCTGGTATTCACTCCACTCAACCGAGTGTCTCGTACTCTTTCGAGTTAGATCTGTAAGCGGCTTGGCTAGTTCACCGTAGTGCGTAAGAAACTGAGGGTAATAATACTATTATTAGTGTTTATTCAACCTCTGGTACATTTTAATATCCAGCCCGCATAAGCCAGAGTGGTTTTTGTGCGGGGCTGGGCAGTCTCGGCTAATGCAAAGAGCCGAAAGAGAAACAACTCGGTGGATAAAAACAATTCCAAAAAAGGCAAGACAAAGAACATAAATACAAGGAAAAAAACCAAGCAAGAAGAAAACAAACTGCGTTGCATGATGTCAAACCACTATAAAAGCTTGAAGAATAAAATGTTTGTCTTGGTTCACAAACTGCAATTTAAACAAAAGGAGCACAATCACAATCAAGCACAGTCTAAAACCATTGTCTTAGTCTATAACATTGTCTTATTTAATAGCAGCTTCGAGCACCCACGCTTCTAAGATTTTTTGGGCTTGGGAGGGACAGGTAATGCCTGGGGGGGGGGGTGCATCTATTTTAATAAAGTAAAAAGGAATCTGGAACGACCGTGTTTTCTTTTCGTAGCCGGTTAGTACTCGAGGCAGCAAGAAATGTTCAGTTTGACGTAGGCACTTTTTTTATGTTATCAACTTTGAAAAACTGTAGAAATGTTTTACAAGATTTCACAAATGAGTTGTTTTTTCTTGTGTGGAATATCTGTTTCTTTTATACCAATTTCGGTTCGGTCTCCATGATGTGTAGTGCAATATATATTATTATACGCTATTTTGTGAAGGATCCCGTTAAGGGTGTTTAATTTATAGGGAGATGCGTGGCCATAAATAGTTAGACTTTAACTAATTATTGATTCTCCCAAGCATCTAAAATACATTCTTTTTACAGCGAGGCAACAAACCGAACAAAGCGCATACAAATGAGCATCTAAAGCTCGCAAACGTTTTGCACGCTGTTCTACAAGTAAATTCCATGATAACGTTTCATTGAATCGCGAACCTAAATACGTATCGTCATGAAAAAGATGGACTGGACGGCCGGAGAAATTATTACAGCGCTAGCATGAAGAAATACAGGTATTCTCTCGACAAAGTTCGGTAAGGACTATGAAAACATATCACATTGGTTCCGGATTTATTCAGACAAACAGGATTATTACTAAGCCAGTTAATTAGAAGACAAAAATCCTTTTGCATTAGACTAGCACCAACATCATAATTTGAAAATGGTAACAAAAGAGCGTTATCGTCAGCATACATATAGGGTTTGGCATTAGGTGGCAAGGAAGCTGTCAATAATATACATGTTAAATAAAAGTGGCCTCAGCCCCGATCCCTCTGGAACGCCTGAATGGACGCGCAGCATTTAACTACAATAATTTTCAATACGAACACACTGGACCCAATTCGACCAGTGGTCGAAGAAAAACCTCGCGTAAGGACCTCTAAACCCGATATTGCCTAAGTTTTTAAATAGCAGCTTATGGTCAGGCGTATGAAACGCGTTCCGGAGGTGTAAAAAGAGCGCAGTAACGGGGTTTTGTTGTCGATCTGACTGCACTTATAATAATTGAAATCCTCTAATAAGCTGGTCGTGCTAAGTCCACTTCGGAATCCAAACTGTGCGGTACTGATTAGGCTATGCGTTTCGCAAAATGAGGTGATACTTTTTGTATGTTCCGCTCTATAATATATATTATTGACGACTTTATTGAGATTGGCCTATAATTGTTGTGGTCTTTTCTAGATCCTCTTTTCGAAGAGTTCTCACACTGCTGACTTTCGTATCTTTTGGGATTATGCCGGTGTTTGGGGTCTGGTTTATAATATAAAGTAATGCGTTTTTGAGATGAATGAAGTTCATTATTAAATCCCGCACCCTAATTCGGTAATAACCAGGTGACGTAGGGGATTGTACGCATTGTTTGCCCTAAATCGAGCTCAGTGATATCCTGCATATAGGCTGAAAAGACGCATGATGCAAGGAATCTGGTTTCGCAGTGTTATTTTTAAGTTCGTTAACTGCATGTATAAAATGTTCATTAAATTTATTGCCCAAGTCATAACTATCTGAAGAGGGAAAAGAATCTCTAAGATTTGTATCAGGGTTTTTCTTTGGATGCCTGCCAGATGTAATGTTTACGAGGTCCCAAGTCTTCTTGATACTTTTTCGGGCAGCTGGAAAATTAACCTACCCGATAACGTCTCTTGGTCAACCAGATCTTTGCCGTAAATTTATTCCTAATATTTCTGTAATCCTTTTTTAGAAGGCCATCACTAGGATTAACACGACAATTTTTTTGCTCTAATGTTTAGAAGACACAACTCCATTACCTCAGAATCAATCAAGGAGAGTCAGGAGTTTTACGTTTCAGCAACACTTTCCTTTGTGAACACTCATATATTTGCTGAAAATTTTCAACCAACAGTTCATAGGCCTTCGTATGCTCTAACCAAGTTAGAGAGACCCATTTGAAGCGCCGTATTTGCATGTCAACATTTGTAGCATTACGAATTAGTTTTTCTTGCTTAATGACTATAGGCAATAAACTCCTAATGTCAAAGACAGTTTTGCAATAAAATATTGGCCAGGTACCTTCTCTTTCATACCGCATCTAAACTTCTCATGCTTCGGCAACCTAGTGACAACGTGATCTATGCAAGTCTGTGTTAATTTGCTACAGAGAATTTCTTCTCTTGAGCAATATCGGATAACGTTCTCTAGACCATGCCTTGCTGTAAGGGTGAGATAATCATTAGCTGCTAGGGTAAGTCTACCACAGATATTTATGTTGAAGTCCCCAGCCAGTATAACCTTGTTTTCGCTTCCATGTTTTTTTCAATAGGTGTGATAGCTCATCCATAAATGTTGCAACATTGGTGCTCGGAGGTCTGTACACGGCGTAAACCACACCTTCCTGGTTAAATTGCCTAACGAACACTGCAGTGCTTTCTTCTTAAGTGACCACAAGTCCAATGCTTTAACAAAACCAGCCACTTTTAACGAACACTAGTGCACAACCTCCTCTTCTGTGTTGCCTACACAAAGAAAAACACTGAAATTCAGGTATTGTAAACAAGGCGCATTCATCGTTTGTGATTTTGAACTCCGTCAACATCAGAATGTCTTAGACAGGACTCTATCGAGCAATACAAGTACCGTGTCGCAATTTTTCTTCAGACTGCGGATGTTTACATACAATAGTATAACAATAAATTAGTGGATGGCTCCGTCGCTCATTCTTCTTTGCGTTCCATCCAATCAGACACTGTTTGATACGTCTCAGACATACTTAGGCTATTTTGTCTAAGTCATCTTCATTGGTAATTCAAATGTGTGGGACGCCATCCATTTTGCAAGCCTATACTCTGCCGCATGGGCCCACCAGAAGCGGTACTTTTCTTTTTTAGCGTGTTTTTTGGTTACCCACAGAAGTCGTTTCACTCTCAAGGTCAAAGTTTCTTTCAAGTATACTTTTTTCACTTTTCAACCAGTTCCTTTTATGTAACCAATTATTCCTGATGCTTGCGTTAGCAAACCTTACTAGAATCGGTGGTATTATCCCAGGTTTGCTATTCAATATATGCACAGCTTCTACGTCATACTGGCTAGGAACAGGAAGCTCCAGCTTGTTGGCAAGTGACGCCAAAGTGGCACTGAGGTCCTTTTGTCCATGAACCGAACACCATGAATTTTTAAATTGTTTTTTCTATGGTATGTTTCCAAGTTATCTACATGAGCTGCAAGTTGAATATTTTGGAGTCCCTTGCCGCCAATTGAACCTGCACGTCTAGCACTTTGCTTTTCAGTTCAACTCTGTTTCTTGTGCTTCGAAAGAGAGCAAAAACTCATCATATTTCTGTGAAAGAAACTCGAGCGCTTTTTCCATCTGATGGACAACTTCTTTTTGTTTTTCTATCTTAGAACTAGTATACCCGCATATAGCTAATTGCTTTTGTTCCTTCATTTCTACGTCATTAGGACGACGGAGTACTTCGTCCAACAGAGCCAGTACATTAGCTAACGGAAGCTCTCCTCGATTCTCGTGTGCAAGCTCAGTTGACGAAAATGCCCCATGTCCTTTTGACAACCTCGATTTACAGTTAGTGCATGTCGGGCATACCCAAGATTGCGATCAATATTCCGACATGCTTTTCCGCATGGTCTTCTTAGCCCCAGAACATAACCCTGTGTGATACGCATTATCACAGTTTGAACATATGAAACTCAGGGCATCCGATGCGATCACTTTCATGTAAGAAAATGCTGTCTATACTCGGAAGGGAAAATAAAAAATCCGACATCATTAAGGTGAACTTGTTTTCTTTCTTTGAGGAAGTTTCAAAACCACATGATGTCGCCGGCAACACTGAAAAGAGGTACCTATGACAGGCATATAGGCCAAAGGCGCGACTCCGACGTCCCGAACCCGACGTCCCTCCGACGTCCTCCTGAAGCCGAACTGAAACTGAACAGAAAAAAGAAATAACGGTTACCAGTCCATGCCGAAATGATTCGGCCCTCCATTGTTGATATTCAACAGTCAATGCAACTCAGGCCTTTTTTTCAGGTTTCACCAACTTCTCACCCGCTCGCGCAATTTTCCCACCAGAGCATTGAAGAAGATTACGCTCTATGTAACAACAGGGGGAAATGAATGAGAACCAATGTAGCAATGGTATTTTGCTGCTGGAAGCGCGAGCGTAGTCCAAGCTGACCAAACGAAATGTCATTCTCGGCAGCTTGCATAAAACGACTTTACCCTTCGCTCGCTGCCACTTTATTGTTCCGATCAGGCTGCAGGAGTGTCTACACTGCGCAACAGCGAAAGCCCACACCCGAAGTGTCCAACATTTTGCATTTCATAATTTGCTTATTGTTAATACCAGTTGTTAATACTTCACAAGTGTGACCACACGAGCTGCTGAGTGGCTAAGCCGTTTGCTGCTGACTACACGTGGCCTCGATCTCTCTTCCTCACATCCGTTTTTCTGAAGTGGATGGAAATCGAGAACGTCCGTGTATCGAGATTTTGATCCACGCCTAATATCAGCAGCTGGTAAAATAAGTCTGCTGGCCTGCAACCTAAGCTGCGCCTCGCAGCAGAGATATAGCACTGGGTATCAAATGCGCGAGTTTAAAAAAAATTGTGTTTACACGGAAAACAACAAAACAGAAAAAGCGAATCACGTTGTTTTAAAATATTACGCAATAAGTAAGTAAAACCAACGAAGTAAAAAAAGCATCAAAACGTAAATATTGTTCTATACTTTTCTTTGCCCCTCCCTTTCACAACCAAACGTGTCATCAAAACGGAGGAAGTGAGTTCCGTGGTCAGTTTTCAAGGACAGTACAGTGGACAAGTTCCATTTTTTACAGATACAAAAAACAACAGATATGTCAGGGAAACCATTTAAGGTGCGCACTTCATCCCTTGTCAAGAAACGGCAGCCGTCGACCTTGTCTTGGAAGCAGAAACAGTAATAAAGCAGATGACACGTGCAGAAAGGCAGGCCGGCACATCACACTTCCCCATTAGCCCAGCGATGATCTTTTCTTCTTGTGCTGCAGTTTTGGCTCTTTCAGGTCTGCTTATTTTTGAAGGTGCACTTCTACAGACTGCCCAACTCGCCACATTACTTCTACTGCTACTAGTTCCACAGAGTACTGATGTGGACGAATTAAACAGCGTCTACCCAAAAAGTCCCATCTCATTCTCCGATCGTCAGATTTCCCTTTCATTTTGAACAGCATAATAAGTTTTAAGATTCCGCAATGTAGATAAACGAAACCATGGCCGGGAGTCAGGCGATACGATGACATTCTGATTTTAATGCACACATCTGGTATAGCTATCGCAAAATGAATTGCTGTTGTCATCGCAATATTGCAGTGAGTTAGCGTTAACTAAAGCTTACTTTTCACGAACGTGTGGCTAACATTATTCTGCGTGACCAAGTATTCTGATTCATTCGTAGTTTGATGTGCCTGTTGTAAGATTTTTCGGTTTTGTTACGAATATCAAAAATGTGCGATATTGGTATTAAGGGCTGGTATTGGAACGTGCCAGTACGCACGCCTAAATTTAAGGCTTCAAGGTTAGCGTGAAGGGCGAGTTCATAGCGATGATTGGGATTTCAACAAAAAAGGAAAGGGAAGAGAATATATCCAACCGTAATGTCTATTGGCGATTGCTTTATGAATAGTCGATAGGACAAAATAAAGCCTGGGCGAGAAAGTACGTGGTAAATCGTCGCCACTTCATCTCTTTTCTAATATCTGGTAATTGTTTAAAGTTTGCTTTGCAATCGGGCCACTGCGCTTTGGGAACAGGAGAATTCTTAATTTTTGTTTGTATTTTGTTTTGACTGTCGTTTTCAACTACTTAATGGTTTTTAATATCAGTGATTATTCAAATTATCGAACCGGTTTGTGAACCGGTTCAAGCCCCCGAACCGGTTCGCGAACCAGTTCGTTACGTGATTTTGTCTAACCAGAACTGAACGGGAACGAAATGATTCCGCCTGAACCAGAACCATAAACGAACCGGTATTTTTGGGTTCGACACACTGATATTTACAATCGTAACAAAATCCAACTATGCATACACAATATGTGCAATTGTTATGCGATTCTGGAATTTCTTTGCAGATAAAAGTTGCAAGCAACTGCACACAGAAGTGCCGTGATAACCGCACTGAATTACTAGCGGATGGGGAACAGTGCGCTGTAAGTTTTTTGTCCCTATCTAAAAGTAACCAAAGTACGTGCGACCTGTATGTGTTGCTATGTTCTTGCGATGTTTTCAAATGGAAGAGCGTCTTTTTTGCATTGAAGGAGAATCTATGTTTCCTCGGGGGGAAGTGAACGAAACAACTTTTATATCACAATGTTGATTTCAATAAACTCTTAATGTGGTAGCTCTTGCGTTACTGTATTCTGAGATTGTACTTCTTATAGTAGAAGCGTTTATGAAAACCACGGGTATTAGTAGCATGGCTTCGTACGAAAAAGTCCTGTGGGTGGTACAATGTTTATCGCTCCTTTTGTCGCCCGAACACCGATCTAAAAGCTTAGAGAAGTTTTAGATTATCTGCTTCTCTTTCTAAAATCACAGCCGTTAATATAGCGTGCACAAAATCGTTTGAATTTGAGGTTACATTGTTTTCTACTTGTGTAACAGATGGCCTCTAGCTCCTCCACCCAAGAAAAATACTCCGCTCTAGGAACAAGATGAATACACATGCGTGTGGGACACGCAAGGATTTGCTGATGTAATTGCCGGTACATTTTTAAGCTCAGGTTTCAAGTTTCGAATTTATTTTAGACAGGTAAATTACATGGCTGTGGAGGAGGGAAAAAATCCCCAGCTTAGCGGCTTGACAACGCTCCCTTCCCCTGAGCTACATCGGCAACAAGGGTTGCGAACAGCAGGTAACAAGAAATAAAAAGGAAATGCAGTTTTTTGTGTAATCAAATAGAGTTAAATACTTACACATAGCTCGTATACTATCAAAAAAATATTCTTAGATAAAAATTGAACACAAATATATCCAACAGAAATGGTATCAAAGACATGTCAAAGAGAATGGCAGAGGTAGGTTCAACAAGAAGACAAGTGAACTACTGAACAATAGGCAACCAAAGTAATACATACACTGAAAGCACCTCATAAAAAGAAAGTTTTTATCTGTTGCCAGGACGGCAAACGATCACAAGCATTGAGGAGACCAAATCGGTTAATCAGAGTAGGCAGCGCATAATTTAGCGTTTGAAATCCCTAATCCTACACTGAAAAATTCCGTTGGTTTAGTATTTAGTGTACCGTACGTATAAACAACATGTAGCTGGCTTGTGCAGCTTCCTTGGCCTTATTTTGACGTATCCATCAAACTTCACAATAATCGTGCAGCGCGACTCTGGGCTTTGCGCTCGCGGTTGACGGGCTCAACAATTCCGCGAGTTTAGCGTATGTCTTGATTGTCCGTTGTTGTGCGGGGCGTGCGGATTGTACAACAGCTGGATAAATGTTCCAGGGTTTGTCCCATATTGCGGCATCGGCTGCGCAAATGCTTGAAAAGCGTGTATTGCGGTCGGAGACTCCATGTTGGCGCCACTAACTGTATTGTTTTTGGCGGACGGCGTACGGAGCGCATACCAAGTACTAGCGTCTTCCACCGCCCCTGTGACACTAGCCGTGCACACTCTACCCAAAAATGTGTACCCCGAGCCGTCCTCATAGCGAAGGCGTTCGCCGATAATATGGCACTTGTAGGGAAGTCGGCGGTGTCTCCAGCCTCTCATGCGCGGGTGGAACACCGGCTTAGCTTGGCTTAGCCGGTTAGGCTTAGGTTGGCACTTGTGTGCACCGGATATTGTATGCTGCTACTTCTTTTTCTCGCCTCGGGAAGCAGAGATGCTGGTGCCAGGGGAGTCCCAGTATGTCCCGTGACTTCGTATGAACGGCAGGTTCTGGCTCGAAGCGAAATCCGATGAATTGGCGGGAGCTGATACAGCCCTGCCGGAATGTCATGGTGTTCTCCTCCCCGGCTAGGAAGTGTGCGTGCGTTCGCCGCCGCCGGTTAGGTGACACCCACAAGAAAAATGTGATGCTGAACTCTTAGAATTCGAGCGATCACTCTCCCGAGAACGTCAATGCCGGCGAAGAGGCAAAACTGCCTCGGTGTCGGCAAGAAAGCTGAAGCGCTGTGCCAGCACCCAAGCGAATTTCGACCTTAGGGCAAAAGAAACTCAGGCTCCACGCCAATAGAGGCAAGAAAATTTTGCTCAGGAAAGGAAGAAGCACAAAAAAAAGCCAGCCAACAAGAACACATAATCACAAGAACAGAACATATAGAAACAAGGAAAACGCAGTAGACCAAGCTCAGCTGTTTACTCAGATTGCGCTAGCGTGGAACTGCAGTGGGTTATCTTGTTTTATTGTGCATCCTGTTCCTGAGCTACGTCTACTGGATGATACATTTAACCCTCACGAGGAAACAGCCAAGCGGGATTGAAATCGATGGCGATACTGAAAAGCATGCGCCGGCAAAACAACTCTTAAATACGCACCGGGTACCTTAGTTTTTTATGCGCAGAACTGCATTCACCAAGTCCCAGCCAGCGCTGAGGGGTCAAGAGCAGGCAGCGCCGCGGCTTCGTCCTACCGCAGCAGGCAAGCTCCAACACAGCGAAGTGATATGGCACAGTTTCCGTGGCGCCCGCTGGATGTCACTTTCGATGCGTAGAACGGCCTTGGAAGACGTTGCAGTTCGAGATGTTGCTGTTAAAAATCCGAAACCTGAGGTTCAGTTCCATTGAGTCGACCGGGTGACCCACTCGCTTACCCAGTTATAACCACGCGACGTATCCTTCTACACATGCTGCTGCTGTTCCCAAAGGCTTTGTCCCACCCCTCCCCTATTTTGGTAGCTGCTTTTCCTCTCACAGTCTACTGAGTTCTATTTGACCACCTGTTTTCAACTTTTTGTACCGAGGTTGAATCTAGGCAATGCACATCTTCGGGAACTTCTTGAAAACAACAGTTTCTTCTAGCAAGTGCATTTGTCCGAATAAATTAATAAGTGTTCTCTTTACGTATCACATTCTTCGAAGGAATTTGTGAACACCTCTTATGTATTGAATAAAGAACGACAATGAATATTTGATTGCATAAACCAACTGCAAAAGTTTTAAAAATGTTTGCTTAAACCAGTCGTAGTATCAAATGTCGGTAATCCAATTTTCAAAATCTCAGACCAGGTTTTTTTAGATCAAAGAGGTCCAGTATTCACAATACACTCACGTAATTTGAAAGCGCTCACAAAGACTTGTAACTTGTTTAGATACAAAAACAGAAAAGATTGCTTTTCTGTGTTTCCCAAAAACTTGAGTGCGGATCACTTGTATACTAAACGTTATTATTTCCGCATCACGTTTAACGCCTCCCTTTTGGCCCTGATCTCCAAGTTAGCATTTGGAGTGTGCCTTGGTGGCAGCAATAATAACCGCAAAAAACACAACTTGCATAAGAACAGGCAATTGCTTGTGGTCGTAACAAAAATAAATGACGCATTTGTTGAACTAACATGCTTTTGTTTGTTTTGGCAACTGTAAATGTGAAAGTTATTTTATTTTATTTACTTTTTCAGCTCAAAACACATTGGCGGAAACGTGTTAAATGGTATAAGTTCGCTTTTGAGACTGGTGTATGCAAGGGTGGAAACTGTACTCCTGCTAGTAAGTTTTTTTATGAATTAACAAGCTTGCTTTCATTTATTGTGCATTTTTTGCGCCCCCATGCAACATACAACCATGACCTGCCCTTTGTAGAATACTGTGCATAAACTCGGCTTCAGTGCAAACTTGACTTAGGTTAGTTGCAGCCAGTGATATTTTTTTAGGTTGATTATCGTCAGAAAGCTTCTGTGCCTCAGACTTCCATGTGAAATGGGAACACGCAGCTTCTAAAGGATATTGATGTCACTTCATTGCTTACAACACGAAGTAAAAGAATTCACGTGGGCAAAGATATGAGCCATTAACAGCTGAATACGTGGCAACAGAATACTGAGGGAACCTTGAAAACTAGTGCAAGGTAAAGCACATTACCTACGTTCGTTGCTCCTGTGTAGCATTTAGCTACCGTCTTTGCGGAAATGTTTGTTTTGCGCGAGGAGTGGATCGGTAAGTCTGACAGCAGGTCTTCGTATCTTTTGTGAAAACAAGTCTTACCAAGACTTGTGGCTTCTTGTCGCTGATTACAATACATAAAACGTGCAATATTCGCGCACATAGCAAGGCGTGTGGTTCTTACGGGACAGTGGGAGTTGTGATGGATTCATCGTGACATACCGTCTGCCGCTGCTGGCCTTTCCATGTAAACTGACGGGATAGCTCGCTACATTCCTAGGCGCATCGAGCAGCGTCTGAAACTGCTTTGACATTATGATATCACTCTGTCATATTTATGACAACACTCTGGACACAAAACTGCCATACCGACCTGGTGCCTCGGAATATGTCAGAGTGCAAGATAGCTTGTGACCCTAAAGCAGGAACAGCAGTGAGAATGCAGTGGTCTTCTCGTTAGAAGTACGCTATGCGTTCTCCACATACAAAAAAACAAGCTGCATTTACGGTATTCTTGTAGGAATGGTTCATTCTTCATCGTTATCCATGAGTCTTCTGAGCGTCGGCTGCTGTCCTGGTGAGCAGGAGCTGTCCGATAGGCAGCGGCTAGACAGCAGTGTTTCCCACAGCTCCTAAGGATGGCAGGTTTGCGAAAGACGTATTAAGTGCTTGTTTATTCCACACTGTATGAGAATAGGTCTGAGTGTACAAGGCTGTTAGCAGTATTTTTATTCGGTTGGATAAGGGGTTTGAAACGGGATATTTGCTGTGCATAATTCGGTGCATATTGCATTGTAATCGGAGAATCCTGGCCTCGCTTTCCGAGAACCCTGCATTGTAAACGGAGAGCGTTGGCGGAAAACCATACGAAGTGGCCAACGATTCCGCTATTGTAGGACACAGGTGGTGGACGCATTGTTTTGCTGCAGTCTGTTAGGCACTTGGTAATTTGTAGGCGCGTCAGTCTTGGCCGTGATAATAGTACTCGCATAGACACGAGTAGCCGACGCAAGATTAGGCTATTCCCAGTCGGTGGTTTCACCTGGCGTGAACGAATGTATCGAAGCGTTGAAGCTCGCGGAGTTCACTGAGAGGTAGGATCCAGAAGGAATCCAGGATCTTCGAGACGGGGCACCCTGCTGTGACTTTTAAATGCAGGCCGTAGCACTGCAATGCATCGAGTCACCATGGAGGTGCAGTTCTTCGCGAAAGATCGGCCGTATTGTCGACGTTAAGTCCACGACGTGGGTGTCGTCCATGCTGGCCACGGTAGTGACATATGCCAAGCGGCGAAACTTTGTACAATACGGCCTGTTTTCAACGCTGCAAATATTTGCCAATGTCTAATACCATCAGGGACGGTGGTTAAGCTGTCCTAACTAATCAGATATGTATAGACGTCTGCATCGATAAGCGATACCCTTGAGTAGGTGGCCAACCGTGTAGTCCTGAGACATTGTGGGCTTCACAGTGCGGCGAAATTTTAGTACATCCACGATACAAATCGTACGACAAACTCTGGCCAATTTCTCCCGCTGAAGTAGATTATGCTTGCCCGCTTCTTTTTCGCGGTGGAATCCCCGAAGCGGTTTTTAATTTCCTCGACTAATGGGATCCAGGTGGGGAGTGTGCACGCGTGGCTTTTGAACTACGTCAACGCGGTGACCCACAAGAACACCCCGATGTTTTATACGCGCGGAAGTCTCCCAGCGAGTGAACTCGCTCTACGGGTGGTAGTAAATGAGCCATTCATCGATGTCGTCTCCATCGTTTCCAGGGAACACACGGGGTCTCTGTACGGCTGCCAGTTCACCGTCGGCATTGTGTGGTTGCTTTCGGAAGTCGCCGATGGGGTTGATACCCGCGGTAGTGAAAGACCGGTCACTGCGGCTCCGGCGAAGTCCCGGTGAATCCGTCTTCCGCCGTCCGGTGGATCCGTCTTCCCGGTGGAACCTTTACCAAACTGTTGCGGTGCAGAAGGGCTAGTTTTAAAGGAAGGGACGGCAACGCCTCAGTTAAATAAGGCGGCCACTGGACGTTCCGGCAGTGCGAGCCAGCACCGACTTCTGTCTCATCGTCGGCCATCCAGCACCACTTGACACATACCCCCTCAAGGGGGTATGTGTCGAGTGTCCCGTCTGCTTCTTTCCTCGTCCCTGTCTGTTTTTTCGCTGGTAATATGCATCTAAGTCAACACCAACTAGCCCAACTTTCAGCCTTAACTCACATGCAGGTTGACACAGGTTCACCGTTTTCGGTCATCACAGGGCCACATATGAGCGAAACAAAACACTGTGGCTCAAGCTGCGTTGTTTGCATTGGAAATGACTTGCTTCTTGGGACGGCTTCCTGTGTGCCTGGACAACTTGAGTTCACATTTTCTTGCCGAAAGCGGCCGACGGATGGATCCTTGCAAGTCCTCCTTTGTTCCGTACCCATCCGGTGCGGACGTGACCTGATTCAGGGGTTCCACATGCTCGAGGCGCCGGCCATGACCATGAAAACGCCACCTGAGCGCATGGCACTGGTCGATGCTGAAGACGTAAACGGGGACACGCTGCTAGCAGAATTCGCTGAAGTGCTTACGCCTGCGTTAGGTTTCGTAAAAGGGCCTCAGGTACACATCGAGGCGCGAGAAAACATGGTGCCGAATTTACGGAACGCACGTGAGGTTCCCTATGCTTCTCGTCCAAATGTCGACGAGGAACTTGACCGCATTTCGGACGCGGGCATAATTGTCCCGGTGCCTCATTCCATGTGGGCCGCGCCAGTGGTGGCGGTGGTTAAACGTAATGGCTACGTCCAACTTTGCAGCGATTTCAAACTAACTGTGAACAAAGCCTGTCACACTGAACAATATCCGTGGCCATGGGTGGAGGATATCCTAGCGACATTACACTACAAGGAAGTTTTTAGTACGATAGTCTTGTGTGAGTCGCACGATCAGATTCCGTTGGATGAGGAAGCCATGCTATTTACGTCCATCAACACAACTAAGGGACTTTTCAGCTTCACTCGCCCGCCTTTTTAAGCGGCGTCTATGCAGGCAGTGTTTCAATCTCTTATGAACACCATTTAGCAGGGACTTTCGGGAGATCACATTTCAGTATACGACGCCATGGTAGTAGAGAAAGGCGATCACTGCACCCCCCTGCGCGACCTATTGGGCAGTTTGAGAATAGGGGAAGCCGGCGTTGCGGGCCCCCAATAATTTATGTGTACCCAAACGCAAGGGGTTCACACCCGGCGATTTTTAGAAGGGCGTCCCAAACAGTCCGCAACCGGCTTGCGTTGCACGGGTCAGCTCGGGTGTTGGGAACTTTAGACTTAGCACCCTGGCGGATATTTAATCGCTGCCATCAGGGCAACTCCGAATGACAATCCGTAATACAAATTTTCACCACACTACCATCCGCTTTCTCCTATGTGGAACTTTATTCCAGCTATAACTGCCGTTTTAGCGGTCGGGGACCAAGACATCCGCGTAGCCTGTTTCGATGCTTCCGCGCAGGTAGCGCCATCTCTCGGCCGCTTGGCGCACCACGCGCCGCGGCGACCGGTCGCACGCCGAACCTCCGTAGCCGGTCAGCGTAGACTTAGCATAGCGGCAGATATCTGATCGCCGCTATCAAAATAAGCCCTGATAACAATCTCTAGTACCTACTTTCTCGCATGTGGAACTTCGTATTAGCGATGAGATTAATTCGGAAGAGCAGCGACAAACGGTTGCTACTGTGGTCTGCGCCGGTTAGGGCCGCTGAGTGTGCCGAGCAGGCAGGCGTGGCCGGCGTATAAGCGGACTGTTTCCGAAGGCAGAAAATGCTTCACAATTGCCTGCTTTATCCATTTCTTGCGAGCGACGCGTGGAATCTATAAATTTAGCTCAGCGATCATCGTGGTTGATCGGGAGAGTAGAGGAACGAGCCACAGCTTTCGCTTCAGCCATGGTTACGCTGGCTGCGAGAGCGACGTGAGAACGCAAACTGCAGCTTTAGTGCGCCCGCTATTTCAGCAAAATAGCGTGCACGCTAGACACAAAGCCAAAACCCCAAGGACGGCTTGGGTTCTCCAAATGCGCAGTACGACGGCCCAAGACGCTTGGGGGCCCCAGAGCATGAGGCCCCCTATTCTAAATCTTCCTATTGAACCGTTTCCAGAAATATGGCGTGGGCTTCCACACATTAGAAGTGCAATGTTTGGGACATCGAATTAGTGCTCGGGGTTTCCAACCAAATGAAGAAACATAGCCTGAATTGTTTAGAAACAAAGGTGCGCTGCCAGGAGGCGACACTAGGAGGAGAAGAGCAGGAGCGGAGGCGCTCACTGCCTCACTAGTCGACTGCATCAAGAATTTGGTATCCAGACGCTGGTCTTCTTTCGTTACAGTTACAATAGCAGTACAGGTGCAACAAAACCTTGCAGAATTAGGGTCCTATCTAGGCACGGTAACGTGCTCCCACAAGTATCCCCCTTAAGGCATCTACTCCGCTAGAAAGCTGAGTGGACCAATCAAGAACTTGCGTTCCACAAACTAGAACATCTTTCAAGTCTGAAGATTTTCCGCTCAATTTTGACCCACGCAAGCCCTTACGCCCCCGTGAAAGGAATCAGCGCAGAGGCCTCACATGACATCGCGGCGCGGTACTTCGGCCATATTGTTTCATTCATGGTTGTTGACAGACGCAGACAAAAGTTCCTTGCAGCTAGAGCGCTAAGCCCTGGCATGACGTAAAAACAGCGCGGTACGACGAAAAATGAGAGGAAAGGAACCAGCCAGGACGAGCGCTGACTATCAACTGAAAATTTCATTTGACCGGAAAGACATATATAAATAAAAATATCGAAAAAACGCATGCGCTAACATCTGTGCCATACCAACACTGATAACGATAAAAACGGGAGAGAAACTAGTTTGCTCCTTCATACTGTCAACCACAAGCAAGATAAGCCACTTCTTTAGCATGTGAAGTAACGGATGCCTGAATAACTCACTCGTCACCAAGCCTGTTTGTACAGAACGCCTCTATTATTTCGCGCTTGTGCTGATTGGAATGACGGAACAGTAAGACCCTTTCTTCAAAGTTGGGCTGACATGAGCGCGTAGGTCACGAACAACAGTGATCAGACAAATGAGATGTAGGTGTGCCTTTCAAAGAATTGAAGTGCTCTCTCAAACGCACATTTACACAACGGCCCGTTTGGCCAACGTAAACATGACAAAGATAATTTATAAACAACACCAACACTACTCGGGATGTACTTGTTCTTGTGGTTGACACTGTAAATGTATGGACTATCTGAATTTGTGTCTCGTTTCTTTCTGTCTTCTATGGCACAGACTTCACCTTTTTTTATTTGGCGCTGATATGGCAACCTGCACCCCATATCTGGAAGGAATCTTTTTATTCTGTGAGTGGTACGGCGGATGTACGGAACTACAGCGAATTTTTTTATTGATCTACTTCTTTTTGTGCGTTGTGCTTGTCGCAGCCTTTTATCATTCTTGCCAGCTTATGGCATGCTGACGCCAGCGCACTAGTTAGAAAACCAGGTTATTTTAGCTTTTTTACCTGTCCTTGGAAACTTGCATCCATTGAGTGTACGCATGATTTTGACAATGCTGACCGAAGGCTGGAAAAAGCTATAGAGTTTTTTTACAATCTTACTGTGGCCCAAATTGTAGTGCAGCAAGAGTTTTACAGACCTGGGTGCAAATTTCCAGCAAACGTGGTTCGCTCCGAGTTTTACAAAAGGTCCAGAAATTGCATACAGGAGTTTTTTATGGCTTCAATGGTGAGCCTAGCGCCCATACCCTTTTCTTTAAAAACCTTCAAGACATCCACCATTCTGCGGAGAATATCACACCTTTCGACAATAACTAAATATTCATCTACATACCTGAAAACTTTTTGCACAATCGCCGAGAGACGTTCATCTAATGCACGATCAACTTTACGAAGAAAACTATCACTTAATATGGGAGCTACCTTTGAACCCATGCATAAACCAAATTTCTGCAAGAACACATCATCGTTGAAACCAACATACGTGGAGTTCAAATAGAACGAAAGCAGTTCCAGAAGGACTCTACACTGATTTCATTACTGTTTCGAAAGGCCAATTCGTCATTGTCAACCTTAAAACACTCTTCTACTGCAACCAAAAGATGTTTCTGAGTCAGAGAGCAGTACATGTCTTCAACGTCAATGCTGAAAGCCCCGATATTTGCAACTTGTTTTTTCTTTAGATATTCTATAATTGTTTCAGAGTTTTTTAAAAGAAAAGGTAGGGCAATTTTTAAGGACGAGAGGCAGCCTTGTAAGTACGTGTAAGTATCATGCTAGTATGCCTCTCGTCCTTTATACTTTCCCAACCTTTTCTTGTGAAAAACTCTGAAACAAATATAGAATATCTAAAAAAAAACAAGTTGCAAATATCGGGGCTTTCAGCATTTACGTTGAAGACATGTACTGCTCTCTGCCTCAGACACATCTTTTGGTTGCAGTAGAAGAGTGTAATAAATTTGACAATGGCGAATTGGCCTTTCGAAACAGTAATGAAATCAGTGTAGAGTCCTTTCTTGAACTTCTTTCCTTCTATTTGAACTCTACGTATGTCGGTTTCAACGATGATGTGTTCTGCAGAAATCTGGTTATGCATCGATTCAAAGGTAGCTCCCATATTAAGTGACAGTTTTCTTCGTAAAGTTGATCGTGCATTGGATGAAAGTCTGTCAGCGATGGTGCAAAACGTTTTCAGGAATGTAAATGAATATTTAGTGATTGTCGAAAGGCGTGATATTCTCCGCAGAACTGTGGATGTCTTGAAGGTTTTTAAAGAGAAGGGTATGGGCCCTAAGCTCACCTTTGAAGCTATGACAAACTCCTGTATGCGATTTCTTGACCTTTCGTTAAATATTGGAACGAACCACGTTTGCTGAAAATTTGCACCTAGGTCTGCAAAACCCTTGCTGAACTACAATTTGGGCCACAATAAGATTGTCAAAAATTCTATAGCTTTTCCTAGCCTTCGGTCAGCATTGTCGAAATCGTGCGTACACTCAATGAAGGCAAGTTTCCCAGAACCGGTAAAAAAGCTAAAAGAAGCTGGTTTTGCAACTAGTGCGCTGGCGGCAGCATGCAATGAGCTTGTAAGAATAATAAAAGACTGCGAAAAGCATAGCGCACAAAAAGAAGTAGAACAAAAAAGTTCGCTGTTTTTCCGTACATCCACCGTACCACTCACAGATTAAAAAAGGTTGCTTCCAGATATGGGGTGCAGGTTGCCATGTCAGCACCAAATAAACTAGGTAAAGTCTGTGCCATACTAGACAGAAAGAAACGAGACACAAATTCAGATAGTCCATACATTTGCACTGTCGACCACTAGAACAGGTACATCCCGTGTAGTGTTGATGTTGTTTATAAATTACCTTTGTCTTTGTTTTCATGTTTGCGTTGGCCAAACGGGCCGTTGTGTAAATGTGCGTTGAGAGAGGGCTTCAATTCCTTGAAAGGCACACCTACATCTCATTTGTCTGATCACTGTTGTTCGTGTCCTACGCGCTCATGTCAGCCCAAATTTGAAGAAACGGTCTTATGTTCCCTCATTCCAATAAGCAAAAGCGCAAAATAGTATAGGTGTTCTATAGAAACAGGACAGGAGACGAGTGCATTAGTCAGGATCCGTTACTTTTTATGCTAAAGAAGTGCTTGTCTTGCTTATCTTGCTTATCTTAAGTGCTTATCTTGCTTGTGGTTGACAGTATCAAGGAGGAAACTAGTTTCTCCCCCGTTTTTACCTCTATCAGTTATGGTATGGCACAGATGTTAGCGCAAGCGTTGTTTCAATGTTTTTTATCTATATATGTCTTTCCGGTCAAATACAATTTTCAGTTGATAGTCAGCGCTCGTCCTGTCTGGTTCCTGTCCTCGTGTATTTCATCCTATCACGCTGTTTTTACGTAATGTCGACCTACCAACTCTCCCAACTTTCCATCTTGCGAAGTCCGGGAACTTTTGTTTGGCATATCGAAATTCCGACAGAAGTTACTCGGTGATACTTTCACATTCATGGCGGACCAAAAGCCGCTTGTGGGACTTTTAGATGCAAAGCATCTCTTGCTCTCGGCTCCGTCGTCCGTAGTTCATCGTCCATTCATCCGCACCTCTCCCCCTCTCCCCACCAGCTGTGAGAAAGCGCGCGCGCTTGTCCTCCTCTCCCTCTCTCCACGCCGGCTGTGCGATAGCGCGCGCGCTGCTCCTTCCCTCCCGATTTCCACGCCATCTGTGCCATAGCGCGCGCGCTACTCACCACCGCAGCTGCGCGATAAGCGCGCATGGCGTTTCCTTTCTCATCACATCCTCTTCCCTCCATCTGCTCTATATAATAAACTCGGTAACTCGGTCCGCGCGCCGCTCCCTCAGTTGATGTTTGGTTGAGTCACGCTGCGCCTCCGGAGTCCCGTCAATTTTCCTTATTTAGCACGATTGGCGCCGCAGCTGCGAATTCGCAAGCAAAATTCGCCACATGTAGAACTGGCATCAGGCCGCACGTAAAAGTGCTACTGAGGAGAGGCGACGGCCGCACGGGAGGCCTGACTGGCACGTCACGTCCGGAAGTCCGTCGCAGTGGCGACAAGTTGCGGCGACACTCCGCTAGGTGCTGCGTTGGCTCAAGTGGCGTGTTTTTGAACGGTTTTAATAAAAAAACTGCGTATTTGTGGAGTTTAAAATAAGGTCACAAGGGACTTTAGAGGGGCATACCACACATTTAGGGCAGTTAACTTTTCGTTGCAGTTGGCCTTTAAAGACACTTCTATTGCCAAAACATGTCGGCCGGGCAGAATGCGCACCTCATAAAACGTGGACACGCGATAGCGTGTTTGAAAAAAGGATTTGAAAAGACTAGACATTTTGCTATGCGTGTCTTTTGATACTCTTATACTTGCTCGATCATGTCTTGCCGTGCATAGAGATTTGGGTTGTTTCATTTTCGCAGGCACGACAACGCCATTAAACACTCTACTGAATATTTGATTACAGAGGTTGTATAGAAAGAAACATAAATGCGCCGTACTGTGGTCAAGAGACAGTGCGAACGTTTCGAAACCTCAGAGATGCTTCGCATCAACTCAGCGTTCCCTCGCCGGAAGGTGGTGTCATTTTTTTCATTCAGACAGGGCAGTGCCCGTAATGCCCGCTTCCCGGATCCAGCGATGCACCTTAATGCTGAGTGCTTACGGTTACCTCATCAAACACCAGCCGGGCAAAGAAAGTGTTTCAGCAGATGCCCTCAGCTGGCTCCCGACGTCAGCAACTTCCCAACTAGACTCAGGAAGAAACTGGGAAGGGTGAGCATGTCCTGCTCACAGAAAGCCTCAATGACGGCGTCATGTCTCCGAAGCACATGGTCATTCCCACGGCGATCGTCTGCAATGTTTCAAATGTGCGAATATAATTCACGACGAGCGGCCAGGAAAGGTGGGGCCAGAATACCAGCACCTGGTGGCGTATGTCAACCTGAAGGTTTAGATAACAGAACGTCACGGGATTTTCAACTGGGCCATTGCGTAATCGTCCAGAAGATTTCCAGAACAGTAAGTTACGTCTGCGTCATGATGCGCATCAAGCTAATTACTCAATAAAGCGGCTTGAGCGTTCCTCGCTGTGGCACTGATGGATTGATAATAACAATGAGCACATGCTGAAGTCCTGCCCCAGTTGAAACACTTGAAACCCTTCTTCACCTTTACAGCAAAATATTTCTTTCGCGGCGCCTGCCTGGGACTTGGAGAGAAGCCATCGTAGTAGCCTTTCTGAAGGAGGGGAAATGTATTTCCTTTCCCGCGAATTATCGTCCCGACGCCCTCACAAGCTGCCTTTGTAAGCTGCTCGAGAAGATGATCAATAGGAGGCTCATGTACTCTTTTGGTTACAACGGTCTTCTCGAGAGCTGCCAGGCTGCTTTAGGGCGGGGAGATCCACCAACCATCAACTGATTGCGTTGAAATCCTATTTAAAAGATTCCTTCATCCGTAACCAAGTTTGCACAAGTCTTCTTCGATATGGAAAAGGCGTACGACACTGCCTGGCGTACGGCATCTTGAGTGACCTCAAGTCATTTTACGTTTCTTGCAACATGCTGAACACCCTCGGTAGCTCCATTCGGAAAGCCCCTTTCGAGTGAATGTTCGAAGTGCACTTTCCATGTATATGTGCAGAAAAATGGCGTCAGTCAAGGCAGTGTCTTAAGCTGTACACTATTTATTGTTAATATCAACTCTCTCCGGAAGGCATTGTCACCAACTATTTCCTGCTTTACATCTGTAGATCGTTCAAATATGTTTTAAGTCTTGTAACATCAATTTCTGAACGCCAAGTCCAGGTTGAGGTGAACAAACTTGTTGGCTGGGCGGACACAGAGGGTTTTAAACTGAACCCGGAAAAGAGTACTAGTATCGTGTTCTCCCGCAAGCGCGGGGTTAAGGTAGACCCTGAGATTACCCTTTATCGTGCATCCATTCCCGTAAAAAAAATTCCCCGCATTTCCCCGAGGGGAAGAATGTGAAAGTGCGAATGCACGAGTTGAATTTGCGCGGTTCGGTAATGTTCGCGAAAGAGAGATCACACACACACACAACTACAAAGAAAGAAAGATGCATTTATTCACAGACACCTATTTGTGTTGTCGTTGTACTTGATTGCTAGAGCGGATCTCAGCTTTGAAATTTCGTGTCAGTACTCCTTTAAGCGGGTGCATTAGCCCTTCTTGCGCCCGATTCCTGGCCAATCCCCCACGTGGGTATGTGCCATGTCAGCAGGAACAACAACTAGAATGAGCCATGGGGACGCGGCCAGGCAGCGCGCGCCCATCTCCCCCCGTTGCTAGGGAAGACGAGGAGCGCGCGCACCCGCAGCTGTTGCTATGCGGACTACGGCGGCGGACGATTCAGGCTCGCTTAAGAAGTGCATTCACACTTAAAAGGAGCACAAGTTTTTAGGTGTCATATTGATGAAAACCTCACGTTCATTCAACACATCAAACAACTTAAACATAAATTCCTGAAAACACTGAACATTCTTATGATCCTCTCTCACAAATCGAATTGGGCCCACAAAGAAATCCTTCTCTGTGTGTTTACCGCTTTATTCGGGTCCCGGTTAGACTTGGGCAGTGTCCTGCATGGCTCGGCATCAAAAACAACACTAAAATGCCCGATCCAGATCTCCACTTCGGCCTGCACTCTGCGTCTTGTGCGTGCAGCACTAGCCCGGCCCACAGTCTGTTGAAAGGAACAAATGGCGCCCGGAACATCAACGAATGTACATAGATTTATTACACGCTTTTAAGGTCTCATCAATAAATAACAATAATATTTAAACTGTCCTCAACGATAGATCTACAACCTAGCTATTCTCAAATCGTCCATCTGCTCTTTGCCCTATTCACCAAGGGTTAGCGAGCGAGCTTCTGCTCTTTCCGTTAGGTTTCTACATGTATGGGCATCATACTTTTCTGACGTTGTACCACCATGGCAACTACAGCCTTTTTGTTGTGATTTTTCTTTTACAAAAGTGGATAAAACCAGCGTTCCGAGTGCTGCGATTCGGCACCACTTCGTGTCCCTGCAGGATAAATATGAACGTGCCGAACTTCAACTATGATGTCTTGCGCCGCTCATGGTCCAAACATTAATTCTTGCAGAACCATGAGTGTACACACCACAGTCTTCTCAGCACAAGCCTATGACATTTAACGACTGTTCATCACATTCTTAAAAACAAATTTCTAAGACCGTCGCCTTTACTGACTCTGAGCGTTGTACGTTCATTGTCGTCACACAGACCCAGAAAAAACCACATTGTCAATCTAGTTTGTTGTGCCATAATATCTGTGTGTGCTAATAATTTTCAACTAATCCTGTGGTGTGTTCTAGGCCATGCTGGAATCGCGGGGAATAAGACCGCGTATCGAATGGCCATCGCTGAACGCAACCACAATACGCTACACCGACCTCAAGCCACACGTAAGACAACACCTTCGGAAAACATAGCAAGCCAACTGGGATACAAAGACAGGCGACAAGTTACACATAATAAAACCACACATAGGACGATCCACTACTGACTCGCACAACAGATTTATCGAAGTTGCCCTAGCTAGATTACAAAGGGCCACACACATGCGACATACTCCCACCTGATCACTGGATCTGCAAGACCCTCGTGTAGCATGTGTGGGGAGGGCCTATCCGTAAGTCGCATGCTAATTGCATGCAAAGCACTCCGCACCACAAATCGCAAACACTTCTCTCTACTCTACGCCTCGAGCTTTGCGATCGCTGCGCCTCCTGCCCGTTTTCGGCGGCGTTGACAGGATTAGCGCTGCACGGCCGATAGGGGCTAATGCAATGTTTTGGTCCCCTTTCGCTTGTTTTTTTCTTCCACGCCTTACAAAAAATTATAATGGTGACGTAAATAGTACGTTTAGGTCACTTCAAAAGCCTCTGCGTCAGGGTAGGGTGCTCAAACACCAATAGTAGCTATTCGGGAACGCGGTTCTGCGTCCTTCTTGCCGCTGTTGCGGGAGTCGGCGACGGCAACGGCATACCACCGCTGCCCCCTCCGAATACGTCCAGCACAATGAATTTTATTGTCGGCTCGTTTAAACCTGATACTGGCACAGTGAGAGGAGTTTTTTTTTTGTTTTGAAGCGCGGACAACTAATGTGACATCATTTCGAATATATGCGCCGTAGAAAAATATAATTCAGGAATGTGACTACCGAGTACCTGATAGTAACTTGTGGCTTTTATAAGAATATAAGCCACGCGAAAATGTAAAGTATATTCGAAGCCTCTGCGTCGTGAAAGATGTGCACTAATGCCTTATAGCAAGAACTAAGAAAAGTGAATTAAACCACGGAAAAAATAAATGCACTGCAAGTCCGGAAGCGACAGAATATCTCGTACGGAAATGAAGAAAAACTCAGTGCAGCTTCTGAATTGCTAAAGACGTTCTTCTAAGCTTAAGCCTGGTAGGACGCACGCGACCAAATAGTCTGCGAAATGCACTGCTATTTCGCGAGACATGAGGAGGGGCGGAAGGGGGACGCTAACTATTGTTGTGTATGAATGCGGAGCAAAATCAAGGAATGAACGTTTTAGTAATGACACACACAAGCTACGCATTCACCTCACTCTAGTTTTAGACTTCAACGAACAGTTGATCACTCGGCGGACGATTTTGTTATGTATGCAAGTTCGCAACCAATAAAAGGTGTCGTTAGAAGAGTGGTATACCTGATAAAGCCCTCTGATTTACGTTTGTGCTAGATTCTGCAGGCTCCCTGCTTCATATGACTATGCTTCGAAGAAACGTTTAGTCGCGGACGGGCATTACTGTAGAAGGCCTTCTCCGCGCTGCTAGCGGATGATATATGTAACATATATGAATGTTTGCGGGCGCTCAGCTCGCGAGAACACGCCCCAGTACTTTTTTTTACGTGCGCTAATTCCGGGTACAATTTTGGATTATCTATCGTACTTATGTCGTAGAATGTTCATGAAATTTATGTCCAGGGTAGTAAGCAATATGTGAGATATGATATTGGCAAGTATAACTGGCGGGCTGTCAAGTATGAGCGCTTCGCTAGGTTATATAAGCGCACAAAACTGATTTCCATCGTAGTGTGTAGCCATTGCATGACCATATGGGGAAACTATGCTTACGGAGGCACCCTTTGTAAATTTCAGGCCAATGATATCACAATCATCTCCATTTGCATATCCCGGTTTCGCGACACTGACCTGTGACGCACATCCGGCACTTGTACAGACCAAAAGTAGAAGTCTAAGATCGCGTCAGACACACATAAACTCTTAACATAAACACATAAACACATAAACATAAACATAAACATAAACACATAAACACATAAACATGTGCCACATCTGCGAACAGAGTGACTGCTTCATATAAATGTCTATTTCCGACGCCTACAAACGGCAAATCTCAGTCGTCAATGGTCCCCGAAGGTAATGGTGACAGTGGAGAGCGGGCCGGAGACTCTCGCGGCTGCTTTAGAAACGGGCCGCTAGGGGGATTTCAGTGGCGCCCATACAGGCCGCGCTCGAGGAGTATACAGGCAACACATTACACTACACCCAGCATTGTTTTAGACATTGTTTCAAACCTTCCTCATCAGTGTCAAGAAGGTTTGAAATTTCGTCTTTCCATTCATTCCTTTAGACTGTGCAGGGACTATCAGGACGCGAGACTGCTGCACGGCACACCGGCCAGCGTCCGAGCCCTACTTGATGCACCTTAAAGGTGTTGAAGTTTCAGCTGGCTGGTACACAAGCATAAGAATGAATACGACAGACGAGACTGAGGAGGAGAGACGAATGGTGCCGCTTACTATAGAAAACATTTTTTAAATGCAGAGCATTTCAGTAACTCACGATGTCACCCGCGTTGACGTCCGTCGTAGTCCGCACCATCGTTGTCCGCACCCCTCCCCCTACACTATATAAAAAAAATACTATCCGGCTCCTGGTTTCGATCCCTCGACCCTGCGGGCGGAACGCAATGTACACGGTGCTCTACCCACTGCGCCACAAAGCCACCACAGCATGGGAGGCTATGAACGCGCCTTATATCCTTGATTCGTTCAAACTACGTCAAGAAGCTGCTGATACAACACATTCACTACCACCAACTCCCCAAACACTGAACGTTAACGCAATACACCCACCCCCTATGCGACGCATTTACTCGAGTCCCCCTCGCGGGGAGATGGGCCGAATTTTTATCGCTTCGAGGCATCGGTTTTTCGCACGGTAGCGAAACTCCTTCTAACAAAAGAGAACAAAAAAAGGTGGAGTTAAAGGGCCGCAAAATTGTTTTTACAAAACACGCACAGGGGACAAAAATAATTTGCGAATAGAAAACTTCAAGTGTCAACTCACATTTCTAGAAAATTGCATGCCGCCGAAGTAAGAGGTGTGCCAAGTTCTCGTCACTAGACGTTTGACTTTGGAGACTTTCGCACGGGTATCTCTTACATTGGAAAAGCTGTTCTTTCGAGAGGGACAGAATGCCCTGTTGTGCGTGCATGCTTGGTTGCGTTCATATGTGCGCGCGTGTGTGCACTGCGTGGAAGTTTGTTTAGATTGTTTTGGTATAGTGATGCAGGCCGTAGTTCCTCTTAGTTGACGGGATACCGGGCACGTGATTGGCGAGATTTATTAGATGCATGTTTTAGACGCGTGACATGAGACGCTAAACTAAGCAGAAAAATCACCACAACCTTCTCCTTATATGAAAGAACTAGTGTTTTGGTAACTCCCTCAAGTTCATTATGGCCTCCGGCGGGTTGTTTTCGACGGGAAAATTAAGAGAGACGGAGTAGGAGAGAGAACAACTTTAATGTGTGCCCAGAATAGGGTTGGAAATGGAAGAGGTTGAAGATTCTCTCATGTCTCCTTTCCACCGTTAGGCAGCAACGCCCATGGACCTCGGAGAAGTTTTCAGCCATCCTGAAGGAGCGATAGAAACATGAAAACACCTCCAAATCTTGTGGTCCACCATGAAAGTGTGATGCAATAAAGAAATATTCCCAACATAGTTAACTGCGTTAACACCTCGCTGGAATCTATGTGGTGCAACGAAACGAATGAGTCACCAATAAATGCTAAAACCATGAATTTCGGCGGTCGCTCTATGTAGTACCTAGATAAGCGAAAACCTGGGGGGAAAGTGTGTGGTACGTTTGTCCTTTATCTGTAGCGTAATTTTTAGTCGTGTTTGACATTCAATCACGTTTTTGGAAAAAAGCAGCATTTTTAAACAAAGGAAATAATAATTTCAGTTTTATGGAGAGTGCACGCTATTTGTACTTCGGTAGCACTTCAAAAATGAACCGGTTCCCGAGTGTGTTCGTGCTTAGGAACCGGTTAGGTGCGTTACTCGAATCGGAACTGAATAGGTAAGATAAGAATAAGCGCGAACCCGCACCGTAAGCGAACCGGGTTTTTGCCGGTATATTAATGCATACATACATACACACACATACATATATGCATGCATGGATACATACATACATACATACATACACACACATACATTGATGCATGCATGGATACATACATACATACATACATACACACACATACATAGATGCATGCATGGATACATACATACATACATACATACATACACATACATACATAGATGCATGCATGGATACATACATACACACACATACATAGATGCATGCATGGATACATACATACACACATACATAGATGCATGCATGGATACATACACACATACATAGATGCATGCATGGATACATACACACATACATAGATGCATGCATGGATACATACATACATACATAGATGCATGCATGGATGCATGCATACATGCATAGATGCATGCATGGATACATACATACATACATACATGCATGGATACATACATACATACATACATGCATGGATACATACATACATACATACATACATACACACATACATACATACATGCATACATGCATACATGCATACATACATGCATACATACATACATACATACATACATACTTACATACATACATACATACATACATACATACTGAAGGAACGCCCTTCGAACGTGAAGGGTTCGCGAATCCGAACCCGCCCGACGAAGTAACGCTGATCCACATGAGTACAAGTCACCGCTTTATTCCGGGAGAACAAAGGAAGGAAAAAGCAAAGAAAGCAACTTTGGAGGCATTGTTACGGTAGTACAGCCAGTGTGCGCGTAAGGACAACATTGGGGCAGTTGAAGCACAGCTTGTTCAGAAAGGTACGGCCTGGTGCTGCACACTCACGACGATGTCTTCTGTCCCTTGTGCAGACGACGGGTAAGAGCGTCCGCCGCGGACGCTGGTTGCTCCTCGCTGTCCGGGCGTCATTGCTGTGGCTGGCCGCCCGCCGGTCCCGTCCGCAGCCCGCGGAAGCAGCCGCTCTCGCGTGTGCCCCGTGGCGCACTCCCCCCCGGCGCTCCTGTGAGCGCAGCTTTTACTCCACTCCGTTGCTTGTGCCAGAGTCCTTTAATGCTTTACTGGTCACGAAACTTCGGCGCTCGTTTCATATAGGGACCGCGGGCGCCACTACAGGCGCCATCGCCGCTCGAAGGGCATTTAGCCGCCGCGTTGCGCCATATTGGCCAGCTCTTGGCGTGCAAACGCTCGCGGCTTTTGGTGTCTGCGCGCTGATTAAGTGTGCTTTTTTCGTAGTAGTCAGCAATGAATAGTCCAGTCATTACGTATATCACCTGCCTTCAATGGGGTTTTATTTTTCCAAGCAAATTACCATAGACTTCGGCCGCGTACGGCAACGGCTTTTGCGCCCTCTGGCACAAGCGCTGCGCCATCGTGTTTAGAGATTTTTAGATCTCTATTGCTTCTTTTCTTAAAGCAAAAGTTGCAAATACCACACATACGGTAGCTCCGTAGTCACGGACTGCTGCGGGCCTATCAATATTACAATTAAAAAAACTGAAAGAAACCAAGTAGGCTTCGTTCAGACTACGCCATTTATGAATCAGTTGATTGCTCTGGAATGCGCAGAATGCTAAAAGAAATAGCCGAATAGTATTGTCGTTTCGATAAGTGGGTACATACTTAGGAACATCTAAAAACGCTGCAGAAATGCGAAGGATCAAAACATGAAGAGATATATGTTGCACCGTGTGTCTTTTTTCCACTTCCACGCTTTGCAATCCTTGCAAAAAAAGGAAGCGAAAAAAGAACAATAAACCTCATTTTATCACACGCAACACAAAATTTCGGTATTACGGAAGGAGACAATAGAGCGTTGTCCAGCGAACAAAAATTTATTTTTTTTTACGCTGCGATGTGCAGCACTCGGAGGAAACAGAATATTTATTGCACATAGCCAACAACGACGCAAAGTTTTTCTGAACGAAGTTTACTAAAGCTACCTCCTGCTCTAGAAAAGACTGCAATGAAACATAAACGTCGAAGAAGCAGTCCGCAGTGTGACGTGCACAGAGGAACGTCGATAAAGTGAGTTCCCAGGCGTTTGCTGTGCACGCATTACTCTCGGATTGTTCTTAATTTCAGATCCGAGGACATTGTCGACGAAACAAAAAATCAAGTTAGCGACAAGGTGACACCATTTCGTATCAACTAATATTGCCCGACGGTGTGTACGACAAAAAGAGCAAACGGGCGCTCAGGTTGAAACGCCAGATAAGAAAATCGGAAGCGGCTACGCGCGGTTACAAAACAAACAAAACGAACCCTAGGGGACAATTCGCGGGAATATGAACACTAAAAGCAGAAGGACGCCCCGAAGCTTTTTTTTACATGCCAGCCTGAGCGCAAGGTAATACAAGTTCGCAAACAGGTAATGAAGCACCGCCACTGCCCGACTGATCGGGTAAGAAAGACACACGGTGCAACATATATGTCTTCGTGTTTTGATCCTTCGTGTTTCTGCAGCGTTTTTAGATGTTCTCAAGAATGTACCCACTCATCGAAACGACAATACCATTCGGCATTTTTTTACATTTTGTGCATTCCAGAGCAATCAACGGATTCATTAGTAGCGTAGTCGGAACGACGCGTACTTGGTTTCTTTCAGTTTTTTATTGATTGTATTATCGAGAGGCCCGCAGCAGTCCGTGACTACGGAGCTACCGTATGTGTGGTATTTACAACTTTTGCTGTAAGAAAAGAAGCAATAGAGGTCTAAAAATCTGTAAACACGACGGCGCAGCGCTTGTGCCAGCGGATGCAGAAGCCGTTGCCGTACGCGGCCGAAGTCTATGGAAAATTTACCTGGAAAAATAAAACCCCATTGAAGGCAGGTGATATATGCAATGGCTCGACTATTCATTGCTAACAGCTACGAAAAAAGCACACCTAATCAAGTTTTTTTTTAATTGTAATATTGATAGGCCCGCAGCAGTCCGTGACTGCGGAGCTACCGTACGTGTGGTATTTACAACTTTTGCTTTAAGGAAAGAAGCAATAGAGATCTACGAATCTGTAAACACGACGGCGCAGCGCTTGTGCCAGAGGGCACAGAAGCCGTGACCGTACGCGGCCAAAGTCTATGGTAATTTATTGGAAAAATAAAACCAAATTAATGGAATTCTACGATCAGGATGCCCTCAGAAGGATATATTGCTGTTTTCATTCACACACACAGTGCATTCCCACACACTGTCACACACATATAATCGAAGCTTAAATCTCCAGTTTCTTGCCCTGGAATGGCGCGCCTCCATTTCTCACACACCTCCCCGTCGCTCGGTAAACAGAACAAGAAAACATTTTCTGTTGTGTCGTTCTACAAGGACCGACATCCCGGGACGCAGCACGTGTTCGGCATCATTGTTGAACTACTTAAAGGCCAACTGCACTCAAAATTTCGACTTCTTGAAAACCCTATTTCCGTATAGTCTGCTTAAAAAGAAAGCAACATGCAAAATACAACAGCTGAAATACGCACGTGGACGCCGCAAGCGGCCAGCAAAAATCGGCGATTTTGAAACCGAAACCGAGGAGAGCGCGGCCATTGCAGTGACGTTGCAGCCGTCCAGCGAGCGGCCGGACGGTCACCAGTTCGGGAGAATGTCTGCGCGCAAGCTCTACGCGCGCACGGGGCAGCAGAGCTCGACCGGATCTCCCGCTGCGTGGCTGGCCAGAGGAAAAAGCCACCGTCGGCTGGAACGTCACAGGCGCGTCATGGCTGTTTACGCGATCCGCCGGCAGGTGCAGAGTGGTCTGCGGCGGAGCCTTTTTAAACGCTTCTGACTGATTAACGAGGCGTTTCACGGGGCTACCACTTGTGTCTCAGCTTATTTGGGGGTACTTACTACGCATTAAAAACAAATTTGGCCGAGGTGAAATTTGAGTGCAGTTGGCCTTTAAGTCGCATCGCAACAGTGCGAGATGCACGTTACATTTTTTTCCCGCACAAAACAAACACAACTTGCCGCATCTCCGCCGCTCGAGCCAGCGCAACGCCGCCCGAGGAATGACCTCAGTGAGATGGTGGCGCCACCGCGGGGCGGCCAAACGCGGCATATGAAGCTCTCCCATAGAGTTACGGAGCAGTTTCATGACCAGTAAAGCATTGAAGGACTCTGGTTGTGCGCATGTTCCGGGTGATATGCGCACTACACGTATTTGTCCCGTCTCACTGTTCATCACACACGCCCGCACGGGCTCATGACGCACTGACTCCACTATCGCTGTTCGACGCGCGCAATTCACAGTAACCACCCTGCGCGGGAGCCCGTAGGGGCTGCGTCCCTACAATACATACATACATACATACATACATACATACATACATACATACATACATACATACATACATACATACATACATACATACATACATACATACATACATACATACATACATACATACATACATACATACATACATACATACATACATACATATACAGTAACCCCCAAATTTTTCCAGCACACCGAGTGTGAGATTTTATTTTACAGCCTGCCGAAGTGTATGTCACTGTGCATTTTTCCATGTCATGGGCTAGCTTCTTCCTGAAACCCTAGATGTAACCAAACTCTTTATTCCTGATTTTAGGCTACTACTTCTGTGAATCTCCACATGTAAAAATTTTGTCCTAGGATACTTAGAGCTATCTTAGAGCAACCTATGTTGTTAATTGACGGGTCTTTAGCAATACTAAAAAACATTCAGTAATAAACGCGCAAAATTTGTTGCAGACCTCAATTCCGAGATGGATTTCCGGGAAAACGATTGCACTGAAGATACCATCACAATTTCCAACGAGGTAAGGTCTTCGCTGCTCAATTTTTTTTAATTTTGTAAATTGACTTATAAATTTCGATTATGCATGTCATTAGAGAAACATTTTGTACTTATATTCTGTGAAGGTTGCTAACCTGGGAATTTTAACGCAGTCGATAGAGAGTAAGAAATAAACCACAGTTTTTTTATGATTTGTGACGGGGCACACTTTCTAGCCATTCATCACAAATTAGTCTTTGGAGGGTTGTAACATTACTTTTTATTCTGGCGAACAAACATGCGCCGTACATCCCCTGCCCCGTCAGAAGAAATCTGATTATCGGTGTAACACACCGCTCGACCTGTAAAGACACCAGACAGGACGCATTCTTCTGTTCGACGTCCACGTGTAAGTTTCCCGACATTACAAAGAACATGTAATCCGGGAGGTCATAAAACCTACAGTTTCGCGTGCATGCCCCTTTCCTCCGTCTACGTCCCGCGCGTGCACACATAAACCGGCGACCGCATATATGCGCCTGCCTAAAGGTGAAATACACTGGCAAATAACGGTCGCGAAAGGTGGTAGGCGGTGGAGAAAAGGAACTCCGGAACAACGCCGAGTAAAGTGGCTTGACAGGAATGAAATCGGGAAGGTTAGACATATACTGCTTCGCAGTAAAACTGGAAATTGTACGTGATCGACGCAGATTGTGGTTGCGTTTGTGCTTATTCACAAACATTTATAAGGAACACTGACACCGTAAGGAGTTGGCATAGAGCCATCGCAGCAAACATTAAATGCTTTTGTCTCACTATCAGGAATGGTGTGACTTAAAGAGAAATGTCCCTTGGTCATCAATACGCCCTCGCACGCCTACAATCGACATGACTGAACCGTAAGTCCCAGTTATTTGTGAAATGTCAGCAAACGTTTTGGTGGCGTCTCCTAAACGTTTACCACACTCTGCATTCAATCTACACAGAGCGATTTACAGAGTTTGGAAAAAGCAGGGGAGGCTATGAAATATGCCCCAGAATCTGACACAAATGTAGTTCGGTACGCCGGGATGAAGAAAGAATTGCAAAATGCACACATCGCCTCCTACGTACGCCCTCTGTACCAAATCGTTGTCTTTACGGCTACTGCCGAAGTGCCTCCTTAAACACCTGATGTCGCCGTAAATACGTACGTCAAAAAGGAATGCTTTTTTGCTACTCCTATACTGAATTTGACGTAATTGCCTGATTGATATTGTTTCGGAAGAGTATTTTTATGCCGTGTGCAGTCTTGGTCACCCTTGGAAGGCCAAACACTTAAATATTTTTTTCTTGCAGAGGTACCTCTCACTTAAGAAACATTAGCGCAAAGGACGGGAAGAAGGAACTCTGCAAACAAACTTTTGTTTCTTGAGTATGTTTAACCAACTTGCCCACATCAATCTCCTGTCGCTTCAGAGTACCTCTCACATAACACTAGCCAAGATTTCTGGCCTGGCTTAGGCAGTGTAATCTGAAATACTGTCCAGCCTGTTTTGCCCCTAATTCTTTTCTGTCAATGTCCCTTATAAGCGGGAAGTATCCCTTATCTATAGAATATATTGGCCTTTGTTGCGAATACCACTGTATAAAATATTTCCCTGCTCCTTGGTGTGCACTAAGTTTCCTCTACGTTTTTTTGTGGTGTCGGGTCTACTGTAGTTTACTGGGTTTTTTTTTAATCGGAAAGATCTGCACTAAAATAAAAAAACGCCTAATTAGTGAGTAACCTTCAGCAGTCGCCCCCGGTTTGTAAGAGTTTCTTAGAAATCTTCAGACACCGTATAAGGAGTCAGCTCAATCCCTGTAGTTCCGTTTCTGTCAGAGCCTCAGTTTGTCGGGGGTTGTCGTCACTATCTAGACTACAAATTGTTGCATAAAATTCTCTGTTGTGTGACTAGTCTATGTGCGGCCAGCTTTCCAATATTGTGTGTGTGTGGAGGGGGGGGGTGATAATACGCTGTGAAAATATGCTGCAGTACAGTCAGTTTAACTGAATACACTTCGTTTCCTTCTACCGGAGTTTTTACGAGAACGCTCAGGGTGTTTCAATAGCACACTAAGAAAAAAACTGGCAGGGCTTCGGCCGTCACTGTGGCGTATGGAACCATATACATAAGGGGTTTTGGAAATGTTCTTAACGTTTTTGTTTCTTTTACGATCTGTTCGACGTTATTGCCAAAAGTAACGGCTTATCCTGACAGGATCCCCTGTCTAGAACACTGGAATAACAGACAGATGTTTAGAGCTGTGTATCGCTTGTAAAACGTGGGTAGCGTTAACGCAAACAACATATCATAGAAAACTGGCAGCCAGGCAGTAGAAACTAGAGCATACAAGCAATCAACCTTGCCACTGAAAACGAGCGATATTTCAGTACAAGCTACCGGACTTGGAAGAGAATGGAGCGAAGACACCATCATCATCACCAGTGTTACGAATCGGCCAGCGCCGCAGTACTTCCCCGCATCACTCTTCGGCTGTGCAGCGAAGCCTCTCGTGCGCCTTTGAAAACACGCGCCACCATGTCGGCAACAAGTTGCGACAAGCCGCGTCAGACGCTTTGCTCTCGGCGCATTTCAAAACTTCGGCGGCTGCCTGCGAGGCTCGTCTCTACGCTCTTCAAGGACACAGAGGCCCCGTCGATCGCAACGGAGTCCTCCTCTCTCCTCTCTCTCGGACTCAATGTGCCCGAGCCTATGAACGGCTTACGAACTCTGGAAAGAGTGTTGTGTGTGTCTGTGACGTTCGTGGCGTGTTGCCGCTTGTTTCGTTTGACCGTTATCACTTTTGGGTATAAACAGAGCTGCCCAAGCGTTGTAACTCATTCCTGTTAGAGCAGCGAATCGATGTTGTCGCTCTGCTCGAGTCCTGTATTGTAACCTCGCCCGTTGGGGCATTGTTCTTTGGCTTCGGCCTCACCTCTCCCTATGAAGTAAACAGTTTACGTTGGCCTATCGGCGCTGGACATCATCGCGGCTGCAGTTGGCCTTCCCGTTTGCAACACCAGCCTATGTACGCCCACTGCAGGACAAAAGCCTCTCCATTATTCTCCGATTATCCCGGTCCTGTACTAACTGCGACCAATTTATCCCCACAAACTTCTTGATCTCATCCGCCTATCGATCTTTCTGCCGCCCCCTGCTACACTTCCTTTTTCTAGGAATCTGCTCTGTTACCCTTAATCACCAACGGTTCTCTTGCCTTCGAATTACGTTTCCTGCTCACGTCCATTTCTTTTTAATTTCTACTAATAAATCCTTAACACCCATTTGTTGTCTGACCCACTCCGCTTTCTTCGTCTCCCTTGATGTTACACCAAACATCTTTCGTTCCATTGCGCGCTGAGTCATCCTCAATTTAAGTTGAACCCTGTTAGTGAGCCTGCCTGAGTTTCTGCCCCGTAGGTGAGTACCGGGAAGATGCAGCTGTCATACACTTTCTTCTGCACGGGCAGTGGTAGGCTGCCATTCATTATATGAGAATGCCTGCCGAATGCACTCTACCCCTGTCTTATCCTTCGAATTATATACGCCTCGTGCTTGGGATCCGGGGTCACAACTTTTCCTAAGTAGATTTATTAGCTTACCGTTTCTACTGCCTCGCCACCTATCTCAAAGTTACTATGAAAACAGTTACTATGACACTGACTATGAAGACAATGACTATGCAAAACATCTAGCGATCTCGAGCTCACCTAAATAGGCTGGAAACACCCCGAAATCTCCTTGTATGCAGCCTAACGAATGCGCATGTAATCTAAAACTGTCGTTGGTGCTCAACAAACAGCGTCAATGCAAACAGGCCGGGCCGCCTGGCCTAATAACTAAGTTAGAAGATACCCTGCCTAATCTAAACATTGTCTCGCGGAAATGCTACCCTTCTTTAGGCGGTTGACATACATAAACAGATTTTCTACAAAGCACCCGCCCGAGCAATGCGGGCGAAGAGATAGTTTACTGCATGATAAACAGTGCTTTCACCATAACCAGTGATACCATACTGACTGCCTCCCAGATGCACAACTTGCATACATAAACACACAGACTACATTTTTAATATTGCAGCTACAAATACGTTCACAGGACTGCTTGAAGTTTCACGTAAACTTGTTACAACGTTGTGTATAAATTTCAAAAAGACTAGTTGCGTCAAAACCGTTATTTAATAGAATCTAGTAAACCTGTGAGCCCACGTCGAAACTGTCACCCCGCAGGCACTCTTAATAAACCCGCAATAGCCATCGCAGAAGAGGCCAACCAACCAGGCAACGTTTTTGATTATCGGAAGTTGTATATACTTCAGTCAAAATTGAAGTCTATAGGGACAGTTAAGAGAGGTCATCCTATATAGTTTACAAACCTTACTCTCGAGAATTTACTGCAATTAATGCTTTTTGGGGCAACATTGAACATTTGCGGAACTTCCAGCGACAGCAGCAATAGGCATTGATTTGGAAGCACATTAATTTATATAAAATAACCCATATAACATTGCTGTGTGCATCATATAAATACGCATTAGGAATATTCGTGTCATTCCTATTTTGGGCCGATCGCAAGTTGCTGCAACAAATGATCTCCGTTGTGGTGAAATAGATAAAGTAGTTTGCTCACTCTGTCCCGACATGGTATCAATGTGATCTGCTCCGGCAACATCCACAGAAAATTATCAAGCTGTTGTGACCGCTCTGTTACTGTTGGCTTCATGAAGGCGAGGTAGAGCTTTTGAAGCAAATATACTTCACTATGACACTGCATCGTCTCCTAGATTGAATAGCGCAAGACAACATAAACGATTTAGTAGTTAAGGGCATTCATAGCCGCTTATTTTGTTTGCCTGAAAAGCGTGTGCATTACATAACGTGCGCTATGGACATAACTGATCCCAGTGATGCGTAAAAATCCAGCTCTCTAAACAATTTCTGTTTCCTGCTGAAACTAAAATTGCTGACTACTCTGGTGAAGAGTTAGAAGCACAATAGATTGCTGGTCTTTCCAAGATATTTTGTCGACTTGATGAGATTAGCAATGTTTTTTGAGGAAATAAAAAGAACGACTGGTGCACGAAGGGGGATGTTCAAAAAAAAATGGCGAGATGGTTTTTCTGAAAAGTTGAAGGATCCCCCTTCGAGCATAAAGGGTTCGCGAGCCCCAACCCGCCCGACGAAGTAACGCCGATCCGCATGAGAACAAATCACCGGTTTATTCCGGGAAAACCAAGGTAGGAAAAAACAAACAAAGCAAGTTGAGAGAAATATAAAAAGAGTACAGCAAGCAATCACGGAAAGCGCGTAAAGAAAACACTGCGGCGGTTGACGCCCTGCTTGTCCAAAAAGTTACAGCATGGTGCCGTACACTCACGACGACGTCTCCAGTCACTTGGGCCGACGACGGGTAAAGAGCGTCCGCCGCGGACGCTGGTTGCTCCTCGCTATCCGGGCGTCATTGCTGTGGCTGGCCGCCCGTCGGTCCCGTCCGCAGCCCGCGGTAGCAGCCGCTCTCGCGTGTGCCCCGGTGCGCACTCCCCCCCGGCTCTCCTGTGAGCGCCGCTTTTACGCCACTCCGTTGGTTGTGCGCATGTTCCGGGTTGTATGCGCACTACACCTATTTGTCCCGTTTCACTGTTATCCATCACCTCCTGTATTTGTTCATCACACACGCGCGCATGGGATCATGACGCACTGACGCCACTATCGCTGTTCGACGCGCGCACTTCACCGTAATCACCGTGCTCGGGCTCTCGTAGGGGCTGCGTCCCTACAAAGTACAGGAGTCACGCAGATACGTCTTGTACCCGAAGCAACTCGTTGCGAAAAAAACCCTGTGATGAATCATGTACTGTTCTGTTTCAATGTTGGTAACGCAACAAGATTTTTTGAAGCATGAAAAACTTGTAATTTAAAAAATATATGACAGCTATGTACGTACCTGATAGCAATTTAGTGCTTGTCCCAAGTCTAGTGAACATTTTGTTTTGTTTATGCCATCAGTATACTTATACGTATATATCAGTTGACTAGAGCGCGTATTGCAAACATATAGTCACGTTACTAGTTCATAGTTACAAATAATTGCGAAAAAATGTACGTAACTGACGCCTGAATTCGGGGATTAGCGTGGGCGTCACAAGAAAATGTCATTATTACTATTTTATAAAAGCTTTGCCTAGATATATCTTATTGTGTCGAAGGTATTTGCTCAACGTTTCGTATCATGCAAATACAGCGAACCTAATAATTATAAGGCCATCAACAAAAAAATCATGTGATGTGGACGCTTCAAATCACCGAGTGGGTGTAGAAATAATTCTTCGGTGTTCATGGGTGACACCATTAAACAGCTAAAATATTGTATTTTTGTGCGGCGTCTGAACGTTTGTTACAAGAATTCGGCTCTAACGTTGACACTGGTTCGTTCACTGACAGCCCATTAGCAGCCAAGAGTACACCTAGAGCCACTCCTGATGCGTTGTCTTTCGGGGTTACTATGAATGTACTAACGTTGTCCCCACAAACGCAGTGCAGTTAGATGAATATCGTTTAGAAGAAGGCCATGATTGTAAATATGATTGGTACAGCAACGCCAGCAACGTAGGCACATGTCGCTTTGCGCTAGTATGTACACTCTTTCGTGCATGCCTTAGCGGATTTCTCATTCGTGTTCTCTTATTTTTTCCCAAGCTCACAGTCGCCATGGGATGCCAAGTTAACTGCTCTGGTGGGAAAACTAAAAACCGGAAAGATCATGTAGCCTGTTTGGTAGGTCCCGATACGATTATTTATTTCTACGGACACAGCTTGTTTCATTTCTGCTCTTTAATATATGTTGTATGCTCTGACGCGGCACCCATACGGGCAACCCTGCGTGTGCGCCGAAATGGATATGCCGCACCGGCTGTGCTATGTGGGGCACCACGAGATGGCGGTACTTCGCCGCACTGGAGCCCGATGAAGCACACTACATGCCAACAAGAAGGGCTGTGTTACTTCAAGCCGTGCCCCACAGAACACAAAGTACTACCTCGACGCCAATTACTACCTCGACGCAGTTATAACCATCGGCCTACTATATAGAGCGGTAGAAACCTTGAAGCCTTAAACGTGAGCCGCGATGGACCAGGTCCTGCACCTAGGCTACTGAAAGCCCACCCCTCTTTTCTTTGTGTCACCTCTTCTATGGGTACAGAAAAACCGTTGCCGACAATTTTGAGGTTCGGAAGACAAACTCAAGTGATTTTTTTGGATGGCCGCTTCCGATTTGCCAGCGCTGCTGCCGACTAAGGACTGCGAGCGCGGCGAGAAAGGCAAGGCTCAGAAGACGGCCTCACATTCACTAGCTGCTACGCTACCATCCTATCTAAATCGGTCTACGGGTGAGGCATTTCGTCAAGAGAATTCTTTAATTTTTTTGCTCCACCACGCATTTGGTGCACTTGTGTCAACATGCTTGGTCGCAGGCAACTGGAGCCTCGGCCTATGGGCGAAATATCGCTTTGGTTCACATCAGCGGTTCCATTTAATGGCTATAAAAAGTTCTCGATGGCAAGGACAGCGCCACCACCAATTGTGAGTGCGATTATTAATGTATCTGTTAACACAAGGGCTGCGACTCGGGTTGAAACTGGGAAGACGAAGCACTCCGATTTTTTCCTCGACGTGCGGGCGCGATGCACACGCGCAGCCACAGTGGCACAGACATGGCGGTTTCTAGCGTTGCCAAGTGAAGAAATCGCGCGCTTAATTTTTCAGGGAATACCATATTAGGATAAACTAAGTAATTGCATAAAAAAGAAAAGACATGGACGGAGTACCGACGGACACACGTGGCGCAAACTTCAAACTATATTTTATTGGGCACCTGTGTAAACCTTATAATCTCCACACATATCGACCGCGCACGTGTAATGGAGAAAATTGTTTTTTTGGCCGCCGCATAGCCAGGCGTGTAATCTATATTTATGCTCATACATACGCAGTCGATCTTAGTGACGTTATTAAGGTTCCCACAATGGCACAAGAAATTGTAGTAGGAAGCTTGCGCCGTGTGTGTACGTTTTGTCTTCGTCCGTTTCTCCCCTTTTTACGCAAATATTTTATTTATTTATAGACTAGCAGCATGCTCAGGATGCTCTCCTATGAAGACCATGTATAGGATATTGAGTAGCTTCTGAGAGTCCATTGTTCCGTTTTGCCACTTGTTTTAGCTCACTGATGTAATGCGGCCTCCTCTATTAATTGAAAAAAACAGCTTGCGGGGACACCGGCCAAGGGCAAATTCGAAAATTATTATGCAGAATCGCCTTCTCATACGCTAATTACTGAGTTCAACGTTAGTTAGGACAAATTTTATCTCTTCAATACTCAAGATATACGCCTTTCACAGGTTTTTGGAAGCTTTTTGTTTCACTTTGGCTGCTTCATTGTTTAATCCAATTACGTGATCTGGCGTAATTCATTGTCTGCTATAACAGCGTGCAACCATGAGCAGCCGCATTAAATTCGAGAAGCAAATTCTTTTGATTCGACCCTGTTTAATGTTATTTTTCCTTAGGACACCGTTCTGGCCGTTTGTGCTGATGAGGCCGACCTTTATTACTTGTTTGTGCAAAGCATGAATTTTGTGACTTGGCTTTCAGTTTAATTCGGTAATGTCTAAGCTAGGATGGATCTTATGGGAGTTGCACCTCTGCGAATACTTCATATGCGCGTGTGATGTTTGGCGGATAGTGTCCACAGAAAATCACGCAATGGGCCTGGTATCCCCATTGTTGTAAAAATAAAAACAGAACCCATTTTCTTAAGAGAAAGGTTGTTAAGACACAAAGAGTTTCCCCTTATAACATTAAAAAAAGTCAAAATACAAACTTCAAACGCCTTAGACCGTGTAAGTTTGGCGCAATCGGATAGACGACGGCTAAATAGCGTGAGGTACCCAAGTTTGATTCTTACCACGGTAAGAGTTTCTTTCTTGACACGCTTTATTGAATCCCGTTGTTTAACTTGAATTTTCCACAGCGCGTTTTAGGGGCAACTATTTCAATTTTGGACTGTGATATTGGGCTTGGGAAACATTTGCTTTCATGCACAGATATTTTCGAGTTCAAATCATTTTTCTTTTCACCCACGGCCGTTGTCATCGTCCAAAAAATTAGCCTCCATGCAGTGTGTCTTGGTGGGAATGGTCACCCTTGTAGATACAATGAAAGCGTCGCTTCAAAAGCCTTCGAACAGAAGCAGTACTACTAGTAGTAGTATATCTGTGTTTATTGGCGCAAGGGCGTCAGTGCCAAAGAGCGCCAAGGCAGTATGTATTGCTTTGTGTCATGTTTGGAACCGAAATACAATGATGACGTGTCTGACGTATTTGAAAAGAATAGTGTATTTATTGGTGTGAATGCCGATAATCTAAAGAGCGATGCAGGTTATTAAAGTGAGACGTTTCAGTGGCGGTGGTTAGGTATAACAGCAATGGGAGCCACATAAAATGCCCCTAGCTCCAGGATGGCAGTGAGGTCCCTAGAACATATGATGAAAATGATTACAGGCGTCCTCAGAGGCATCGCATGGCCCTGATATCCCACATGTCATCAGATGAGTGCTACAAATACAATTTTGGCCAGGTAGGCTATACGCCTCGAGCGCGGCCTGTAGGGGCGCCACTGAAATCCCCCTAGCGGCCCGTTTCGAAAGCAGGAGCGGGAGTCCCCGGCCCGCTCCCCCCTGTCGCCGTTGCTTTTGGGGCTCGTTCAAGACAGCGATTTACCGCTTGTCCGCGTTCGAAATACCGAATAACGTGGAGAAGGCACTCTGTTTGCAAGCCTGGTGGGTTCACGAGAGTATAAACGTTTATGACGCGATCTTAGAAAGATCTATATGAGCGCCGGGCGTGTGTCACAGGCCAGCGTCCCGAAGCGAGCATTTGCATGCAGCTGATTGCAATTCCGCTGCCCTGAAATTTAGTGGCAGTGTCTCTGTAAGCAGTGTTTCCTCCGATGGTCATGTTGCGGCCATACACACTATGATGTAAATCGACTTTGTGCACTACAAAATCTAGCGGAGCACTCATACCTGACAGCACGCAAGTTACGCCTGCCAATATCACATATCAGATATTGTTCAGTACCCTGAACAAGCCAATGCGGCATAAATTTCGCAAACATTGTACCAAAGAAGTACGATGGATAATGCAAAATTACACTCCGGAGTCAGCACACGAGGACAAATTTAATGCTGGGTCGTCTTGTCCCGAGGTGAGCGCTCGCAAAGATTCATCTGTTACATTTATCCTCCACGAGAAGCGCGAAGATGGGCTTATAGAGTAATCCGCGACCGCGACCAAACGCTTCTTCGAAACATCGTCGTATGACACAGGGAGACTGCAGAATCTAGCATAAACCGAAATCAGAGACCCTTATCATATACGCCACTCTTCAAACGAGCCCGTGTGTACGAGATTTCGGCGCACGTTAAGGATCTTCAGGTGGTCAAAATTAATCCGGAGCCCTCCACTACGGCGTGCCTCATCGTCTCCGTTGCGTCGGCGTGTTAAACCCTGCAATCAATCAATCAATCAACTCTTTCAACGACACCTCGTATTTCTTGTGAACTGCCTACCCTGTATTCTTCGAAAAATGCGTCCGCCGAGTGATCAGCCGATCGTTGAAGGCGAAAAACAAACGAAAAGTGAACACGCAGCTTGTGTGTGTGATTACTAAAACGTTCATTCGTTGATTTCGCTCCGCATTTGTAAACAAACGATAGTTGAGCGCCCTCCTCCTCACCCCCCCCCCCCCCCCCCCCCCCCCCCATGTCTAGCGAAATATCAGTGCATTTCGCATCGAGTTGGTCTGGCAAATACTACCTTGCTCAAACAAACGTCTTTAGCATTTCAGAAGCTGCTCTCCGTTTTTTTTTTCATTCCCGTACGACTATTCTATTTATTCCTGACTTGCAGACCATTCATTTTCCCGTGGTTTCTTTAACATATACCTTGGTTCTTACTATACGGCATGAGTGGGCACATATCTGACAATGCACAGCCTTTGAGTGAACTTAACATTTTCGCGTGGCTTATATTCCCATAAAAGGCACAAGTTTTTGTCAGCTATTGGGTTATCACATCCCCGAAATATATTCTACGACGTACATATTCGAAGCAAAGCCGCATTTGTTGTTTCCGCTGCAAAACGAACCAACCTCTTACAGTGCCAATGTCAGGTCTAAACGAGGTGACAATAAATAGAATTCACTTGTGCTGACGTGTTCGAAGGCGACAGCGGTGATATGCTGCTGCCGTCGCCGACGGCCGCAAGAGCGGCCAAGAAGCGCGCAGAACCGCCTCCCCGGGTAGCTCTTGTTGGCGTTCGAGTGCTCTACCAAGACGCAGCTGTTTTTTTAAGCGCCCTAAACGTTCAGTTAGCTTACAGACGTCACCATAACAAGTTATTTAGTGCGCGGAAAGGCAAAGAGAAGCGAAAGAGAACCAAAACACTGCATGACCACCTATCAGCCACGCAGCGCTAATCCCGCAAACGCCGCGGAGAAGCGGCGGCAGGCGGCGCAGCGATCGCGAATCTCGAGGCGTATAGACATTCACTGGGATGTGGGGTTGAGCAGACAAAAACAATGATGGATGTAAGAAGATTGTGTGGGTCTGTAGTTCGGGGAAACGTCACTTCCTTACTTCACGGTTTGCAGAACGTTCAATAAATGCATAGGGAACTGAAAGCCGTTGTCCGCACTTCTCAAAAGCTGCTGCTTGAGCTCCGTTTTAAAGATGTGATTGTGCAGATGACCTATTGCTAGTATACATATTGATATTTCTTTATACCTGTTCTGTCTATCTGTGTTTTATTTGCCCATTTGCTTTTTTTTATAATGTCCAGTTTGGTTGAGATTTCTGTGCGGCAATGTAGCTGCCAGCGCCCCCGAAGCCTACTTTTAAATGATGGCTTCATGTATAGGTAGGCAACACGTGAGATATCGACGACACTGCGAAGAGCTGCCTCAGCGAATTCTGGTCAGAGATTTATATTCCTAGAAAGGCCGCTATGTCTATGGAGCCAGAAAACTACTAAAGTCAATTTAATAGAATAGGCAGACACGAATTTTATCAGTTTTTTAACTTAATTTTCTTATTCCTTCCCGTGATTGCACCGCTAATACTACGCTCGAAGGGTTTGTACAAAATATATGTACCTCAGAATTGTGGTTTGTGTAATGTGTTTCACAGGGGTTAAAATGCCGTGTGCCTCTGCTGTAAAAATACTAGTATCTCTGTTGATTGTTTTTTGATCCTATAGTTTGTTTCATGTGCTGCACCTAAAACAGAATAAGTGGCCTTGGAGACATCTGTGTAAAACGTGGTATAAAAATATGTGTTTCAAAACTGTACGAAATGCTGCATGATTAGCTCTCTTGGTGCATTTCTTTTGTTAACACACTAAAACATACATCCCAAAAAACTGCAGACATTTCCCAAAGAGCACCGAGGTCTGTCATGCAGGTTTCGTATGTTCCTTTAAATGAGATCGCAAGTTCTTTGGCTAGAATTTCCAGTTGTTAAAAAGGCATAGATACAGAGGGCCAAATGAAAACTGGTAAATGGCAGAGGCATAGTTCATATTAAAAGGAAGGAGGGTAATTTTTTAAGGCTGTTGTATTCATAGCATACAAAGGTCTGTACCTGGGTGCTGGTTTTCTAGGTAGTAGTGGTCATATTCGACATACAGGCTTCGTGTGGAACACGTTAGGAAGCCTCCTGGCGAAAGCAGACGAAGCCCCTTATGCAGACATGTGTCCAGCATGGGTTCTCAATGCTGACCCATATAGCGCACTCTTAGATTATAACTACGACTTCGCCAAAGTGTTATAAAGACGCAGCAGGCACACCTTATGTGCACCGTAAGACTGGTGAGAATGGGATTTAAGAATATTCGTTGCAGTAAACGTCTTGTCAGCAGCTTTATATGCGGAATAGAGGATATATCAGAGCTTTTCGTCTAGCAGAACTTATAAATACTTGTGCTCGTTTTTCAAGGGCACAGCTATTCCATCAACCTGGACGGTAGTCTCATGCTGAATACCATTCCCCTTTCGAAAATAAGGCGTTAGAGCTCTTTTGCGGATTTAGCCTTACTATATTTTCATCTACCCACTTTTTCAGCCAGATAGTGGCGAGTTGTTCCTGCCGTCACGAATATACTGGTTACTGGTTCTTAAACTGATACTAACATCGTCTGCATAAACAGAGTAAAAAATTGTAGGTGGTTGGGGTTTTTCGAGTGCGTTCATCGTATTTATAAAAACTGTACAAGTAAGTACTCCAACCTGAGTAGCTATGAAACGTGTGGAATTACTCACGGCATCCCGAGGAATGCCGTCTTCTCCGATATAGAGTAAATACTACAAGCACTATATTTCACTCGATATATTCGCGCAGAAATACAGCCCTGAAGGGAGTTAAGTGCATTTTCACGGATATCAAAAGATCAAAAAGTAGTCACTAAGGCCTTTTCTTGATCGAAAAACATAAAGATTCAATACTGCTTGTTGCGTAGGGCGCTTTCAGACACATAAATGAAAGAGTTAGCAATGACTTTAGCTCCTCAGGTAAAGTGGATCTAAGCACTTGTTTCGTGTAGTGGGTTCGTGTATTGGGCATCTTGCTAATGTTCGTACAGCGTGTATCCTAACTGCCTACCCGATTATTCAAAGAAGCAACTTCTCGCAGATGTGAATCATTTTTTAGCGCTGATATTGCAACGTGTACGTAGCAAGGCATTATGAAGTTTCTGCACTGGTAGAGGTTTGAGGTTCTCGAAACATGTTTTAGTGTCGGCGTCATCAGCGGCATTCATAAGAGCTTCAACGACCTTTTTAGGGGATATAAAATTGTTTTATTGGTTGTTGTCGTGGTGCCCTATACAACAAAACAGTAGCCTAATGTGGACACAAACATGAAGTTATAAATCAACATTTTAACATTGTGCAGTGTAATGCTACGCAAGCGGGGCGATGCACCACAAGTACGGTCAAGCCAGAGGCACATACAATCTCTACTTTCAGCAGTCTGTGCCACAGGCGCAGACTGTTTATTTACTCTTCATACAAGCACTGTTCATATACATCATCTGAGGTTTCTTGAGACATGTGTAGTTACATTGCACTGTGTTGTAAATCGAAATTATGGGTTACAAACAATAATACTGTAGTTGAGTAGTGGCCTGTTTTGGTTCACGTCAGGGAGTCTTTTTTAGGGCTAGACATACAAGGAGCTGGTTTTTTCGACAGAAAAGAGCTTGACAGCACTCATTTGGTGCCTCCTCTGCAGCCTGAACCGCTGAGGTGACCATACCTTCGTCTGACAATTCATGCGTACCCGAGCGTGCTGTGTGCTGCGCAGGGATGTGGGCAATGGTAAATTACAATTGGGCCCCCGAAGTTGTACATGTGCTGCGTGGTGTGACAAGGATACGTGGACGGATGTATATTGCGGCGAGGCTAGAGGCTTCATGTCTTCTATGGAAGTGTGTGAGAATTGAGATTTCTGCTTAAATTCTTCCCTGTCTGCAGCGGTTTCTTTAAACCTATTATTTGAGATGGGAGTGGAGGGGTTTTGCCAAGGCTTATAGAGAATACTAATAAATGGCCACTTGCTATCGGCTTTTTGTGCACCGACCACTCAATGAGCGCAAAAAACTGCACACCCAATTGTCAAGACTTTGAGTGAGTACGTGTTGAGTGTAGTATTTTAATATGTTAGTTCTTTTTATAAAACAAGTAAGCACCATGCGACAGATGGAAATGTTCAAATAAACGGTGACGGGAATCCGTCCTCCGAGAGCGGCAGAGGTTGTTGTGTGCATTTACCTGTCTAAGAGTAAGGGTCTAAGATGATCAGCAACCAATTGCTTCAATTCTCAGCTACACAAGCGATAACTCGGGGTAATGTAGAAAGATCACTTTATAATCAGACGATAAATAAGATAACGCGCACAGCAAACGCATCAATATTTTTGAGTAGTATAATAAACTGTGAAGAGGTGGATTTTCGGGACACATTGGTACCTGAACAGATGAATTACCAAAGGATGAATTACCAAACAGATGAATTACCAATCCTTCCTGAAGACAGTGTATTATTTCAGAAAATTCATTTTTTTAATACCCTCAAGGCAATTGCATTGAAGAGGGGAGTGGGTAAATACATTACAACAAATCAGGAAACTGCAGTACAAACAGCAGAAGAGAAGTAGTTATAACCTCTACAAAACAAAGTTATACGGGTCAATAAGGTCACAATCTTCCTGCTGCGACGAGAGAAGTGCGGCTGAGGTTTGCATGGGTGACAATTTTTGGCATTCATTGCAAATATGATAAAAAATACATACATTGGACAAGTGAAATTCGCAGAAATCAATGCAACGTTATACAGAATCAAATGGCCTAAAATGTAATATTAGACACAGCGCTATGAAACAAATCCTGGTTGGTAATTGTAGCAATATTAGAACGAAGGTTTTTCCAGTCGCTAGAGCTACCTGGGATGAAGGAATAAAAAAAGGCCTTAGTGTTGCAAGAAGGAACGCCAACTTTATGAACATGATCTAAACGCGAAGATATGTATGACGGTGAAGTAAGTAAAGCGTGCCGAAGCTTGTTGTGTGAGAATACTTTATGGAATAAGCACAATCGTGCAATTTTGCGACGTGACTACGTCAGAGATGTTAGATCCAAGTTACTTTTCATTCCGGATACGCTTGCTGCTCGCTGATAGATAGAAAAAATGAAACGTGTGGCGTTGTTTTGAATCATTTCGAGTTGATGACTAAGAATTTCAGTACATGGATCCCATATCGGTGATGCATAGTCAAGTTGTAAACGTACAAGTGATTTGAAAACGAGCTTTTTTATTGAAGAAGGGGCGGAATGAAAATTTTGTCTTATGTAGCCAAGCATACGGTTGGTTTTGTTGGTGATGCTTTCAATGTGAAGATTCCAAGATAGGTCAGTGGTGATATGAATACCCAAATATTTATAAGAAGTAACCGCTTCAAGAATGTTACCATCAAGAAAATATGAGTGCGCATTAGTAGTGATGCGGGAAATTCGCATTGATTTGCATTTTGTAGTGTTTAGAACCATCTGCCATGTATTGCACCAATGGGATATGGCATTAATGTCAGATTGGAGTGCGTGTAAGCCAGTATCGTTATTTATTTCCCAAAAAATGACACAATGGTCAGCGAATAAATGTACTGATGATGAGATACATTTGGGTAGATCATTGATATAGATAAGAAAAAGTAGCGGCCGAAGGAGGGTGCCCTGGGGTACACCTGAGATAACCGGGGTTAGAGATGAATTGGTGTCATTAGCTGTGACAAATTGGTGGCGATGCACTAGGAAACACTCAATTCAATTTAATATACTAGTATCGAGACCAATATTCCTTAGCTCGAGTAGGAGTAACGCGTGCGGAACTTTCTCGAATGCTTTAGCAAAATCAAAATAAATGCAATCAGTAAATGAACGGTTTTCAATGATAAAGTGAAGTTTGTGACTAAACAAAATAAGTGGGTTTCGCACGAGAAAGACTTCCGGAATCCATGCTGTGCGGGGTCAAAAAATGGATTTGATTCAAGAAAGCTGGCAACATGAGAGTGAATGATGTGTTGCAAAATTTTACATGGTAAGCTAGTGATAGATATTGGCCTGTAATTGAAGGGGGACTGTCTGTCCCCAGATTTAAAGACTGGTACCACTTTTCCTATTTCCCAATCAGCGGGGATTTTACTTTGTTCTAAGGATTGCTCAAAAAACTTTGCTAGGATAATAGAGCAGTTATGTTTAGTACTTTTAAGGAATTTGGAATTAATACTATCTACACCTGAACTAGAAGAAAGTCTAAGGGAGTGAATAATTTTAATTATTTTATCAGGGTCAATCTGCAAAATGTATATCGGTATGTAGTCGTGGCTTTTAAATCTGGGTAGCCAAAAAGTGAGATTGTTACAGAATGCATCAAAAAACCATTTGTTTAGCACACTAGCACATTCGTCATGAGGTATAGGTTCACCGCTTGTGTCAGTTAGAGTAATGCGAGAGCTGTCAGCCGGGTTGACGACGCGCCAAACTTTCCTAGGAATATTTTGCAAAAAACTAGGCACCGTATTGGTAAGGAAGTTTTGTTTTGCAGTTTTGACAGCAGTAACATACTCATTGACTGCTGAGCGGTACAAAGACCCTCTATAACTACTGCGAGATGTTTTTGCGCGGCGGTACAGAATTTTTTTGTCGGTTTGATAGACGCCTTAGGTTGAAGTTATACCAGGAGGCCTTCGGATTACACGATATTTCCCGAGTAGGTATGTAGGGTTCGGTCAAATAATTGATCTTCTTCTTAAATAATGCCCACTTGTATTCCAGTAATCGCTCATCGAATCCGTCTAAGTAATCAATTAAAAATAAATGCAGCTCACAATTAATTTCTGAGAAGTTGGCTTTGTGATAATTTGGAATGGTTTTTCGTTTTTTAGAACATTTTTTGCACGGGTATTGTAACAGTCAAATTCAAAAGGACATGATCACTTAGTTTGGGCATATATGTTATTTCCGAACATAGATCAGGGCAGTTTGTAAGAGCTAAATTTAATATATTTGCGATAATTTGCGTAACTCTTGTAGGTTCTGATACTACTTGTGTGAGGTTAAAGGCTAAGCAAAAGTCTATAATTTGTTGGGATTCAGTTGTGTCTCTTGGAGGAAAAATAGACTGGATATATAATTATAAAGCATATAGTACCCATAATTCACGTACTTCATAAGTATTTCGCCGTGCCATCAAACTATGTTTCCAAGAGCAATGATGGGCTCAAAATAATAAAATAGCAGTCCTGTAGATGCCAGTTTTATACCACCTCACCGCGTCTTGCTTAGGGCTACGGGTACGAAGAGCCGGGATTTGTTACACGTCCAAGAGTGCTTCGGTGGTCACTTGGTGCCTGCTGTGTAGGTTGAGACGCGAAGACTACAGTATCTCGTCTGAAAATTCAGGCGTCACCTGATTGGCATTTATACAACATGCAATTCATGGCCTGGTACCTAATGTGGCTGCAGTCGTCACGGTTAGAGCCCGCGGTGCGAGACTGGTAGAGATATTGGTGGGGGCCATGTGTTCATGCTGTAATACCTTTAGATGCCGTAGGGGCCAAAGCAGCTGAACTAGAAGGGGTGAGACCACCCTGAAAACCTGCCCGTCACCGCCACACCGTCTGCAGGCTTCGCAGGTCTTGTGGTGAGGTGTTGGGCTGTGGACGGCAGCCAGTCAGGACGGCAACTATCCATTGTTTTCCTATAGGGGACAAATGGCCTGGCGGTCGTGCGCAGGGGGTTAAGGACAGCGGCACATCAGCTCGGCTACGCTGTCTCATCTCGCAGCACAGTTCAAACGTTGCCCCCAACCCGCTGCGGGCGTCGTCTGCATAGGATGGGGCCGAAAGCATCTTGTGCTTTTGGTGCACCCCTGAAAGTTAGTTTTTGGTCACTTTGATCTGAATGATATTTTTTCTCATGAAAGATGGGGGAGATAAGTGAGTCGCAGGGTGTGAGCCACGGCAGTTCGAATGTTTTCCTATTGTATTTCGGCAGTCTTGAGAAGAGTGTTCGTTTTTGCCACATTTACACAGTTGAGGTTTTTCCGACAAGCTTGTCTGCCACATCCTTAGTGCTGATACTTGAAGTATCAGGGTTTGAAATGTAGGAGCATAGACGAGGGCTAATAAAGGTTAGCTTTGTGTTTGGTCTTGATTTTTGCTCCATCGTTGCTTATAATACCTCTACAAATGCCAACCACACCTTCGTCATGCATTCCCTCAATGGGATCAAGATATGTCTTCCCCGTGAATTCGTTTTTGAAATAACGCGTTAGACAGGGTTTAATCTGCGATATGGCGTAATGGTGATGGTTAAGTTGGCAATTTGTCCTTGGTTCAGAAGGTTTTCACTTTGATTTGTTCGCAACACTTCAAAACAGAGGCCTTCAGAGGACTCTTTTAGAAAGTGTTGTCTTTCCAAACAATGCTTTCATTACACATGGCAATAAAGACTGAAAATTAGTAATTAGTTTTTCGCCGGTAAAGTGTAGCACTAGGTTATTGCTGCAAGTTTCATGAGATGGTTGCACTCGGAGTGGTTCGGCGTTACCCCTTTTAGAAAGTCCATGGGGGTTTTGGGGGAAGAGAAAAAGTAGCCATAAAACAACCCATCAATTCGTTGGCGAAAGTGGTTGCCACCTTCGGGCCGAACAGAGGATTTCAGCACACGCTTACCGTACCATGACACGATAACCCTATGGTTGGAATCAAGAGTGACATCTTTGCACAGGGCTGACCCTCGACGCCTGGAGAAGCATAGAAATACGTGAGGAGAGATGAGAGGACAGAGTTAACAAAGGAGATTGGAAAAAGAATAAAGAGAGAGGAGCACAGAAAATAGAGTGCCTGATCCTCCCCTGGGCGGGCCAGCTCTGAGGCACCGTCTTCGAGAAAGGGGGTCAAAAGGGGCGTGTTGCAGCTGACAGAAGGCGGTAAATGTCCCAAGATGCCCTTTCCCCGGAGACGACAGAGACTCGCACAGAATAGGGCACAGGCACGCTACCATCAATTTATATGCACAAGGTGCGCCGTGAGGGCCGTGGAACCTACGCAGCCGAAGGGCATGGAGACAGCCAAGGTTCGCCGACTACAATGCCTCTGCATTTCCTCTGCGCTAATCTATATTATAATGCCATCGAAACAAAAAAACCCGCTTGTGACAATAAAACTAGCTATGTTAATGCAAGATAATATTCTCTGTCATTCAACTTGGATCATGTCACAAAGCGTTTCTGAAACTTACTTTATGTCCATCGTGTAAGTAAGCGCGAAATGAACAAGGACGAACGAAGTGAACGGGACACGGAGCTACTATCAACTCATTTTATTTTCACTGTGATGTCCGATTTTATACGGGAAGATACACAGGTAATGAAAAAAAGTAGGAAATGGGGAGCAGAACAAGCAAGTACAAAAACAAAACAGTGTCCATACCTACATTGTAACCCATATTTCAAGTGGCTATTTCATAAATAATCAAACACTTGGGTCAACATTGGTTTGCTGGAAGATCCATTTAGAATTTTACTGGTATCTATCAACGCAACATCACAACAAACTTTCTCAATTATTAAGGCAGCATTATTATGCATATTTTTCATTTTTCTCTGGCTGCTAGCTGTCCACTATCAGCCGCCATCATCAAGCATCCGCAAAAGTACATAATCGATATTAACAGAAAAATACAACTTTAGCAGCCAGATACGAGGGTTCACAGGAATAGGGAATGTAAAGCAGCGGCGATGTAATTGCAGAATAGAGGACAGTGACACCACGTCCGAGTCAAAAGAAAAGTTAACGTCACTTGAATAGCTTCAGCGCCCGCATACTACAGCTTGTGTTACCAGCTGTTTGTAGTCGCATGCTGAGCATACTTGGTTACCAGCCCTGCTTGCAGCTGACGCCACCATCAAAGTGCCCCTCCTCCCACCTAAAATGATGTCAGCGCCAACATCTCGTTACCAAGGTTGGGAATGTGCAAAAAATCAACACCATGCAGGCTCTTCACAACCATGAAAATCCCACATTGTAATCAGAAACGAAATAAAATGTGCCCCGTAAGTAACAAAGCCATGAATATGGGGTGTAATGGCAAGAACTTTAAATATGTAAAAAAATTTAACGGCCGTGTCAGCGGGGAAGCTCAGTACTGGAAACCATAAATTTCACTCTGCAGACAATTGAAAAAATGATGTCTATCGGCCACCACATGATCCCCGAATCCAAAATCTTAAAAATCTTTCGAAATCCAAAATCTTAAAAAACAACAGTATATGCGGACGCCGGGACATTCCAAAATACGAAAGCAACCACTATCGTACTGGAGTACCGTGGTAATCGCTGTAATTGCTTTACCTTCCTACACACGGGAATTGAATTTTTTTTGTGATCCCCCTCGCGGGAGTATCGAATAGATGATTAAACATCACTACAAATGCTCAATCGCTGATTAGTCCTTTGGCTACAATTAGTGTACTTAAGCGCTGGACAGAGATTCTCAAATCTCAAATGATAAAAGTTCATATTGCGAAACAGGGATACGGGTGTAGAAGGAAGCTACACAGCCGATCAATGTCCACTCGCCATTGCATACCGTGTAGTGTTGACCACGATTATCACACGGCCCTCTCCAAAGCAAGACAAGTCGTGTCCTCATCGTACTCTTAGGAACACCATTCTTCCTCGTGCCACACGGGAATCTCAACGCCTAATAATCGCAAACTCTGCTCAGGATACAAACCGACGTATATATTCACAAACCTAGAAAGGCGAAAATGTTCGGTAGACTATGTATCACATTAGCTTGAATACAGGTCATCGTACACTCTCTTCCTGCGAAACCTGGCTATATCCAAGCAGATGTACACGGGTGAACAACTGAACCATTACATATCGAAATTATATGAACATGACAGTCTGGTCTAAGAAACTTGACAATTGAACATCAATGTGTGTTGATTCATTGGCCCAGGCATTCAGGCGCGACTCACAATTTATCCCGCTTTCCCAAACTTTCAATAAGCCTTGCTGAACAACGATATTTCTGTCCTTCTCTCTCTCCTTCTCTCTTTCTATATCTCTCTCTCCCTTCGTCCTATGAAAAACCGAAACGTTCGGTCAGTACCCCGTAATAAACAATTTTATTCTTTGACACTGTTACGTTCTCACTCAAACTGACCAAGACCCTGGAGCCGCAACATTTCAGGCCCATATCTTAAAGAACGCAAGCGAAAACGTCTTCTGAATCCGTGTCCTGTGCCCTTGGGTTAATAAAATGTCAACTGTTATCATGGAATTTTCAGAATAGGTCTCAGGCGGCTGGGTATTCAGACTGTAGCCAAGGAACTCACGATCTATTGAGCATGTGTAACGATGTTTAAACATGTATTTGATAGCTCAGTGAGGTAGATCACAAAAAGGATGGGATTCCTGTGTGTGGGAAAGTAAAGCAATTAGAGCAAATGACACTGTACTCTAGTTCGAGAATGGTTGCCGTCGTAATTTCGAATGTCCTGGCGTCGGTGTATAATGTTGTTTTTGTGGTTTTGGAATCTTACTCAAAGGAGTTTAATGCTTCCTTTTCAATTGTCCTCGTGTAGTTTGAATCTATCTGTTTCAGTAGGGGGAGAGCTTTTTGCAAAGTCGCTGGGTGGCTGACATATTCTTGATGGTGTTTTATCATATTCCTGGAGGATCGCCTATATTTTATAGGATGACCAATCCCCATTTTTTGACAAGGCAATCGTTTTGTGCTAGAAGAGAGGTATCTCTGATTTCTTCACAAATATTTTTAAAAACAATTTAGAGACCCTTGCCGAGATTTTGAAGATCAGAGGTTAAGGGCTGCCCTTTATACTGCCTTTATTTAGGTTTTTATACGGCCTGCTTTATTTTGGGAAAGTTGTTCCTGGTACTGCAGTCTGTATGGTATCGCGCTCTTGATCAGTGCTTGAACAAGGTTTATCCTTTTTCTGCCATTTGTGCCGTTCCTCTGTACAGGAATATTACAATGGGGACTAAATGGTCAAAGAATGGCTGCATTTTGGAGATTCCAAGATCGGCTCGGCCCCTTCTCTCGGGGCCATGCCGAGGATTCTTATATAACTTATTTGGGGGCAGAGGATGGCCGATAATGAAAGTTCTTTTAATTTGCCACCTGCTGCCATTCATCCTTTGCCAGACAGAGCATCTGTGGTGAAGTGATCGCGAGAAATTTGATGATATTTAATAATTGTGTAATGGGCCGCTATGTACACTGGGAACGCTTCCTTTTGTTTCTGGTAATGAGGTAGGGTTTCCCTGGATTTTGAGAGCGTTTATGGTGATAATGTTTCGCACATTTTTAAGCTTGGTACCACAATGCTGGCCCGGCAATCACTTTAGGATGGCGGAGAGGCACTTTGAAGATGGCGCAAGTTGCAGCCGTGGCTAGCAGCCGTGTCTGCTCAGCGTGCGACTACAAACGGAATGTAACACGAAATGCAGTGCACCTGCTCTTACCACGTGTTTATTTATTTGACTCGCCCTTGGTATCATTCTCCTCCTTTGCTCAATATTCGTCGCAGCTCGGCATTCCCGATTTCGATGAGTCCACGCATCTGGCTGATACAGTTGTATTTTCTGGTTGGCGTCGATGATGCCCTTCTAGGTGAGTTGACGAACACGGCTGAGAGAGGACAGCTATCAGCCACGACGAGATTTGTAATGTGCTTATTGATGCTAGGACGTTAATATAAAAGATTCCTCCTGCAGTACGTACTATTGGTTAACCAGCGAAGATCTAACATGCAGCCGGTAATGCAGGATGGATGGTACGCTTTGGCTTCCTGCGTTTGGATAGACGGAACTGTTCTCCTGCCCGCGATGCAACATCGGCATGGCGGTGACAAGCTAGGCGTAGCGAGCTCGCCTACGCCTACCTCGTTTCTGTCCTGGCTTTCGGTGTCGCTGAGTTTAAGGTTCTTCCTACCCAAGAGTAAATATGACGCATGCATACACATAAAGAATTAATGTGCCTCCGGGGTTTTCCGTCGCCATGTTGTCGTGGTTCCGCCCGCCACAGTCGCGCCGCTGGCCTGCGTTGTCGATGGCCTGCGCTGTCGATTGACCTGTGCAACGCGCAGTAGCTCGCTGGGCGTGCGCTCTGTTGCAAGAGGAAATTTTTCTCTGCCTCCAATGCGCTGTTCCACAACCAGTGTCGTGGATATAAGGGCGCACCTTCGTCATCTGCTGACACAGAAAATATCTCTTTTCTTACTTTTTATTTTTTGTCAGCCTACTCTTTTTGTCATGACTACGATTTTGCACCGCAGTATTTTTCTTCGTACACGGCACCGGCGGTATTTCCTGTCCCCCTGTGAAGTCCTTTTTACAAAACAGTTTCTGTAGCAGCATGCTTATGAGGCTGCACATATAATTTCTTCTGGAGGACACGTCGTGGTAGGAGGCTCCTATTTTATTGTTTTTACTGATATATTGTGCTAACATATATTTATCCTCTTTCCTTCTTTTTAGTACGAAAGAACCCCTATCAAAAATTCTTCAACGTATGTGTTGACGTTAAACCAACTTGGAAGATGCGAAAGTGGAGTTTGTGTTTCCGGCAAACACAAATACCGTATTACGTCGAAGACATACAATCTGTAAAAGCAATAAAAGATTGTAGCCTGGAGTACCGAATTACTTGTTATACAATATTATTTAAAGATAAATATATGTAAAATATTTGTTCCTGCGATACTTTTCATGTCGTGCTGCCATTATTCCAGCTGCTCTTGAATATGAAAAATTATGGACAGGAATATATCTTTATTACAAGGTATAGAAAAGCCGATGGCTTAAGCATAAATGAGCAAAAAATATAGCGACAAAAGTAGACAAGGGGTGAAGTTAGAGCACAGAATCATCTGTACAGAAAGTGGTCTGCCCTATTGTATCATTCTACAGCAGGCACAAATGTGGATGTACTGCATACACAAAAAACATTGACACAGAAATATCTGTCATTGAAAACCTGCTGCATTGGGTACTGCTGTCTTGTTGGGGATTTTTCCTTAGACTTTCTTATACCTATAGTCCTCTTCATAGCTTCAATTTTGTGTACTGGGCTGGTTTATTTCTTGTTGAATTGAACGACACCGCTTTATTTTTGAACTCTGTACATCTGACACATTAGGAACCAACAATTGATATACGTTTCCGCACGAGAAAAATGTACTTTTGGTACAGGATTTTAGCATAGGCGCTCGTTTATACGACGCCTACGACGACAATGTAACGCGGTATTAAAGCAGGATTCTGGAGCAACTTCTAGAGGTGAAGTTGCCGTAGAGCAACTTCTGGAGGTGAAGTTGATCTACGGCGAAAAACCGGCAACCCTCCAACGACGCAAGGACGCGCTGAAGACAGTGATTTACGACATGCCCTCATCCCGACTACCCTACCTAAGCCTGACGAGACTCCCAAACACGACGACAGCTACACTGCGCGGCGCGTACCCGACATGGCCGACGCTGCCGCTGAGAAGGCGCCGACCACGCACAGCGCCCCACCGTCAACACGCACAAACCGAGATGCGACGCCCCGACGCACCTGGAACTCGAGGAAGGCAGCATCGGAAGTCAAGGTGTCCATCGATGGCTTAGCTGTAGTCGCTCTCGTAGGCACGGGAGCTGAGTGCGCAGTAATGAGCGGAGGTTTTGCGTCTAAGCTTAAGAAAGTTATGACCAGATGGGACGATCCGCACATACGCACAGAAGGAGGCCACCTCAACGCCAAGTGGAACCTGCACATCCCGCGTCACCATTGACGGCACGACGTACCCTGCCTTGTTCGTTATGTTGCCTAACTGCTCCCGCGACGTAATACTCGGAATGGACTTTTTGACAGACAACGATGCAATAATTGATCTACAGGCCAAGTCAGTAACTTTTTCCTCCCATCACTCCATGACGCCGGAACCGAACCCCGAACACCATCCTGCTGTAAGGATCGCCGATGATCATGTCACCCTGCCACCCCGCGCAATCCTGATGATCACCGTCTACTGTGAAGATGCTGTTCCTGACGTCGACGCTATCGTAGAGAGTGACCAAAAGTTGCCCCTCGGCCGCGTTGTCTCTGTCGCAAGAGGCAGTGCGCGTTTTAAGCAACGCCAATCTCAAGTTTGGGTCACCGATTTCACCGAGGAGTACCAGAATTTAAACAAGGGAGCTGTGATTGCATACCTCGAAGAAACGCAAGAAGCAAGTGACGGGATCGCCGTCCCCGACTTTGAAGGCTCACCCGAAGAAACCTTCAAGCTTCCACATCCCTTCGATGTGAATCCGGCGCTACCGCAAGAAGAAAGGAACAAGTTATAGTTATTGGCTTTACTTCATCGCTACAGCGAGTGTTTTCGTCGAACTCAACGTTACGTCGGACACCTCTGGCGAAGCACCGAATAATAACCGAAGATGGAGCCCGACCTACCCGACAGTTACCGAAGCGCGTCTCTTTGCACGAGCGCGAAGACATCCGGACTCAAGTAAACGACATTATACAGCCATCGAAAAGTCCGTGGGCTGCGCTGGTCGTACTCGTCAAGAAAAAAGACGGCACTTTAAGGTTCTGCGTTGATTACCGGAGACTGAACAAAATCACCAAAAAAGCCGTGTACCCCTGCTACGAATCGAGGATGCCCTCGACCAACTCTGCGAGGGAAAGTACTTCTCATTGATGGATCTGAAGATCGGCTACTGGCAAATTAAAGCGGACGAGACAGACCAAGAAAAGACTGCATTTATAACCCCAGACGGTCTATACAAGTTCAAGGTGGTGCCGTTTGGACTGTGCACGGCCCCCGCCACATTTTCAGAGTCATGGACACTGTGCTAGCTCGCCAGAAGTGGCACAACTGCCTCGTATACCTTGACGACGTTGCGGTATTCACCCGGACTTTCGATGAACACTTTGCAAGGTTGGAGTTCGTAGTCGAGGCTATTCGCTCGTCGGAGTTACCGCTGAAGCCCGAAAAGTGCCGCTTCGCTTACGAGGAACTCAAGTTTTTGTGACACGTCGTCTACGCCGCGGGAGTTTACCGGACCCGGCGAAAACATCAGCCGTAGTGAACTTCCCAAGACCGAAAGACAAAAAGTGCGTGCCAAGATTTCTCGGGCTGTGCGCATACTACCGGCACTTCTTCGCAAGCTTCAAAAGCATTGCAGAGCCACTCACGCGCTTTACGAAAGATAGAACCGCTTTCGCCTGGGAAAACGCCCAAGAAAAAGCATTATGGGAGCTGCAACAACGCCTGCAAAGCCCGCCCGTGCTCGCTCATTTCGACGTAAATGCCGAAACGGAAATGCACACGGACGCCAGTGATATAGGCTTGGGTGCCGTCCTTGTCCAAAAGCAAAGCGGCTGCGAAAGGGTAATCGCCTATGCTAGCCGTGGTCTGTCGAAGGAGGAGAAAAACTATTCTGCCTCTGAGAAAGAGTGCCTTGCAATTATATGGGCGATTTCAAAATTTCGCCCATACGTGTATGGAAGACCGTTCAAGGTTGTGAGAGACCACCATGCGCTGTGTTCGCTCGCCAAATTGAAGGACCCCTCTGGCCGTCCTTGGCGGTGGAGCTAGCGCCTACAAGAGTTCGCCGTTACAATAGTCTACAAATCGGGCAGAAAACACTGCGACGCCGACTGCCTGTCCCGCGCCCCTGTCGACCCACCCCCACAAGACTCCGATGAAGACAGTGCGTTCTTCGGGGTTGTTACGGAGAGCGACCTAGCCGCCCAGCAGCGTGCCGACCCCGACTTGCGAGTAATGATCGACTACCTCGAAGGACGAAACGGCGCCGTGCCTAGAGCGTTCAAGCGTAACTTACCAGCATTCAGCCTCAAAAACTCCGTCCTCGTGAAGGAAAATTTCAGCCCCGGAACGAGAAGAACTTATCTACTTATCATACCCGCTGACCTTCGTGGCGAAATTTTGGAAGCGTGCCACGACGACCCGTCTTCCGGACATCTCGGAACAGCTCGCACTATTGCAAAAATTCATTCGAAGTACTTCTCGCCCCGCCTTACATCCGACGTCACCCACTACGTTCGGTGTTTCTGTGACCGCCAGCGACGAAAACCGCCGCCGACAAGACCCGCCAGACTACTGCAACCCATCGCCGTCCCGTCGAGGCCATTTTGACAGATTGGAATGGACCTTTTAGGCCTGTTCCCTACGTCACGATCACAGAACAAGTGGATTGTAGTAGCAACAGACTACATGACGCGCTACGCAGAAACCGCCGCTCTTCCGAGGGGGACTGCACAAGACGTTCTTCATAAGCCAAGTTGTGCTGCTTCATGGAGCCCCTGAAGTCCTAATCACGGACCGCGGAACGGGATTCGCTGCGGAGCTCATGCAAGGAATCTTACGCTAGAGCGACACGGATCACAGAAGAACGACGGCGTTTCCCCCCCAAACGAACTGACTAACGGAACGCGTGAACAAGAAAATCGCGGATATGCTGTCTACGTACGTCGACGTTGGACATAAGACTTGGGACGAAGTGCTACAAAAGCACAGAAAGCCGCTACCACCACCGTTGTGGCCTCAATTTCGAGATCGTCGAATTGCTGCAAATTCCTTTCTTATTAACAGCACCTTGCCCGCTTTAAAACACCGACGGTACATTATATACCCGTCTAGCTTAAATGGGCCATGGAGACAAGTATATAAGTTTGCTTTATTTGAATTATTTACTGTTTTATAGCACCCCCAGCGCTTGTCCGGCATCAAACACGTTAACTAAGAACTTAATTTAGGTTTAAATGTTGATTTTCCCTCCAAATCGTTCGTTTTCGTGACGTTTTCCATGAGTTAAGAACAGCAGCTATTCAACTGAACTTCCAGTGCATACTTAGGACAAGGTAAATATAACTGGTAGCGAAGCTTCCATAGAAGCCCATACGTTCAGAAAATGGCGGCTCTTAAGCTGCTCATGGGGCTTAGCGCCATCTGTGTGAGGAGGGAACACTTCCGGCGGAACAAAAAATAAACAGGATGTGACGCAAGATCCGGTCAGAAAGTGACGTCATTTTGGTAGCATTAGCGGGAAAATTTGACTTCAAAATAGCCTTAGCAGGACTCTGATCGCTGAGGGCTCATGTCATTGCCATCTGACGCAAGTTGGCGAGCCCTTGGCGTGTGTGCTTCAAGTCAACGCCAGCTTATACTCGGGACTAGAGAAACGCACTTTAGCATACTGTCGTATGATTCGCCTCGGTGTTTATAAAAGCATCTTGCATCTTCTCTGAACCTTTATTCTGTATTCATGCCTTCCACTGCTGTATAAAAGCAATCAGTTGTTTATTTTGATTGCAGCGGGTGGCAAACGTACCCCCCCCCCCCCACGACCGGAATTTTTTTTCTGCCTTGGGATACAGAGCCCAAAATGACACTTGTCCACTCTCCCCGGCCCCCCTTTTATATAAAAAACGTGCCCACTCCTTACCCCGATACCAATTTCTACCAACGCCACTGCTAAGTTTAATTTCGTCGCACATACGCAGGTAGGCGTGCGTGCCTTAAGTATAGATCAAGGTTATATAATGCTTGCTCAGTTTGTGTACTTCTGTTCTAAGAGAAGAAATAACGCGAAGTCATGCTATAATCAAGACATTTGAATTTTATTCCAGGATGAACATAAAACAAATTTACCACACGGCACAAAATGAGCACGTATACAATAAGTACAAAATGTTCGTGGGCACTACATGCATTATGATTTTCCTTACGCGCCGAAAAATTGACTTTACCCGTAACACATAGCATTATGAGCAATGAAAGCGTTAACAGCAGAACTACTTCCAAACAAGAGAAAAGAACTAGGCACTGCATCTTTACGCAGAAAACCGGGCCGCAGGAATGCCGATTCACGAAAGTGCAGCGAGCACCCTGCAGCTGTACCGGCGTCTTATCAAGTAGACAAGGGTTTCTACAGAAGTTCACTCAGCATTCACGCCTGCAATTTCCTGGTTGCATTATTAGGCAAGTGTCGCAACAGATAATTAAAAAGAGGAAAAATGGATCAATGCAAACCAAAGCGACGGCAGTATGTAAAAGCCCATAGCAGGAAAGATCTGGCAGCAGCGCAGCACGGAGCAGCACAACACAGTACTGCGATGGAAATAATGCTTGCGCATACAAGTGCCGGAAGCAACGAGCACTACAAGCGTTGTAATGCCATAGAGAAGACACTGAGATAGACAATTAAAGCGACTCGTTTAAATTCGAGTGGTACTACGCCGAGAAGTCCTAGAGTAATTGACACAACTTACTCGGAGCCAGCCTGAGGTGAAATCAAGAGATAACTGTGACATAAGAAAGCTTTAGACCCATTTTTTTCGAAGCACCACCACGTCCCCTTACACAACCCCCGTCCACATATTAACAGTACAATAGTTTCGCGTTACCTGTGGAAATGAGAGGAAAATGGTGCAGAAAAACGCCAGGTGTACGGGAGTTGCTGTTGCAACTTGTACAGCACATCGTTTCTGTAGGTACCGACGAAAGCGCTCCGCTCCAACTCTTGGCAGCATCGTCCCGTAGTTCACCGTGCCTGCCGGGCACGGTACTAAACGTGTTCACCGACGATACAACGCACCTCGCAAGTCCACGCACGGCAAAAATTAAGTTCACACCAAATTAACAAGGAAAAACGAATGCAAATGCGCACCAACAAAACACACGAGGGGCGTTTCCTAGCAGACGAACTTTAGGAGCGCCTTTCCAATCACTACAAGGACTGCATCACAAAGCAATGACATGTGCCATTCTTCAGAGGGCGCTACAAAAAAGGTTTTTGAGAATGAACGGCATTTTCATAAATTATTTATACACTGTGCCTAAATAAATGTGATTCAGAAATAAATATAGTTCGTAAAATATAATTGTTGTTTTATTGTTGAACAAACCGTGGTTTTTTGTTACTAGTGTTTGTTCCCTCCTCACCTAGTCGCGCTTCAATCGCCACTCCCATAAGCCCCCATGCTAATGTCGCTGGCAATAGGTTCTGAACCGCTTTTTGCCCGAACCTTCGCTACCATTTATATTTACCTTGCTTAGGATCTGTAGATTTGCTTACCATCAGTCCTCCCAGGTGGCGCTACCATACCGAGCTACGGACTGCTCCCCTCCGTTGCTTTGTTTTTCGCCGTATTTGTGCCTGGCTTGCAGTGTTACGGTGGAGAGTAATCGTGTCGGGAAACATGGGGTACGCTCGACAAACAGGGTCACGTAAGACAACGTCGCTTACGCCAATCGGCCAATATTCTGTAAGACAACTCCAAAGCGATAGACTAAAAAAATCATAGTGCGCATGCCCAGTCCCTAGGGCAGTGCGTATCGTTACTTCTATGCTTGCGTGTATTTTCATAACTCTCATTGTTTAAACCACCATTTTTACTGCCTAAATGAATATTCATTACATTTAAGTTCAAATAGCTCGTTCAGCAAGCTAATCCGTGCCTAACGTACGTTTACTTTTGCCAGCCTCAGCCAATCGCACAGCTAGGCGTACGGAACCATAGTTCCGGTTTCGGGAAATGAGCTAGTGGGTAACATGGCTATTCCCCCTTTTTCCTAATTATGTTGCTCATTTGTGCGAAGTGGGCATTAAAAGTTGTGTCAGTATGATTTTAACGCGGCAATCCTTCGAGCGAAGCTAACGTGTTTTGTCTGCACCGACCCCCTAAAGCGCTTTCAGAGCGGCATTTTCATTTCTAAGCACGCGCACATAAACGGCGGCCGGTTGATGCGTGGACGGTTTCGCCGTAAAAGTGAGGAGGAGGGAGGGGCGTGTACGTGCTCTACAGGTATCATGCCCTGTCTAACGACATCCGTTATGCTGGTGGCAGATTTAAAGGAGTACTGACACGAAATTTTTATGTTACGTTTTTTTTCGCTGCTATGCGTGCCTACCAGCCCACTAATCATAGAGTGACAGATTAGACGGTCGAGCGCAGCGTAAAAATTCATTTACGGCGTCGTTTATTCGTGCCAGTTTAGGTTTCGACAAAAAAATTCCCCCGCATTTCCCCTGGGGGGAGAATGTGAAAGTGCGAATGCACGGTTGTCGGCCCGCTTGCGGCGCTTGCGCTCGGCCCCCGCAGCCCACCGCCTCGCCGCCTTCTCTTCCATCTCTTCCATCGGGTTTGTAGTATCACGTGTACACCACGCAGTTATCAAGCCGCTATAACGCCGCTGAGTCGCCAACGCACGCCGCTGACGACGTAGTTTGAATGCGTTAAAGATATAAGGCGCGTCACTAACACTGATATCACCGTCGCGTCCGTGGCTTGGTCGGTAGAGCGTCGCGCTGCGGCCGCAAAGTCCTCGGATCGAAACCTGGCGCCGGATGCTGTTTCTTTTTTAAATATAGAGGAGCACTGCGGACGCCGCCGCCGCCGGCGGTGGATGGTTTGGGGTCGCTTATAAAGTGCATTCGCACTTAAAAAACGCCGAGCGGCCGCCATGGCAGCATGTATGACATGGCGTCACCATTCTTGCCGTATCGGTGCCTCTCTGAAAGCGCGCACGAGCGAGCGCACGCGCGCGCCCAGACCGGCCGAGGTCTTCGCCGTCCCCACAGGCCCGGGCAGCATGACGTCAGTCCCAAAACCATGACATGTACACACGCCCGAGCAGCGCGCGCCAACCACAGCCAGCGCGTCGGCTTCGTCACGGGAGCCCCGACGTCAACAGTTTGGGGCACGTAGCAGATGATGTCACGTCGGCCCGCTCTGGACTTTTTTGTGCGGGCGAAGATTAAAATGGATTTTAAATACGTTTCGCTGAACGGTTGCTGTTGAAACTTGCTGGGAGATATCTCCTGATAAAAAGGAAGCGTTTTACGTAGTTATCTCAGCTTTGAAATTTTGTGTCAGTACTCCTTTAACTTCGATGTCAAACGGCCCTATGCGACCGGTCCGGTGTATTCTGTGGTCGAGCGGAGTGGATTGGGGTGTTACAGAGACTCTAAGATGCCTACGATGCTAAGAGGGTTACAGGTAGCTCCATGTATGTCTGTTAAAATGAAGCTCACGTCCTTGCAAATTCTTCAGCTAATTGTCTAGGAAGCATGCTAAATCAGAAATTATAAACAACCGTGTTTTGTTTTAGTCACACCGTTTACTTCGTCCAGCTTCGCAGGTGGCCCTAATTTTTGATTATCCCTATGCGTCGGTTTGGTTGATGTGATTAGCTAAATGTAACTTTCCTCTTAAAATGATGAGAATGTTGCTAAATGTATTTTGCACTTCAAGACCTGTTGGCTAAGATCAAAGTTTGTTTTGCTGCCAGAAACTTCTACTGAGATAAGCTCTCCTTCACTGCTTCGTACCCATTTCATTGTTTTATTTGCTCTGAAACCATAAGACACATCGGTTTATTTTCCTTTCTGTTGCACAGCACAATACCCTGTTTCTGTCCTTAGTGCGCAGTTTTATGTAAATAAAATGAAGATTATTTGCACAATATTAAACGTTGATGATATTTAAAGAGCCAGCGCATCGAGTCGTTTTCCTTATGCTTTTTTGCAGTGCAAACGCGGTCTGCGGGGGCAATGTCAGGTCAAGTGTCCGTGCCAGAGTTGCTTCGGCACAAGGTACGGCTACTGCGGATACCCGAAACCAGTTCTCCGGGGACGAAGCGAAAAATAGCCTGAACGTTTTAAATATTAATCTGCTGTGTGTTGCTGTGTATAACCACAAATAAGATTGCTAACCATTCTGTTTTGAAATAAAACTGAGGTGCTGTTTTAGTGCATGTGTATTGTTATCGGTAATGCCTTTGTGCTGCGTAAAGTTTGTGACAGGAACGAAAGTAACGGACGTTTTATTGGAGCTACAGCCACTTCATGGCACAAGGGGTCGACAGGGGAAGGGTTTTTTTGGTCCCCAGAAAGTCGAGAGTGGTACCCTTGCCACAGCGCTACACTACATCAATTTCAGCGCAGGCCTATTTTTGAAAAAATAATCAAAGAACAAATACCAGCTAGTTTTTAAAGAAGCTTCCATCAAACCTGGTGTGAAGTGAATGGCGACCTCAGTAGTCGGGTTTTACTAGGGAAACATAACAGAGGCTTACGATTCGAGTAAAGGATGAATGCAGGAGAAAAAACAAACAGTTTCACCTTATGATACCATTTACTGGCTCAGTTTTAAAGGCAGAAAAATAGTCTCTTAAATTTTAATTTACTCAAACGCTGCCAAATCGTCCTCTGTGTTCGCCTATACAGTTCGTAATAAATTCGGTCAAGTTCGAGCCACAGAAGATAATGCTACTGACCACGGCGTCTGAGAAGGAAGGAATTCTCCGGCCGAACGGCTTTGCACCGCGGTTAGGGGTCTCTATCTGGGGTAGCGGTGGCGCACGAGGAAGTCTACTAAGCTAAAAAGAAGGAAAGATTAGAAAAACTGCAGAAACGTATCGAATACTAAATAGTACGGGGACGTTTACATAAAAGCTGTATATGATAGCAGTCTGTGTATTTTTGTCTGGGCAAGGCGTGACACTGCCCAGTTTCGTACGTGCCCCAATTGCGTGCCTAGGTGGTGACTTTTCCGGAACTTTCACAGTTTCCGAAATAAAGGTCAAACATTGCAAGATATTCGGAATTCTTTCAAATACTTTTTTTGTATTTTCGAAGCGCAAAAGTACACTTTCTCTTGTTGACAAATTTAGGTCTGTAGGCAATGTTGCTTTACACAGTAATTAGATTTTGTGAGTTTTATTTATATGGTAAAGAAAACATTTTGTACAGTTCCCACACAATACTAACTCAAAAACTGGAAGCTAGAGCTTTAGGGATAATTCGCCTAGGTCTTTTAAAACTACTTTATTGGCAGACACCAAGCCTGTCATATGTTAACGCTGGGACACCAATATATGGCGTTTCTCAAGGCTCCAGTATCGGCCAACTGCTTTTTACTGTTTACATCAATTGCGGCCTGTTACACAACGCCAGCATTTTCTACTTAGCGGCTAGGAAAAATTCGTCAAATTTCTTGAAAACTATTTGGCTGACAGTCACCAGGCCCGTAAAATGGTCAACGCAACGACAACAATATATAAAGTTTCTGAAAACTCCACTATTGGCCTACTGCTTCTTAGTATTTACATCAATTGCAGCCATGTACACAACGCCTGCTTTTTCTACATAGTGTCTACTCGGCGCATGAGTTTGTAGCCATATATTAGAGTTTTAGCATAGCCCCTAGCCTTCCCTACCGCTACGGTGGCGGTTGACAGCAAACAACGGGGCAGCTGCGCATTCGTTCCGCGGGGACAGACGCTTATGCCTCGCCGAGCCTGCGGATTCGTCCTGCCGAGCGGCGACCTCTTTGAACTCCCCGAGCGAGCATGCACAGTCGGGTGCCGGTAACACACCTTCGTTGCATTAGCGTATTCTAGTCGCTATGCTAAAACTCTCTATTAACTCGGAAATTGACCCAGACCACTCCTGTCACGTTCGACGTTCTCGCTGTAACGCAATCTTTGCGCGGCGCGGAGGAAGACCGCGCTGCAGTGACGAGGCGGATATGGAACTTCAGTTGCCGGCCATTCTTAAGTTGTACCCTGCTATCGACAGGCATTTTAAAACGTGGGTTTCCACCAAACACTGGAGTCCAATAAGAACGCTTCCACAAGTTTCACAAAGGGAAAAGAGAATTTGTATTCGCCCCTCGAGTGACTGTACCAGTCACGCTGCCCGTTGTGGCCGGCTCAAAATCCTCAGAGTCGAATATAAGTGACAAAATGTTTTATATCTGCTAATTAAAGGTATCTATATTCTTCCGAACGCAGCAAAAAAATCTAAATTTGGTTTTAAACTATTTATAATGCTCCGACCAGAATGTGTAAAGAAACATGAACTATTTTAGCAAGAAAAATTATTGTTGTGCCATTTTGGGGTTTTATAAGTTCGTAGTAGTATTATCACACTGTAGTATTTATTAATTACTGTTTAAAGGGAATTTCTCAGCACTAAAAAAACGTGAGGGATGATATAACTCTTGGCTCCGCAAATAAGCCTAAATGGGAGTAAAGGGCTTGTCGCATAACTCAGTACCCATTCGGAGTTTTCAAAACTCCTTCCTATGGGAGTATTGCCTTACTCCCATTATTTCTGCGCTTTATTTAGTAGCAAATGCGAGTTTCATTTTACAGCCACAACAGTGGGAGTTTGCAGAGGTTCCATTGGGAGTATAATAATTCTTAGAACTGGGAGTTTAAAGGAGGCGCGTTGGGAGCAGCGTAGACCCTCATTAGAGGTATTTGTTTTTGTTTTTGGGCGTTTGGTATAAGCGCCGTAGAGGAATTTATTACTGTATGTAGGAGTTCTTAATGAGCGCACGCGCCGCATTTTCAGTTTTTCGTTTTGCAAACGTAATTTGTAGCATTTAACCGCTTCAAACGTTGAATGGCAAAGCAAGAAAAGAGCAATGGCAAAGGATGAAACCGTACTAAGAAAATATCACTATATCCTAATTCAAAGTGAACGCTTAAAAAGCGTATTCCCCGAACCACCACGCGTTGTATAGCAGCGTAATAAGAATTTATGCGACTTCCCTACTAACTCTCGTATCAGCCTACCGGAAGCTACTGGTTGCATGCCCTGTAATAAACCTCGATGTAAACTATGCCCACACATGACCACTACACAGCGCGCCACCAGCACGGCTTCAGACTACTGCGTAAATATAAAGGGTAACTTTACATGTGACTCCGCTAATGTCACATACCTTCTAGAGTGCAGTGTGTGTAGGCAAGAATATATCGGCGAAACTGAAACGCCCTTTCGAATGCCGTTCAATAATCACCGCTCTCATTTAAAAAGTTGCCCTTATTCACCCCTGTCAAAACATGTGAACAGCCCCGGTCATGCATTTGAACATCTTAGGCCAAAAAATTTACAATCCGCTTTCAAAATCGACCACGACCGCGAGGTTGGGGAATACTATCTCATTTATAAGTTTGGGCCAGCGGCAGTTGGTATTATTGAAAGTTACGGGAATCTATTGTGTTTACCCCCCGAACAAAATTATCGACTTCATAATATTTATAACATTCTTCACAATTCCAACCCTTAAGTTTCCTATGAGAATTCGCAGACACTCCCCAAATACAGCTGCTTTATTAGCCTAATGCGACTCAACAATGCGAATTGTCTTTGGGAAGGAGGCCGTGTTCCCGCCACCACTTAGAAACGTTTAACCCTTTGTGATCTATGGACCCTACCTATTTCCTGTTCAGTTGCTAGCTCTGGTGCAATTTTCTTTGTGTACTGTATCTATTATGTCCATCCGCGGGGGACACACCCAAAACACATTGTTTGTTCATGCCTATATGGATCCGGCCGAACCAGTCTCCCCACCCACTGAATACCTTACTGTGAACTTTTCCCTTCATTGGAAAACTGCGATTGTTCAGTCTTCCGCACTGTCTGAACTTGCCGCCCATGCCAGGTACGTTGCCTCGTCGTTGAGCAACCTTGACGGCTGCCTTGCTAATACGACCCCTGTCTCTCTCTCTCCCTCTCTCCTCTTTTTTTGTTGTTGTTGTTGTGGTTGTAACATACCCGGACTGCATTCATACGCTCCGTTTTCGAAACACCTTCCCAACCTCCTCACAGTTTTCTGAAATCTGGATAATAAATGTGTTCCAAATGTTTGTGACAGCAAAATCATGTAATTGTACTTTGATGAAGGCAAGTCCCGTTGCCGCTACGTAAGTAAACTGTATTTGTTACTGTTCTTCATGTGTATCGGGCTCTTTACTTATACTAAATATATATCTTTATTTCTTTTCTTTCCATATTCTTTATGTGTTTCAATGACCTACCACATCCACCCCTTGGCTTTCCGAGGGTTTCTTGACTGCCAACTCTTATTTCCGTTTTATTTTCAACGAGCCCCTCATTTCCTATTGATTCGCTGCATGCATAGCGAGGGCCTCTGTTCTGGCCGTCTTGGTGCCATAGGAAGCTTAAAGGGGCACTGACACAAAATTTTGAAGGTGAGATAACTTCGGAGATAGATTGGTGGGATCACATTTACATCATCTGCGAAATATCAGCGGCGAATACAGCCTACAACATATTTGAAACCGATTTTAAAGTGTGCTAAACGCAACCGAGCAGCCAGCAGAGGACCACGCGCAATCGACATCCCGAGGATATTGTGTAAATAAACAACATCCAACACGTCACGAGTTTGTGTTTGCCCCTTCCGCACTGCCGGCGTTTTTCGCCGGCTCGCCGCTCCAATCGGAGGGCCGGAGGGCGGAGCTTCTGCTTTCGAGCACGAACGACCCGATCGTTGGCGGCGGAGGCGCCGTGATTTCGTGAGCTCATCGGGGAGCTGGCCGCGACCAAAGTTCTACAGCGATTCCAGGCACTCTGTTTCTATTACTGTTTATTATCATTGGATGCGAAAACGCGCCAGAGGCACGAAAAGCCCACTGAGCTAACCGCACGGTCGCTGTGCAGGCGGTGGCCACGGCCGCGAAGTGGCCCAGGCCGGCGCAGGTAGCTCGAGTGATAGCTTGTTACCGCTGCACGAAATTGTCCCCAAGTCCCGGCCATTGTGGCTTACATGAGAAAGGAGTTAATGATGCGATGGCGGGTTGCATTAAAAATTGTCATCTGCACCGCTTACCAGAGCGGCACTCGAATATCCGCCGCAGTGCTAAGCCGAACACATCTGTAGGCGGACCTGAAGGCAGACCGGCCGGCTGCTCCCAGCGCGTCTTGCACCCACCGTCTCGAGCGCCGCACGTCGTTCTTTAGCCGTGGTAGCATTTGCACGCGCAGCGCCTGCGTCACATCCACCGTCGCTTTTTAATTAAGCGCCTCACGAGATCAGTACGTGGGGGCATTTGCAGAAACTGCCGTTGATGCGGATTCGACAGTGCCACGGGGGCTCTGCTCTGTGATATCCCTCCGACGGTCACGTGGTCAGCTTTGCTCACACAAAATCCACAAAATCCATCGTTTCTCGGGACTAGCTGAAACCGAAACTGCGACTGACCGCTTTGAAAATGCCTCTAATTAAACAACCGTCGCTCGCTGAAGCAAATGAGGTTTCTACTGGTTATAAGTAGGTCACTAGCAACTTATCGCAACAAAAAAAACAAGATGCAAAATTTTTGTGTCAGTGCCCCTTTAAGAGGGTTCAACGCTGGTCGACCACTCTCGACATGTCGTAGACACTCGAGTCACGCCCCGGGGTTAAAAAGAAGGTCCCCTTCACCCCGAGTGGTCCGAGTGGCTCTGACTACCATCCCCAAGCACAGGAAGCAAAAATACCAAAACATAAATACCCCAGAAAGTGGAGGGGAACATCGCCCCGCCGGTAGCGTAGTGGTTATCGCACCGGACCGGTGTTCTGGAGGTCGTGGGCTCGAATTCCACCTGGCGGGCATTTTTTCTCCACTTTCTTTCTTTCGAAATCGTTATGTGCTTCAATGACCTACCACATCTTCCCCTTTGCTTTGCAAGGTTTTCTTGACTGCCAACTCTTATTTCCGTTTTATTTTCAACGAGCCCCTCATTTTCTATTCTGATTCGCTACATGCATAGCGAGGGTCTCTGTTCTGGCAGTCTTGGTGCCATAGGAAGCTTAAGAGGGTTCAACACTGGTCGACCACTCTCGACATGTCGTACACACTCGGGGCACGGCCCGGGGGTTAAGAAGAAGGACGCCTTCACTCTTAATAGTCCGAGTGGCGCTGCCTACCACCCCCAAGCACAGGAAAGAAAAATACCTAAACATAAATACCACAGAAATTGGAGGGGAAAATCGCCCCGCCGGTAACGTAGTGGTTATCGCACCACACCGGTATTCTGGAGGTCGTGGGTTCGGATCCCACCTGGCGGGCATGTTTTCTCCACTTTCTTTCTTTCTTTCCAAATTCTTTATCTGTTTAAATGACCTACCACATCCTCCATTTGCTTTCCGAGGTTTTCTTGACTCCCAAACCTTATTTCTGTTTTATTTTGAACGAGCACCTTATTTCCTATTCTGACGCGCTACATGCATAGCGAGGGCCTCTGTTCTGGCAGTCCTGGTGCCATAATAAGATTAAGAGGATTCAACGCTGGTCGACCACTCTCGACATGTCGTAGACACTCGAGTCACGGCCAAGGGGTTAAAAAGAAGGTCCCCTTAACCCCGAGTAGTCCGAGTGGCGCTGGCTACCACCCCCAAACACAGGAAACAAAAATACCTAAACATAAATACCCCAGAAAGTGGAGGGGGAAACCACCCCACTGGTAGCATAGTGGTTATCGCCCCAGACGGGTATTCTGGAGGTCGTGAGCTCGGATCCCACCTGGCGGGCAATTCTTCCCCACTTTCTTTCTTTCCAAATTCTTTATCTGTTTCAATCACCTACCACATTCTCCCCTTTGCTGTCCGAGGTTTTCTTGACTGCCAACTCTTATTTCTGTTTTATTTTCAACGAGCCTCTCATTTCCTATTCTGATTCGCTACATGCATAGCGAGGGCCTCGGTTCTGGCAGTTTTGGTGCCATAGGAAGCTTAAGAGGGTTCAACGCTTGTCGACCACTCTCGACATGTCGTAGACACTCGGGGCACGGCCCGGGGGTTAAAAAGAAGGTCCCCTTCACTCCTAACAGTCCGAGTGGCGCTGGCTACCACCCCCAAGCACAGGAAAGAAAAATACCTAAACATAAATACCCCAGAAAGTGGAGGGGAAAATCGCCCCGCCGGTTACGTAGTGGTTATCGCACCACACCGGTATTCTGGAGGTCGTGGGTTCGGATCCCACCTGGCGGGCATGTTTTCTCCACATTGTTTCTTTCTTTCCAAATTCTTTATCTGTTTAAATGACCTACCACATCCTCCCCTTTGCTTTCCTAGGTTTTCTTGACTGTCAAACCCTTATTTCTGTTTTATTTTGAACGAGCACCTCATTTCATATTCTGATGCGCTACATGCATAGCGAGGGCCTCTGTTCTGGCAGTCTTGGTGCCATAATAAGCTTAAGAGGGTTCAACGCTGGTCGACCACTCTCGACATGTCGTAGACACTCGAGTCACGGCCAAGGGGTTAAAAAGAAGGTCCCCTTAACCCCGAGTAGTCCGAGTGGCGCTGGCTACCACCCCCAAGCAAAGGGAACAAAAATACCTAAACATAAATACCCCAGAAAGAGGAGGGGGAAACCACCACACTGGTAGCGTAGTGGTTATCGCACCAGAAGGGTATTCTGGAGGTCATGGGCTCGGATCACACCTGGCGGGCAATTTTTCCCCACTTTCTTTCTTTCTTTCCAAATTCTTTATCTGTTTCAATCACTTACCTCGTCCTCCCCTTTGCTGGCCGAGGTTTTCTTGACTGCCAACTCTTATTTCTGTTTTATTTTCAACCAGCCCCTCATGTCCTATTCTGATTCGCTACATGCATAGCGAGGGCCTCTGTTCTGGCAGTCTTGGTGCCGTAGGAAGCTTAAGAGGGTTCAACGCTCTTCGACCACTCTCGACATGTCGTAGACACTCCAGTTACTGCCCCGGGGTTAAAAAGAAGGTCCCCTTCACCCCGAGTAGTCCGAGTGGCGCTGGCTACCACCCCAAGCACAGGAAACAAAAACACCTCAACATAAATACCCCAGAAAGTGGAGAGAAAATCGCCTCGTCGGTAGCGTAGTGGTTATCGCACCAGACTGGCATTCTGGAGGTCGTGGGTTCGGATCCCACCTGGCGGGCATTTTTTCTCCACTTTCTTTCTTTCCAAAATCTTTATCTGTTTCAATGACCTACCACATCCTCCCCTTTGTTTTCCGTGGTTTTCTGGACTGCCAACTCTTATTTCCGTTTTATTTTCAATGAGCCCCTCATTTGCTATTCTGATTTTCTACATGCATAGCCTAGACCTCTGTTCTGGCAGCCTTGGTGCCATAGAAAGCTTAAGAGGGTTCAACGCTGGTCAACCACTCTCGACATGTCGTAGACACTCGAGTCATGATCCCGGGGGTTAAAAAGAAGGTCCCCTTCACCCCCAGCAATCCGAGTGGCGCTGGATACCACCCCAAGCACAGGAAACAAAAATACCTTAACATAAATACCCCAGAAAGTGGAGGGAAAATCGCACGGCCGGTAGCGTAGTGGTTATCGCACCGGACCGGTATTCTGGAGGTCGTGGGTTTGGATCCCACCTGGCGGGCATTTTTTCTGCCCTTTCTTTCCAAATTCTTTATTTATTTCAATGACCTACCACATCCTCCCCTTTGCTTTCCGAGGTTTTCTTGACTGCCAACTCTTATGTATATATATATATATATATATATATATATATATATATATATATATATATATATATATATGTATATATATATATCAAAAAGTAGAGTCCGACGCAAGTCTCAAAAAACAAAAACAAACATGTTTACTAACGATTCGACTGGTGGTCCAGTCTTCATCGGTTACTCCGATGAAGACTGGACCACCAGTCGAAACGTTAGTAAACGTGTTTGTTTTTGTTTTTTGAGACTTGCGTCGGACTCTACTTTTTGATATTTTTTCTGGACCATTGGAAACTTCTTTTGTTCGACCGTATATATATACAGGGTGTCCCAGCTATCATGCACCAAGATTTAAAAAAAGAGTAAAGGCGTTACTCGAAAGAAACCAGGTGCATAATGTTTGCAGTACTGTGAAGAAGGGGACAGTATTTTTTTCTTTAATGAGACTTAATTAACTAATTGTAATTAATTATCTAACTCAAGAAATACTGTCCTGATCACTAAAGTGTCAAGTGTCAATGAGGCACTTGTAGGTAACCACGAGGGGCATCGAACTGCGGTATTTTCAGCGATGAACTAATTGCGTACACATTTATTCTGATTGATAAAGGAAACCCGCGAAATATGAAAAATACCACGTGACGGCGCCTCCGCGCGCACCGTAAAGCAACGCCCTCAAACAGGCTGCCTCTGAGTTAGCCAGAATGAAATAGGCACAAGAAAGAAAGAAGAAACCGCGACCTAGTTTGTTCCTTATCTGCACACGTGTGCCGCGAATCTTGATGCTGCTGCTCCTTCCATGCATGATGCGCTGTCTCTTCGGGCGGGGAACACGCGAAGCAGTTGCTTTCAATCAGCTTTGTTTGGGGACGCTGCTTTACAATGCGCGCGTAAGCGTCATCACGTGGTATTTTTCATATTTCGCGGGTTTCCTTTATCAGTCAGAATAAATGAGTACGCAATTAGTTCATCGCTGAAAATAGCGCAGTTAGATTCCCCTCGTGGTTACCTACAAGTGCCTCATTGGCACTTTAGTGATTAGGGCAGTATTTCTCGAGTTAGATAATTAATTACAATCAATTAATTAAGTCTCATTAACGAAAAAATTCCTCTCCGCTTCTTCACAGTACTGCAAGCATTATGCACTAGGTTTTCTTCGAGGTACGCAATTTCGCAATTTCTCTTTTTTTAAATCTTGGTGCATGATAGCTGGGACACCCTGTATATATATATATATATATATATATATATATATATATATATATATATATATATATATATATATATATATATATATATATATATATATATATATACAAAGTAAGAAACCTCGGTAACAGCAACAGCGGAGGGTTTATTTCGACGTTTCGACTTCGAGACAAGTCTTCTACAGGAATGATGGCTTCGGTCGTTTCGGAAGAGAGCATATATGTCGAAAGTGGAAAGAGGGTTTACGAATGGCCAACGATAGCACACACAAACACGAAGCGGGAATCTTCCTTATTGGAAGAATGAACAAAAAATGAACAACGAAGAGAGAGACGCCAAGATAGTTGGAAAGAAAAAAAAAAGAAAAAAAGGAAGAAAGGGAGATGAAAGAGCACTGAACAGGAATTCGAGTGGTGGCGGAAACGCGAAAAGCTCAACAGCGTCCGAAAGTGGGGTTGTAGAACAAAGGAGAGAAGTCAATATATCTTCCGCCGCTAGCCGTCACCATGCTAACGCCCAGACGCTCCGAGGGATCGCGTTTCCGTTGATTGAAAGCGAGTGTCCCGCCATATGTTCGGACAGTGCAAACAAGGCATTTTACAGCCCGTTTATGGGCCCGTTCCCGGAGCTGAGACAATTAAAAGACGTTTTGTGTTCGTGCAGAAGGAAACGGTCCGCCACCATTCCACCGTTCCCTCGCCGGACGGACGCCTTCCGAGAACGGGGCGCTAGGCCTAGTTTTCAGGTCTTTGTTAAGAGCTGCCACTTTGCAGTTCAGCGACAACCCGTGCGTCGTCGGTGTCTCCACTCTGCTGAGTGGGGGATGGAGGGAAAACAGCCAAACCAGAACGCAAGCTGCTCAACGGGATTGGGGGGGGGGGGGGGGAAACGGAGAAAATAAACCGCCATGGTTCGGTAGCCGGGCTTAGAAGACGACTGTAGGTGCAAGGGAGGGAAAAATAGATGTGCAAGCAGTCAAAAATGTAACCAGTCCGCGGGGGCGAATAGTGATAACAGCGGCAAAGATATGTGCGCTCGAGTAATAACGCACACCCCAAAATTGTATTGCTTATCTTCCGGGTTATGCGCCATATCCAAACGTTTAAATCCCCCAACCAATTTTCGAACACGTGTTTTGGGGAGAAGGTAAACAGAAGTTATTGCTGAAACAGGACCGACACTAAGCAACATTACTTAATTGTAAGATTGTGACGGAGATTTAGAAAAGGTTTCCAAAGCTAAAACACAAGATTATAAAAGAGAGAATTAAGAAAAAAAAAGGGATAGGAGTGAACACGAAGAGCGGAAAAGGAGAGAAGGAATAAAAATGAAAACAAAAACGGAAAGACATCAGCAATGTGGGAAAAATCCACTGAACAAACGCTCACGTGCATGTGATTTCGAGAGTCCGGTTCCGGCTACACCCACAGCGCCACTGATACGGATAGGTAGATGACAATGTTTTAATCGCTGCAAGTGTGCCTGGGTCCTCATTTATACCTTTTTTGATTGTATTGAATCGGTATATGAGGTATGATTCACGTTGTTCTCTTTCCCGGTTTGACCTGAACCCCGTCTCTAAGAGCGTGACGCTTAGTTTATCGAAAGAATGATCTGGAAGGCTGAGGTGTCTGGAGAGGGGCAGGGTCGGGCGCGTTTTGGCGTGCGCTTTGTGATTATTGAACCGGAGCCTGAAAGAGGTCCCTGTCTGCCCTATATATTGCATTCGACACACATTGCATTCAATCAAATAAATCACATTGGAAGTGTCGCACGTCATGTTCCCGCGAATTTTTAAAGAGTACTCTGAGTTGGAGCTTTGAGCAATGCTTGTCTTTTGCATTGCCTTGCAGACAAGGCACCGCGGTTTCAGGCATGGCCGGCATTCATTATGCGCGGACAATGAATTTGTCCTTGCGTTCACGAGTGTGTCTTTGAGGTTCCGGGATCGTCGGTAGACGACGCCTGGAACGGACGGAAACGCCCGTTTGAGGCGTTCACTTTGTCCGAGAATGTTGTAGTGCCGCTTCAAGATGTTTTTTACGTTAGGAAAGTTGGTGCTGTACGTTAAGCATAGGTCTGTTCGTTGTAAGTCGCGTTGTGGGGGACGGTTCGCAATTAGGTCCACGCGGTTGAGTGCTTCGGCCTTTTTTATGGCGTCATCAGTTACACGCGCTGGGTACCCCTGCCCCTCCAGCATGGTTTTTAAATTTTTGGCGTTGGTAGTGAAATCTTCCGATTTTGAGCAGATTCGTTTGAAACGGTGGGCCTGGCTATAAGGAATGCTATTCTTACAGTGACGTGGGTGATCGCTTTGGTAATGTAGATATTGCTGGCGATCTGTTGGCTTCCGATACAGCTTTGTCGTGAGTTCACCGTCAAAACGCGCCCGACCCTGCCCCTCTCCAGACACCTCAGCCTTCCAGATCATTCTTTCGATAAACTAAGCGTCACGCTCTTAGAGGCGGGGTTCAGGTCAAACCGGGAAAGAGAACAACGTCAATCATACCTCATATACCGATTCAATACAATCAAAAAAGGTATAAATGAGGACCCAGGCACACTTGCAGCGATTAAAACATTGTCATCTACCTAACCGTATCAGTGGCGCTGTGGGTGTAGCCGGAACCGGACTCTCGAAATCACATGCACGTGAGCGTTTGTTCAGTGGATTTTTCCCACATGGCTGATGTCTTTCCGTTTTTGTTTTCATTTTTATTCCTTCTCTCCTTTTCCGCTCTTCGTGTTCACTCCTATCCCTTTTTTTTTCTTAATTCTCTCTTTTATAATCTTGTGTTATAGCTTTGGAAACCTTTTCTAAATCTCCGTCACAATCTTACAATTAAGTAATGTTGCTTAGTGTCGGTCCTGTTTCAGCAATAACTTCTGTTTACCTTCTCCCCAAAACACGTGTTCGAAAATTGGTTGGGGGATTTAAACGTTTGGATATGGCGCATAACCCGGAAGATAAGCAATACAATTTTGGGGTGTGCGTTATTACTCGAGCGCACATATCTTTGCCGCTGTTATCACTATTCGCCCCCGCGGACTGGTTACATTTTTGACTGTTTGCAAACCTATTTTTCCCTCCCTTGCACCTACAGTCGTCTTCTAAGCCCGGCTACCGAACCATGGCGGTTTACTTTCTCCGTTTCCCCCCCCCCCAATCCCGTTGAGCAGCTTGCGTTCTGGTTTGGCTGTTTTCCCTCCATCCCCCACTCAGCAGAGGGGAGACACCGACGACGCACGGGTTGTCGCTGAACTGCAAAGTGGCAGCTCTTAACAAAGACCTGAAAACTCGGCCTAGCGCCCCGTTCTCGGAAGGCGTTCGTCCGGCGAGGGAACGGTGGAATGGTGGCGGACCGTTTCCTTCTGCACGAACACAAAACGTCCTTTAATTGTCTCAGCTCCGGGAACGGGCCCATAAACGGGCTGTAAAATGCCTTGTTTGCACTTTCCGAACATATGGCGGCACACTCGCTTTCAGTCAACGGAAACGCGATCCCTCGGAGCGTCCGGGCGTTAGCATGGTGACGGCTAGCGGCGGAAGATATATTGCCTTCTCTCCTTTGTTCTACAACCCCACTTTCGGACGCTGTTGAGCTTTTCGCGTTTCCGCCACCACTCGAATTCCTGTTCAGTGCTCTTTCATCTCCCGTTCTTCCTTTTTTTTTCTTTCCAACTATCTTGGCGTCTCTCTCTTCGTTGTTCATTTTTTGTTCATTCTACCAATAAGGAAGATTCCCGCTTCGTGTTTGTGTTGTTCACGTATGTTTGTGTGTGGTATCGTTGGCCATTCGTAAACCCGCTTTCCACTTTCGACATATATGCTCTCTTCCGAAACGACCGAAGCCATCATTCCTGTAGAAGACTTGTCTCGAAGTCGAAACGTCGAAATAAACCCTCCGCTGTTGCTGTTACCGAGGTTTCTTACTTTGTGTTCACCACGCCTTCGGCCCCATCGCCAGCATGCCATATATATATATATATATATATATATATATATATATATATATATATATATATATATATTTATATATATATATATATATATATATATATATATATAAGACAGAAAATAAGGATTGGCAGTCAAGAAAACCTCGGAAAGCAAAGGGGAGGTTGTGGTGGGTCATAGAAACAGATGAAGAATTTTTTGAAGAACCACAACCTCCCCTTTGCTTTCCGAGGTTTTCTTGGCTGCCAATACTTATTTTCTGTCTTATTTCACGGAGCCCCTCATTTCCCATTTTCTGATTCGCTACATGCTTAGCGAGGGCCTCTGTTCGGGCAGTCTTGGTGCCAAAGGGAGCTTAAGAGGGTTCAACGCTGGTCGACCACTCTCGACATGTCGTAGACACTCGAGTCACGGCCCGGGGGTTAAAAAGAAGGTCCCCTTCACCCCGAGTAGTCCGAGTGGCGCCGGCTAACACCCCCAAGTGCAGGAAACAAAAATACCTTAACATAAATACCCGAGAAAGTGCTGGTGAAACAGCCTCGCCGGTAGCGTAGTGGTTATCGCACCAGACAGGTATTCTGGAGGTCGTTCGGATACCACCCGGCGGGCATTTTTTCACCACTTTCTTTTCGACTCAAAAAATTCTTCATCTCTTTCTATGACCCACCACAACCTCCCCTTTGCTTTCCGAGGTTTTCTTGACTGCCAATCGTTATTTTCTGTCTTATTTCACGGAGCCCCTCATTTCTCATTTTCTGATTCGCTACATGCTTAGCGAGGGCCTCTGTTCTGGCAGTCTTGGTGCCAAAGGGAGCTTAAGAGGGTTCAACGCTGGTCGACCCCTCTCAAAATGTTGTAGACACTCTTGTCACGGCCCGGGAGTTAAAAAGAAGGTCCCCTTCACCCCGAGTAGTTCGAGTGGCGCTGGCTACCACCCCCAAGTGCAGGAAACAAAAATACCTTAACATAAATACCCGAGAAAGTGCTGGGGAAACAGCCCCGCCGGCAGCGTAGTGGTTATCGCACCAGACCGGTATTCTGGAGGTCATTGGTTCGGATCCCATCCGGCGGGCATTTTTTCACCACTTTCTTTTCGACTCAAAATTTTCTTTATCTCTTTCTATGACCCACCACAACCTCCCCTTTGCTTTCCGAGGTTTTCTTGACTACCAATCCTTATTTTCTGTCTTATTTCACGGAGCCGCTCATTTCCCATTTTCTTATTCGCTACATGCTTATCGAGGGCCTCTGTTCTGGCAGTCTTGGTGCCAAAGGGAGCTTAAGAGGGTTCAACGCTGGTCGACCACTCTCGACATGTCGTAGACACTCGAGTCACGGCCCGGGGGTTAAAAAGAAGGTCCCCTTCACCCCGAGTAGTCCGAGTGGCGCTGGCTACCACCCCCAAGTGCAGGAAACAAAAATACCTTAACATAAATACCCGAGAAAGTGGTGGGGAAACAGCCCCGCCGGTAGCGTAGTGGTTAGCACACCAGACCGGTATTCTGGAGGTCGTGGGTTCGGATCCCACCCGGCGGGCATTTTTTCACCACTTTCTTTTCGACTCAAAAAATTCTTCATCTCTTTCTATGACACACCACAACCTCCAATTTGCTTTCCGAGGTTTTCTTGACTGCCAAATCCCTATTTTCTGTCTTATTTCACGGAGCCCCTCATTTCCCATTTTCTGATTCTATATATATATATATATATATATATATATATATATATATATATATATATATATATATATATATATATATATATATATATATTTATATATATATATATATATATAACTGGCATGCTGGCGATGGGGCCGAAGGCGTGGTGAACAAAATGTAAGAAACCTCGGTAACAGCCACAGCGGAGGGTTTATTTCGACGTTTCGACTTCGAGACAAGTCTTCTACAAAAATGATGGCTTCGGTAGCATCGGAAGAGAGCATATATGGGGAAAGTGGAGAGCGCGTTTACGAATGCCCAACGATACCGCACACAAACATACGTGAATAACACAAACACGAAGCGGGGATCTTCTTTATTAGAAGAATGAACAAAAAATGAACAAAAAATGAACAACGAAGGGAAAGACGCCAAGATAGTTCGGGTGAAAAAAGGAAGAAAGGGAGAAGAAAGAGCACTGAACAGGGATTCGAGTGGTGGCGGAAACGCGAAAAGCTCAACAGCGTCCGAAGGTGGGGTTGTAGAACAAAGGTAAGAAGTGCAATATATTTTCCGCCGCTAGCCGTCACTATGCAAACGCCCAGACGCTCGGAGGGATCGCGTTTTCGTTGATTGAAAGCGAGTGTGCCGCCATTTGTTCGGAAATTGCAAACAAGGCATTTTACAGCCCGTTTATGGGCCCGTTCCAGGAGCTTAGGCAATTAAAGTGCGTTTTGTGGTCGTGCAGAAGGAAACGGTCGGCCACCATTCCACCGTTCCCTCGCCGGACGGACGCCTTCCGAGAACGGGGCACTAGGCCGAGTTTTCAGGTCTTTGTTAAGAGCTGCCACTTTGCAGCTCAGCGGCAACCCGTGCGTCGTCGGTGTCTCCCTTTCGCTGAGTGGGTGTTGGGGGGGGGCGGAGGAACAGCCAAAGCAGAACGCAAGCTGCTCAAGGGGATGAAGGGGAAAACGAAGAACATAAACCCCGATGGTTCGGTAGCTGGGCTGAGAAGACGACTGTAGGTGAAAGGGAGGAAAAAACAAAAATGGGATTCGGTCGGCACCAGAATCCTGGGACGCTCGCCGCCGAGTCTGTACACAAAGCAGCCGCGTCGGCGGATTTCCTCGATAGCGCGTCATCCCAATTTCATATTTGGCGCGCTTTCGAGGCGCTTTTTCAGAGAAAGTGCTACGAGTGGTGCCGCGCCTCCGCCAGATGGCGCCACGGGTCCCGCGACCGAGAGAAGACGCAGTGAAACATCCCCCTCGCGAGGGGCACGATCAAATGCAGAGCATTTCCGTGGGCGCACGACGTTAAGTAGTTTGCGTTAAGTTAATGTTGTTGCACTTGTGGCAACTGCTGACGAGAGAGCGCTCGTCAGCAGTAATTTGAATGAGTCAACGATATAAGGCGCGTTCGTAGAGTCCCATTCTGTGTCGGCTTTGTGGCGCAGTGGGTAGAGCACCATGTACATTGCGTTCCGCCCGCAGGGTCGAGGGATCGAAACCGGGCGGCGGATAGTATTTTTTTATATAGTAGGGAGGGGTGCGGTGCGGACCACGGACGTCAACGCGGGTGACATCGTGAGTTACTGAGATGCTCTGCAGTTAAAAGGCTATAACCTAATTCCCTGAATCAAGCCAAACAGAAAACAAACGACCGCCGTCTCATGAACCGCAGAGGCAAAGCAGGAAAAGAACGCTTCCCGTGGCCTCCGCCTAACCTATCTCGATCACGTTATAAAACCCGCTTCTACTATCTAGCATTCGTGGCGTGATATCTCGCGCGGTGTTCTCCTCACAGTTCATGTGCGTTCGCACATGAATTGGGGTGCACACTCAGAAATTCGCGCTACTGATGCCGAGTTCACAAAGTGGGTTACGGCAAGAAACAACCGAAAGCCTTCGGACGAAACATAACGGGCCTCCCAGTTATAGAAAACGTTCTGCGGAAAGTTTGGAAATCCATGTGAGCTGCAATAGACTGGCATCTGACGATTGGATACCAGCCGCTAGCTTTGCTATTTCCGCCGCATGGCACGACTAGTGCAAACTGCGCCATTTCGTTCGCCCGGCCACGAAATCACAAGAGAACGACTGCTGTAACCGACACCATGGTGCAAGGAGACAGCGCCGTAGTTGTTCTCTAATGGAAGCGGGAATAGCCAGAGTTCCGGGGATCCCCTCCTATAGACAACCACTGCTGGGGTGGTTCCCGCACCGCTGGTAGCACGCTCAGAACACATATCCATTGCGCGGGCACGTAAATTTTGCCACCGGGATTGTTCTTCTATTCATAGCAAAGAAGCCACCATATAACGCTGTGCACTATTACCCGTCCACACATGCACTTTATCTTTGTCCACAGAAGACCGACGGGCGCTAAGCTTCCGCTCGTGGTTTCTTGAGCTACAACTGCGAAGAAACCGGCCACAGCTCTCGTCGTTGTTTTCCTTTGTTTTCCTTGTTTTCCCCGAGGTTTTCTTTCGACGCACCTCGCCCATTGTCCTTATAGCTACTAAACGAGGTCGATTATTACCTGTCCCACAGCAGCGGAATACCAAAAAGATTGAGCAGTTTGCCTGCCCTAAGCCGCTACAAACAGAATTTGAGCGTTGGAGATATCCCAGTCCACCTTGGAAAAACTCAAACCAGCCCCTTCTGTACGTGAATTAGTTCCACTGGAAAAACATTATCCTCGTATCTGCTTTCTTTGCTGCAAAGTATTTCTCAAGACGATAGTATTAAGCCCGCCTCGCTACGAGAGCGGCGGTACGCCGCCACTTGTTTGCAGCAATGTCCTCTACTTTGTTTTTCTGGCGTTTTCTGGGACAGCGTTCGCGTAGTCTTTGCTCTTTATGACCACTGCCATGGTTACTGAAGGTAGCTAATCCACGTGAGTTTGCTACATTGTTTCCTGGGCCATGTGCATACGCCTACAATACATGCATAATGCAAGTCTGCGTACAACTTTGTCACTGCGTACAGTCATAGAAAAACCACTTACAAACACCGTTGAGCCGAGCCCCAGATACTGGTGGCAACAGTGGTGGCACAACCTGGCAGTGGCGTTCGAAAATACAGGGCCTTATGCACCCAGGGCCACTCCCATATGGCGCCAACATATTCTCAGGTGTCCGCTTTCTGGTTTGGGGTTCTAGAATGGGTGGTATTTTATTTGTATCTCAAAACTCCACCGTCCGCATATTTCTAATAAAATAACATTCAAATATTACCTATGTTCTTATGTTTGAACTCTGATTTTTGTAATGTTTACGTTTTGCCCAATATTACTCACAAGTATGAGTATCGCCACCGGATAAAGTGGTTTAGGGTGTCTTTATCTGCATAAACGTCTTATTTGAAAACTGTTTTAACTTTGGCCTAGAGGGAGACAGACAGACAGACAACATTTCTGGGTAAATTAGCCTAAGAAAGACACTCGTTTTTAAAATTTACGGGAAACTATGCCACAGCTGGGCTTAACGGTTACTCATAAAAAAGCCTAGAATAGGCCATAGCCATTTAATAATTGTTTGTTTCGCAATAACATGATTCAAAACGAGAACACTTTGTGTAGTTGGTTATAGAAAATTCTATTTTGTTGAGGCTACAGACCTGCAACTATTTTGTGTTCTTTTTTCAGTTGGGAAAATAGGTTTATATTGTCACGGGACGTGGCGGACAATCCCCGTGGTGCCATGGCCCACCACCAAGGATGGTGACGACGAAGAAGAGCTGTGTGCGCCGCGCTGCCAGGCCGGGCTCCGTTTTGGCATTATGTAAATAGTTCTTTAACCATTATGTAAATACATCGCTTCATCGCTACATGGTCCATGTCATCTGCCGCCACGTAACAATATGTTTGCTTTTTTAGACCAAAAGCAAGAAAGTATTTTTTGACTGGTATAGACGGGTGGTTCGCTGTAACTCTACAGACTTGAGATCAATTTGCTGCATTTTGCCAACTACGGGAATGTGCGTGCCCCAAAACCGAGGCAGCCATTATAGCACCAACCACTGCGTAAACATCAGTATATAATCATCCCCTTTTAAACGTGGAACCATTTTGCTGCGTTTACCCGGCGGGCGAAAGTTTTGGCCTGAAACCTTTAAAGTGCGCAACTAGAAAGGTCATATAGCAGGTGATAAATGGAACTATAGCACGAAACTTATGTAGGCGGGAATAACTCATATCTGTAAAACGAGACAGGCAGACAGTGATGTTAATACGAAGCGTACAATAATTATTTCCTCAATGACTATTGTCCCCTATTTCACAATACAGAACCCCTCCTTCTTGTCTTCTCAGTTTTTGTTAGTTTTACTTGTTTGACAGACCACTTTTGCCGAAAGGACTGAATGATTATCTGTAACCAAAACGACACATGTAGTCAGTCCTTCAGCGGACGAGTATTCCTTCTCGCACGATGATAATAGCAGGTATGATCTGAAGAATTACGTCTGGAAGTTTCATTTGTTTGACAGACCAGTTTTCCCGAAAGGAGTGAAAGATTTTCTCTAACCAAAACGGCACATGTAGTCCTTCAGAGGACGAACATTCTTCCTTGCAGGATGATAATAGAAGGTATGTTTTGATGAATTACGTCTTGCAAAACATTAAGCGATGCTACATTTACTGGATAAAAACTATCACTGATGAACAGATTAGAGGGAGCTGAAAACGGGTTGGAAGCTTCACCGTTTTTTCTACCGCTATGATCAACTCCACAAAACCATGTGCTCATGCAGGCACATTTTTGACTTTCTCTGACGTCCCTATGGGTTATCGCCTAGGGCATGAAGTTTTATATTAAACGGCACCATTTTTGCGTTTTTGTCGATATTCTAAGAACTTAGGCCACTCTTTGGTGCCGTAACTTTGCCGGTGTTTGCTGTGCCGCTGCTCATGTTTCTGTGGAATGACGTTCAGTGCAAATGAATACCTGCAATATCACGAGAGGAATACCAACTTTCCCAAAACATCAGGCTGGGAAGTACTGCACTATTCATGTTGAGCGAGAATACGTTTTCAAAATTACTGCGGCCACATGGTTACCGGCAACGTCGTTGTAACTGAAGATTGAGCACCACCTATCACAGTAGCCGAGGAGTTCTATAGCGATATGTACAGTAGCCGGGACATCCAACCTAATGCCGAACGATAAAGCAGTTCAGAGGAGATAGACATCCCAACAGTAACGACTGAAGAAGTAATGAAGGCTTTGAAAGAAATGAAAGAGGGCAAAGCACCTGGTAAGGATCAGATAACAGCAGACCTCTTGAAGGATGGCAGAGAAATTGTGCTTGAAAAACTGGCAAACCTCTTAATGCAATGCCTAATGACTGCAAGTGCACCGGAATCATGGAAGAACGCGACCGTCATCCTAATCCTTAAGAAAGGAGACATGAAGGACCAGAAAAAATACAGGCCAATTAGCTCACTGTCAGTCGTCTACAAGATACTTCCCAAGAAAATCGCTAATAGAATTTCTGCTACCATACATTTCAGTCAACCTAAAGATCAAGCAGGGTTCCGTAAAGGCTATTCAGCAGTGAACCATATTCACCTCTTTATTCCGGTGATAGAGAAGAGCGCTGAGTATACTGAACCCCTACATATAGCCTTCAGAGATTATGAGAACGCATTTTTACTCGGTCGCGACATCAGCAGTCATTCAAGCATTACGCAACCAGGGGGCAGATGAGCATTATGTAAGAATACTAGAAGATATCTACAATGGGTCAACAGCTACCCACATCCTCCGTAAGGAGAGCAGTAAAATACCTATAAGAAAGGGCGTCAGACCAGGAGACACAATCAGATTAATAATGTTATTCACAACATGTTTACAAGAAGCAATAAGAACTTTTCGTTGGGAACAGGTGGGAGTAAGGAATAACGCAGGATACCTCAGTAACTTCAGATGTGCTGATGAGGTTGCTTTGCTAAGTAACTCGGGGGACGAATTTCAAAGCATGCTTTCCGGTCTAGACAAACAGAGTAGAACCGTGGGCCTGAAACTAATATGCAGAAAACCAAAGTAATGATCAATAACCTCGGGACAGCACTGCGGTTTGAGATAGGTGGCGATTCTGTGTTAGTGATAAGCGAATATTTCTACTTAGGCCAAGCTGTGACCCCGGATTCCAACCATGAGGCAGAGATAGAAGGATAAGAATGGAGTGGAGTGCATACTGTAGCCATTCTCAAAAATTGAATGGCAGCCTACTATTGTCCCTTAAGAAGAAAGTGTATGACAGCTGCATATTACTGGTACTCACCTACGGGGCAGAAACTAGTAGGCTCACTTAGAGGGTTCAACTTGTATTGAGGACGACTCGGCGCTCAATAGAACGGAAGATGACATGTGTAACATTAAGGAACAAGAAGAGAGCGGACTGGGTCAGGAAACAAACTCGTGTTAAGGACATTTTAGTAGAAATTAAGAAGAAGAAATGGACGTGGGCAGGGCATGTAATGCGAAAACAAAGTAACCGTTTGTCAGTAAGTGAAACCGAGTAGATCCCTAGAGAAGTCAAGCGTTGCAGGGGGGAGGGGGGGGGGGCAGAAATTTAGATTGGCACATGAGATCAGAAAGTTTGCAAAGATAAATTGGTCGCAGTTAACACAGAACCGGAGTAATTGGAAACAAATGAAAGAGGCCTTTGCCTTGCAGTGCGCGTAGATAGGCTCGTGATGGGGATGGTGATTATTATCGTAAATAACTATTTTATCACGAGCTACGAGAGGTTCAAATGAGGGAACTGATCGGACTGTCTTTTGTGGATTCAGTTTGCGTTGGCATTTTGGTCGCATTGCTTGCGGCTTTATGCGTAACGGTCATGTGTGGCATGTGCAGAGTGCAGCCAGAGACCGCTGAGTGTGCTCATTTTCGAAGGACTATCCAGCCCCTTCGGATGTTTGTGGGCCAGACGATGTCCTGCGCGAGGGCGGCTCCCAGTGTGGGGTCCAGCGAGTGACGTAAGCGAGAGTTCACGAGTGCGCGTTCTCTGTTCTTCGATAGAGGTGTGTGAGAATGCGTGGCTTCGATCCCAACTTTTTAGTGACGTATTAAACCGACGATAACAAACCAACTGGCTATACTTTGCTGGAAAACCTGTGTTGGAGCTCGTTGTAAAGCTTAATTCCCACAAAGCAATATACAACAATATACAAAGGGGCACAACACCGCTGCAAACATGCGCTCACAACTGCTGTTGTTTCAGGCCACACTGCTATGGGCCGCCCATTCCTGGTTTCCTGGATTTCTTCTGCACTACCAAGACCAACCGCCGCTTAGTCCGGTCCTGCTGCGATACCCGCCGTGTTTGGAAGCAACTGCTCCGATCGCTTGGCAACCCGGATTCGGCACGTGTACGGACGACGCATGCGGAGCAAAGCATAAATTGGATCCAGCCGCCAGCATCGTCGGGCACAACACCGCTGCAAACATGCGCTCACAACTGCTGTTGTTTCAGGCCACACTGCTATGGGCCGCCCATTCCTGGTTTCCTGGATTTCTTCTGCACTACCAAGACCAACCGCCGCTTAGTCCGGTCCTGCTGCGATACCCGCCGTGTTTGGAAGCAACTGCTCCGATCGCTTGGCAACCCGGATTCGGCACGTGTACGGACGACGCATGCGGAGCAAAGCATAAATTGGATCCAGCCGCCAGCATCGTCGGGCACAACACCGCTGCAAACATGCGCTCACAACTGCTGTTGTTTCAGGTCAGTTACTTAAACCGTGCCACATGTGTCAAAACCAGCAACTACTGTCTTTTTGCGGTGTCGTGCCCATTAGAGCTGTCTAGCGTTAAGAAACAGATATTGTCATGCTCATTGAGTGTATTTTCTTTCATTGTCAACTTGCTTCTTATGTTATCAGGAGATGTGGAGTCGAACCCTGGCCCCATGAGTAAGGCAGAGGCCGATACTTTTGAATCGGCCCTAAAGGCAATTGAAACATTGCAAAGCGGACTGAAGTCTGCGTTGGCTGATTTCAACGGTATTAAGGAACAGCAAGCTGCTACTAGTGAAGAAATTAAGAAGCTCATAGCGCGAGTGACTGCAATTGAAGCTAGTGCAACCGAGGGCACTTCCTCTGAAGCGACTCCTCCTCAGAACACTCTACAAGATATCTCGAGTCAGCTACAACAAATTACGCACAGATGTGACGACGCTGAAAATAGGCTTAGACGTTCGAACTTGTTATTTTTCGGGTTAGATGATGATGAGAAAGAAGATTGGGCAGCGTCTGAGGAAAAGATCATAAAATTTTGCCAAGAAAAACTTGAACTTCCCACAAGCACTACTCAATATGAACGTGTACACCGCCTCGGCAAATTTTCTAGTGAAAAAAACAGGCCCATAATCGCTAAACTGTCTTCATTTAAGGACAAACAAAGTATCCTGTCGGCAGCACATAAGCTAAAGGGGACAACATTTTCCATTGGTGAAGACTTTGCGCCATCAACACGTGCAGTTCGAAGGAAGCTGGTAGCTTTAGCTAAACCTTTAGACAAGCCATTTAAGTTGGTACTCGACAAGCTTTATGTAGATAAAAAAGTTTATATTTACGATAGCGACAAAGACTCAGTAGTATTATCTACCAAATAGCTAAATGCGAGTTCTGGCTTGCATAAGGTGCCCTTCGTGCCGCAAGCCGCTCCGTCACTCTCGGTGGTCTACACTAACATCCGAAGTTTGCTACCTAAACGAGACACACTTTGTTCATTTCTAGATGATAGTGATCCAGATGTTATAGTACTAACGGAGACATGGCTGCATTCAGATATTCGCGATCATGAAATACTACCAAACATCAGTCTTTACGATATCTATAGAAACGACCGCATAGATAGGCGTGGCGGCGGCGTACTTATTGCCATTAAAAAAACACTCCAGTCTTATTGTATTGATTCCATGTCTTCTCTTGAGATTGTCTGGGCTGCTTTTCCTATGTATTCAAGTGCGGTACTTATTGGCGCATGTTACCGGGCGCCAGATTTCAACAATTCCTTTTTGAATTGCTTGCGGGAAAGCGTTTCTAAAGCCCTCAATCTATGTCCTGCCACCCATGTTTTTCTTCTTGGTGATTTCAACTTTCCGTTTATCGATTGGGAACATATGTCATCTTCATGTCACGCGTCCCAGGAACTAATCAGTTTAACGTTAGATTTCAACCTCTTCCAAATCATTAAAGAACCCACCCGTGCTTCCAATATCTTAGACTTGGTTTTCACTAACGCTCCTGACACAGTAATATCACTTTCAAATGTGGATGGCTTTAGTGACCATAATCTTCTTCAATTAACTCTTGGCATCCCGAAACCTGTGTCTGGCACAACAACAAAACAAATTCGCGATTACAATAGAGCCAATTACGATGAGATTAACTCTCAACTAGAACAATTTTTCCACCAAGTGTTACTACCCTCGTTTAACTTTCGATCCGTACATGACAACTGGGTACTCTACCGGGACAAATTATCAGAGCTAGTAGACAGGTACGTTCCGCTAGTGTCTATAACTAACGATAATTCCAACCCATGGTTCACACAGTCCCTTCGTAAACTAAGAAACAAAAAGAAGCGTTCGTACAAAAGGGCTAAACGCGTGTGCACTTCCGAGGCGTGGAAGGCATACAAGGATTCTTTGAAAAGCTATTGCTCGGCAATATCTTTAGCAAAAAATAAATACTACTCACAAGACCTACCTTCCCTGCTAAATTCTAACCCCCAAAAATTTTGGCGAACCATATCTCCGGCCAGAGAAGCTAACACAATAACTTTACACGGAACAGATAACATACCCATCCCTAGCACCGATTGCCCCACAGTGTTCAACGCGTTTTTTTCATCTGTTTTCACTCAGGAGGACTATTCCAATGTTCCAACCTTTTCCGAACTTGACGCCGCATATATGGAACCCATTACTATCACTGTTGAAGGCATTGAATCACTCATTAGGAACCTAAAAATATCTACATCAGCCGGTATCGATAACATTAATTCGAAGATATTGAAAAACACCCTCGCTATATCAAGCCAGATCTTATGCCATATATTTCAGCAATCCCTATCATCTGGAATGTTACCTGCCGACTGGTTAGTAGGAAAAATAATACCAATTCACAAAACTGGAGATATTCACTCGCCTGACAACTATCGACCCATATCATTAACCTGCATATGCTGCAAAATGCTGGAGCGCATTATCAGTTCTAACGTGTACAATCACTTCGAGGCACACAATTTCTTTTTTACTAATCAACACGGATTTAGGAAGGGATTTTCCTGTGACACACAATTGTTCGAACTAACGACTGACTTGCACTCTAACATGAACCGCAACCTTCAAACTGACTGTATCTTTCTTGACTTTTCCAAAGCATTTGACCGCGTGCCCCACTGTCGCCTAATCTCTAAATTATCTGCTCTACGACTTGACTCTTTAACATTATCCTGGATTCGAAACTTCCTTTCTTTTCGGCAACAGTTCACAGTTGTTAACAATTTTTCTTCCCCACTTTCTTCTCTCAGTTCCGGTGTGCCGCAAGGCAGCGTCCTTGGGCCCTTACTCTTCTTAATCTACATTAACGACTTACCGACCCAAATAACTTCCTGCATGCGACTTTTTGCAGATGACTGTGTTATTTACCGTCCCATTTACACTACTGATGATCACTTAGCACTCCAAGCAGATCTTAACCTTCTTTGTAATTGGTGCTCCAAATGGCTCATGACATTAAACTTTACCAAGTGCGTGGTAATGTGCTTCAGCCGTAAACTTGTAAATTCGGAATTTTCTTATCACTTAAACAACACTGTGCTTTCCCATACCTTTTCGTACAAGTACCTTGGTGTTCTTCTTTCAGCCGATCTTTCATGGGTCCCTCATATCACGTCTTTATGCGCCAAAGCATCCCGTTCGCTGGGTTATCTACGTCGCAACTTGCGAAATTCACCTACTAACATTCGTAAACTCGCCTTTCAAACATTCATCCTGCCACAATTAGAATTCGCCTCGCCAATCTGGTCGCCTCACCAGAATTACGTAATAAATATGATAGAAATGGTACAGAATAGAGCAGCCCGGTTCATATCACGTAACTACACTATCAATTCCAGCGTAACACAAATAAAAATAGACCTGCAACTTCCTCCATTAGACAGTCGCCGTAATATTGCTGCTTTGTGCCTTTTCCACAAATATATTTTCACCCATAAACGAACCCGGCTACCACTTCAAATACCACATTGTTTTTCACGCAGATTGCATAATCAGTCCAGTTTCATGCGCATATACGGTAAAACCAATGCATTCAATTCATCCGCACTGCCTCGTGTAATCCGCCTGTGGAATGATCTGCCTGATAACATTGCCACCATATCTAACCCCGAAACATTTCGCCGTCAGCTACTCCTGCATTACACAATTTAATGCTGTTAAAATATTTTGTGTAACACCCATTACCAGGATTTTTGTGTATGTTGTGTATGTGTGTTTTTTTTCTCACAAATTGTAGGCCACAAGTGTTCATGTATGGTGAGAAAGTGATCGCCTTGTTCTTGCAAAATATGTATAATGCATTTACAATTTGTTGTTACGATGTTCCTGTCTTCAATTTATGCTTTGTATTCTTATTGCGTTTCACACGCCCCCCTTACTCCATGCCCTCCAGAGGGCCTGTGAGGTTTCTATGAATAAATAAATAAATAAACTACACAGATGAAAGTCGCACGCTAAAACCCAGGATTCCAGAAACTTTTTTTATCTTTATCACTATTGTGCTTTCACTATCCGGCTCGCTTTCCATTCCCCTCCTTGTCGTCCTCCATTTCTGGCCTAATCTGCTAACACATCATTTATTGCATTATTACACTGGGCCATCAATCGAAGAAATTCCACATAAAGATCTGGAAATTCAGTATGTTACATGGGAACGTCTTTGGCCTGCTGCTCAAGAATAAATCACCCGGACAAAAACACGTTCGTCGCGTCAAAAAAAATTGCTTAAGGTACCTATAGAGATACATCTATAGGATCATAGAATACCCCAGACAGCCATATGGGTAGACAAGAAAAGCCAAATATATCTCTAAAAACGCAACCAGCTTAACAATTGAGACAACCATAAAAGAAGCTAATGGCAACCACAGGAACACAAATAGAAAAACCTTAAATCAGTCATCCAGTAAACTATAGCTAACTGGAGCGAATGAATGATCACCTGGGAAACTGCCGAGACACGCTATGCTCAACCATTATGCCTTTAAAAGCAGCGTGCTACGCCTCTACATTTTCGTACCAGATTCGAAATACTGCCTGGTGCAGTATACAACGTCCCCAGATAACACGGCAGGCTTTACTAGATAGGTTCAGCCATAGTTGGTGAGTCTTCCTGGCACACAAACTCCAATTTAGCACTAGACAAGAATTTGGCAACCCTGGTTGGGTACACTTGCTAAACATCCTCCCAATGAGTATGCAATTGAACTATCGGCCTCCAGGCACTGTACAAGCTTGGCTAGAGATCTTAGTTGGAGGCCTTCGTCCTGCAGTGGACACAACCAGGCTTAAGAGAAAGGTGAAGATGAAACTAAACCGAATATAAAATGAAATCGGAAAAATCATCTTCTATAGGTTACGGTACACTAAGTGTGATTGGGAAAGCTTCTTCTTTGCACATACTATTTGTTTCATGCTATATCCTAAACCCTAGGCCATGTTTTAAATGTTTTTAATGCCAGTCATACAAAAATCTCATTGGCAAGCTCGAAAATATATGTCAAGTGCAACAGCCGGGTATCCGAGAAAACGAAAGAGGTGTTAGCTTTTCCGTTTCCTCAGCCTTGCACCACTACTGCAAACGGCGCCATTTTTGTGTTCCGCCAAGGAAACACAAGAGAACGACTGCGAAACGAACACCGTGGTGCAAGGACCAAGATCACTACTTTTCCTGCAGCAGGTCCTGGAAGTGCTACCGTTCCGGTGGTGCCCTGCTGAAGACCTGGTTGAGTGGTTCTGGAAGGGGGCGTATGTCACGATTTTTAAGATATAGGACAATTCAGAAACGCTCGGGCATGTGTTATTTTATAACACGATGCAGTTCGTGTTTCCTTCAAAAACCTAGAGAGGCTAAGGTTACATTTCTAAAAAAATGTACACAACCGTGTTCGGAGGGAGCAACTTGACGTGTCGGTGTTAACACGAGCGCAAGCTTTAGGGATAATTCGCCTAGGTCTTTTAAAACTACTTTATTGGCAGACACCAAGCCTGTCATATGTTAACGCTGGGACACCAATATATGGCGTTTCTCAATACTCCAGTATCGGCCAACTGCTTTTTACTGTTTACATCAATTGCGGCCTGTTACACAACGCCAGCATTTTCTACTTAGCGGCTAGGAAAAATTCGTCAAATTTCTTGAAAACTATTTGGCTGACAGTCACCAGGCCCGTAAAATGGTCAACGCAACGACAACAATATATAAAGTTTCTGAAAACTCCACTATTGGCCTACTGCTTCTTAGTATTTACATCAATTGCAGCCATGTACACAACGCCTGCTTTTTCTACATAGTGTCTACTCGGCGCATGAGTTTGTAGCCATATATTAGAGTTTTAGCATAGCCCCTAGCCTTCCCTACCGCTACGGTGGCGGTTGACAGCAAACAACGGGGCAGCTGCGCATTCGTTCCGCGGGGACAGACGCTTATGCCTCGCCGAGCCTGCGGATTCGTCCTGCCGAGCGGCGACCTCTTTGAACTCCCCGAGCGAGCATGCACAGTCGGGTGCCGGTAACACACCTTCGTTGCATTAGCGTATTCTAGTCGCTATGCTAAAACTCTCTATTAACTCGGAAATTGACCCAGACCACTCCTGTCACGTTCGACGTTCTCGCTGTAACGCAATCTTTGCGCGGCGCGGAGGAAGACCGCGCTGCAGTGACGAGGCGGATATGGAACTTCAGTTGCCGGCCATTCTTAAGTTGTACCCTGCTATCGACAGGCATTTTAAAACGTGGGTTTCCACCAAACACTGGAGTCCAATAAGAACGCTTCCACAAGTTTCACAAAGGGAAAAGAGAATTTGTATTCGCCCCTCGAGTGACTGTACCAGTCACGCTGCCCGTTGTGGCCGGCTCAAAATCCTCAGAGTCGAATATAAGTGACAAAATGTTTTATATCTGCTAATTAAAGGTATCTATATTCTTCCGAACGCAGCAAAGAAATCTAAATTTGGTTTTAAAAATATTTATAATGCTCCGACCAGAATGTGTAAAGAAACATGAACTATTTTAGCAAGAAAAATTATTGTTGTGCCATTTTGGGGTTTTATAAGTTCGTAGTAGTATTATCACACTGTAGTATTTATTAATTACTGTTTAAAGGGAATTTCTCAGCACTAAAAAAACGTGAGGGATGATATAACTCTTGGCTCCGCAAATAAGCCTAAATGGGAGTAAAGGGCTTGTCGCATAACTCAGTACCGATTCGGAGTTTTCAAAACTCCTTCCTATGGGAGTATTGCCTTACTCCCATTATTTCTGCGCTTTATTTAGTAGAAAATGCGAGTTTCATTTTACAGCCACAACAGTGGGAGTTTGCAGAGGTTCCATTGGGAGTATAATAATTCTTAGAACTGGGAGTTTAAAGGAGGCGCGTTGGGAGCAGCGTAGACCCTCATTAGAGGTATTTGTTTTTGTTTTTGGGCGTTTGGTATAAGCGCCGTAGAGGAATTTATTACTGTATGTAGGAGTTCTTAATGAGCGCACGCGCCGCATTTTCAGTTTTTCGTTTTGCAAACGTAATTTGTAGCATTTAACCGCTTCAAACGTTGAATGGCAAAGCAAGAAAAGAGCAATGGCAAAGGATGAAACCGTACTAAGAAAATATCACTATATCCTAATTCAAAGTGAACGCTTAAAAAGCGTATTCCCCGAACCACCACGCGTTGTATAGCAGCGTAATAAGAATTTATGCGACTTCCCTACTAACTCTCGTATCAGCCTACCGGAAGCTACTGGTTGCATGCCCTGTAATAAACCTCGATGTAAACTATGCCCACACATGACCACTACACAGCGCACCACCAGCACGGCTTCAGACTACTGCGTAAATATAAAGGGTAACTTTACATGTGACTCCGCTAATGTCACATACCTTCTAGAGTGCACTGTGTGTAGGCAAGAATATATCGGCGAAACTGAAACGCCCTTTCGAATGCCGTTCAATAATCACCGCTCTCATTTAAAAAGTTGCCCTTATTCACCCCTGTCAAAACATGTGAACAGCCCCGGTCATGCATTTGAACATCTTAGGCCAAAAAATTTACAATCCGCTTTCAAAATCGACCACGACCGCGAGGTTGGGGAATACTATCTCATTTATAAGTTTGGGCCAGCGGCAGTTGGTATTATTGAAAGTTACGGGAATCTATTGTGTTTACCCCCCGAACAAAATTATCGACTTCATAATATTTATAACATTCTTCACAATTCCAACCCTTAAGTTTCCTATGAGAATTCGCAGACACTCCCCAAATACAGCTGCTTTATTAGCCTAATGCGACTCAACAATGCGAATTGTCTTTGGGAAGGAGGCCGTGTTCCCGCCACCACTTAGAAACGTTTAACCCTTTGTGATCTATGGACCCTACCTATTTCCTGTTCAGTTGCTAGCTCTGGTGCAATTTTCTTTGTGTACTGTATCTATTATGTCCATCCGCGGGGGACACACCCAAAACACATTGTTTGTTCTGCCTATATGGATCCGGCCGAACCAGTCTCCCCACCCACTGAATACCTTACTGTGAACTTTTCCCTTCATTGGAAAACTGCGATTGTTCAGTCTTCCGCACTGTCTGAACTTGCCGCCCATGCCAGGTACGTTGCCTCGTCGTTGAGCAACCTTGACGGCTGCCTTGCTAATACGACCCCTGTCTCTCTCTCTCCCTCTCTCCTCTTTTTTTGTTGTTGTTGTTGTGGTTGTAACATACCCGGACTGCATTCATACGCTCCGTTTTCGAAACACCTTCCCAACCTCCTCACAGTTTTCTGAAATCTGGATAATAAATGTGTTCCAAATGTTTGTGACAGCAAAATCATGTAATTGTACTTTGATGAAGGCAAGTCCCGTTGCCGCTACGTAAGTAAACTGTATTTGTTACTGTTCTTCATGTGTATCTGGCTCTTTACTTATACTAAATATATATCTTTATTTCTTTTCTTTCCATATTCTTTATGTGTTTCAATGAGCTACCACATCCACCCCTTGGCTTTCCGAGGGTTTCTTGACTGCCAACTCTTATTTCCGTTTTATTTTCAACGAGCCCCTCATTTCCTATTGATTCGCTGCATGCATAGCGAGGGCCTCTGTTCTGGCCGTCTTGGTGCCATAGGAAGCTTAAAGGGGCACTGACACAAAATTTTGAAGGTGAGATAACTTCGGAGATAGATTGGTGGGATCACATTTACATCATCTGCGAAATATCAGCGGCGAATACAGCCTACAACATATTTGAAACCGATTTTAAAGTGTGCTAAACGCAACCGAGCAGCCAGCAGAGGACCACGCGCAATCGACATCCCGAGGATATTGTGTAAATAAACAACATCCAACACGTCACGAGTTTGTGTTTGCCCCTTCCGCACTGCCGGCGTTTTTCGCCGGCTCGCCGCTCCAATCGGAGGGCCGGAGGGCGGAGCTTCTGCTTTCGAGCACGAACGACCCGATCGTTGGCGGCGGAGGCGCCGTGATTTCGTGAGCTCATCGGGGAGCTGGCCGCGACCAAAGTTCTACAGCGATTCCAGGCACTCTGTTTCTATTACTGTTTATTATCATTGGAGGCGAAAACGCGCCAGAGGCACGAAAAGCCCACTGAGCTAACCGCACGGTCGCTGTGCAGGCGGTGGCCACGGCCGCGAAGTGGCCCAGGCCGGCGCAGGTAGCTCGAGTGATAGCTTGTTACCGCTGCACGAAATTGTCCCCAAGTCCCGGCCATTGTGGCTTACATGAGAAAGGAGTTAATGATGCGATGGCGGGTTGCATTAAAAATTGTCATCTGCACCGCTTACCAGAGCGGCACTCGAATATCCGCCGCAGTGCTAAGCCGAACACATCTGTAGGCGGACCTGAAGGCAGACCGGCCGGCTGCTCCCAGCGCGTCTTGCACCCACCGTCTCGAGCGCCGCACGTCGTTCTTTAGCCGTGGTAGCATTTGCACGCGCAGCGCCTGCGTCACATCCACCGTCGCTTTTTAATTAAGCGCCTCACGAGATCAGTACGTGGGGGCATTTGCAGAAACTGCCGTTGATGCGGATTCGACAGTGCTACGGGGGCTCTGCTCTGTGATATCCCTCCGACGGTCACGTGGTCAGCTTTGCTCACACAAAATCCACAAAATCCATCGTTTCTCGGGACTAGCTGAAACCGAAACTGCGACTGACCGCTTTGAAAATGCCTCTAATTAAACAACCGTCGCTCGCTGAAGCAAATGAGGTTTCTACTGGTTATAAGTAGGTCACTAGCAACTTATCGCAACAAAAAAAACAAGATGCAAAATTTTTGTGTCAGTGCCCCTTTAAGAGGGTTCAACGCTGGTCGACCACTCTCGACATGTCGTAGACACTCGAGTCACGCCCCGGGGTTAAAAAGAAGGTCCCCTTCACCCCGAGTGGTCCGAGTGGCTCTGACTACCATCCCCAAGCACAGGAAGCAAAAATACCAAAACATAAATACCCCAGAAAGTGGAGGGGAACATCGCCCCGCCGGTAGCGTAGTGGTTATCGCACCGGACCGGTGTTCTGGAGGTCGTGGGCTCGAATTCCACCTGGCGGGCATTTTTTCTCCACTTTCTTTCTTTCGAAATCGTTATGTGCTTCAATGACCTACCACATCTTCCCCTTTGCTTTGCAAGGTTTTCTTGACTGCCAACTCTTATTTCCGTTTTATTTTCAACGAGCCCCTCATTTTCTATTCTGATTCGCTACATGCATAGCGAGGGTCTCTGTTCTGGCAGTCCTGGTGCCATAATAAGATTAAGAGGATTCAACGCTGGTCGACCACTCTCGACATGTCGTAGACACTCGAGTCACGGCCAAGGGGTTAAAAAGAAGGTCCCCTTAACCCCGAGTAGTCCGAGTGGCGCTGGCTACCACCCCCAAGCACAGGAAACAAAAATACCTAAACATAAATACCCCAGAAAGTGGAGGGGGAAACCACCCCACTGGTAGCATAGTGGTTATCGCCCCAGACGGGTATTCTGGAGGTCGTGAGCTCGGATCCCACCTGGCGGGCAATTCTTCCCCACTTTCTTTCTTTCCAAATTCTTTATCTGTTTCAATCACCTACCACATCCTCCCCTTTGCTGTCCGAGGTTTTCTTGACTGCCAACTCTTATTTCTGTTTTATTTTCAACGAGCCTCTCATTTCCTATTCTGATTCGCTACATGCATAGCGAGGGCCTCGGTTCTGGCAGTTTTGGTGCTATAGGAAGCTTAAGAGGGTTCAACGCTTGTCGACCACTCTCGACATGTCGTAGACACTCGGGGCACGGCCCGGGGGTTAAAAAGAAGGTCCCCTTCACTCCTAACAGTCCGAGTGGCGCTGGCTACCACCCCCAAGCACAGGAAAGAAAAATACCTAAACATAAATACCCCAGAAAGTGGAGGGGAAAATCGCCCCGCCGGTTACGTAGTGGTTATCGCACCACACCGGTATTCTGGAGGTCGTGGGTTCGGATCCCACCTGGCGGGCATGTTTTCTCCACATTGTTTCTTTCTTTCCAAATTCTTTATCTGTTTAAATGACCTACCACATCCTCCCCTTTGCTTTCCTAGGTTTTCTTGACTGTCAAACCCTTATTTCTGTTTTATTTAAACGAGCACCTCATTTCATATTCTGATGCGCTACATGCATAGCGAGGGCCTCTGTTCTGGCAGTCTTGGTGCCATAATAAGCTTAAGAGGGTTCAACGCTGGTCGACCACTCTCAACATGTCGTAGACACTCGAGTCACGGCCAAGGGGTTAAAAAGAAGGTCCCCTTAACCCCGAGTAGTCCGAGTGGCGCTGGCTACCACCCCCAAGCAAAGGGAACAAAAATACCTAAACATAAATACCCCAGAAAGAGGAGGGGGAAACCACCACACTGGTAGCGTAGTGGTTATCGCACCAGAAGGGTATTCTGGAGGTCATGGGCTCGGATCACACCTGGCGGGCAATTTTTCCCCACTTTCTTTCTTTCTTTCCAAATTCTTTATCTGTTTCAATCACTTACCTCGTCCTCCCCTTTGCTGGCCGAGGTTTTCTTGACTGCCAACTCTTATTTCTGTTTTATTTTCAACCAGCCCCTCATGTCCTATTCTGATTCGCTACATGCATAGCGAGGGCCTCTGTTCTGGCAGTCTTGGTGCCGTAGGAAGCTTAAGAGGGTTCAACGCTCTTCGACCACTCTCGACATGTCGTAGACACTCCAGTTACTGCCCCGGGGTTAAAAAGAAGGTCCCCTTCACCCCGAGTAGTCCGAGTGGCGCTGGCTACCACCCCAAGCACAGGAAACAAAAACACCTCAACATAAATACCCCAGAAAGTGGGGAGAAAATCGCCTCGTCGGTAGCGTAGTGGTTATCGCACCAGACTGGCATTCTGGAGGTCGTGGGTTCGGATCCCACCTGGCGGGCATTTTTTCTCCACTTTCTTTCTTTCCAAAATCTTTATCTGTTTCAATGACCTACCACATCCTCCCCTTTGTTTTCCGTGGTTTTCTGGACTGCCAACTCTTATTTCCGTTTTATTTTCAATGAGCCCCTCATTTGCTATTCTGATTTCCTACATGCATAGCCTAGACCTCTGTTCTGGCAGCCTTGGTGCCAGAGAAAGCTTAAGAGGGTTCAACGCTGGTCAACCACTCTCGACATGTCGTAGACACTCGAGTCATGATCCCGGGGGTTAAAAAGAAGGTCCCCTTCACCCCCAGCAATCCGAGTGGCGCTGGATACCACCCCAAGCACAGGAAACAAAAATACCTTAACATAAATACCCCAGAAAGTGGAGGGAAAATCGCACGGCCGGTAGCGTAGTGGTTATCGCACCGGACCGGTATTCTGGAGGTCGTGGGTTTGGATCCCACCTGGCGGGCATTTTTTCTGCCCTTTCTTTCCAAATTCTTTATTTATTTCAATGACCTACCACATCCTCCCCTTTGCTTTCCGAGGTTTTCTTGACTGCCAACTCTTATGTATATATATATATATATATATATATATATATATATATATATATATATATATATATATATATATATATATATATATATATATATATATATATATATATATGTATGTATATATATATATCAAAAAGTAGAGTCCGACGCAAGTCTCAAAAAACAAAAACAAACATGTTTACTAACGTTTCGACTGGTGGTCCAGTCTTCATCGGTTACTCCGATGAAGACTGGACCACCAGTCGAAACGTTAGTAAACATGTTTGTTTTTGTTTTTTGAGACTTGCGTCGGACTCTACTTTTTGATATTTTTTCTGGACCATTGGAAACTTCTTTTGTTCGACCGTATATATATACAGGGTGTCCCAGCTATCATGCACCAAGATTTAAAAAAAGAGTAAAGGCGTTACTCGAAAGAAACCAGGTGCATAATGTTTGCAGTACTGTGAAGAAGGGGACAGTATTTTTTTCTTTAATGAGACTTAATTAACTAATTGTAATTAATTATCTAACTCAAGAAATACTGTCCTGATCACTAAAGTGTCAAGTGTCAATGAGGCACTTGTAGGTAACCACGAGGGGCATCGAACTGCGGTATTTTCAGCGATGAACTAATTGCGTACACATTTATTCTGATTGATAAAGGAAACCCGCGAAATATGAAAAATACCACGTGACGGCGCCTCCGCGCGCACCGTAAAGCAACGCCCTCAAACAGGCTGCCTCTGAGTTAGCCAGAATGAAATAGGCACAAGAAAGAAAGAAGAAACCGCGACCTAGTTTGTTCCTTATCTGCACACGTGTGCCGCGAATCTTGATGCTGCTGCTCCTTCCATGCATGATGCGCTGTCTCTTCGGGCGGGGAACACGCGAAGCAGTTGCTTTCAATCAGCTTTGTTTGGGGACGCTGCTTTACAATGCGCGCGTAAGCGTCATCACGTGGTATTTTTCATATTTCGCGGGTTTCCTTTATCAGTCAGAATAAATGAGTACGCAATTAGTTCATCGCTGAAAATAGCGCAGTTAGATTCCCCTCGTGGATACCTACAAGTGCCTCATTGGCACTTTAGTGATTAGGGCAGTATTTCTCGAGTTAGATAATTAATTACAATCAATTAATTAAGTCTCATTAACGAAAAAATTACTCTCCGCTTCTTCACAGTACTGCAAGCATTATGCACTAGGTTTTCTTCGAGGTACGCAATTTCGCAATTTCTCTTTTTTTAAATCTTGGTGCATGATAGCTGGGACACCCTGTATATATATATATATATATATATATATATATATACAAAGTAAGAAACCTCGGTAACAGCAACAGCGGAGGGTTTATTTCGACGTTTCGACTTCGAGACAAGTCTTCTACAGGAATGATGGCTTCGGTCGTTTCGGAAGAGAGCATATATGTCGAAAGTGGAAAGCGGGTTTACGAATGGCCAACGATAGCACACACAAACACGAAGCGGGAATCTTCCTTATTGGAAGAATGAACAAAAAATGAACAACGAAGAGAGAGACGCCAAGATAGTTGGAAAGAAAAAAAAAGAAAAAAAGGAAGAAAGGGAGATGAAAGAGCACTGAACAGGAATTCGAGTGGTGGCGGAAACGCGAAAAGCTCAACAGCGTCCGAAAGTGGGGTTGTAGAACAAAGGAGAGAAGGCAATATATCTTCCGCCGCTAGCCGTCACCATGCTAACGCCCAGACGCTCCGAGGGATCGCGTTTCCGTTGATTGAAAGCGAGTGTCCCGCCATATGTTCGGAAAGTGCAAACAAGGCATTTTACAGCCCGTTTATGGGCCCGTTCCCGGAGCTGAGACAATTAAAAGACGTTTTGTGTTCGTGCAGAAGGAAACGGTCCGCCACCATTCCACCGTTCCCTCGCCGGACGGACGCCTTCCGAGAACGGGGGGCTAGGCCGAGTTTTCAGGTCTTTGTTAAGAGCTGCCACTTTGCAGTTCAGCGACAACCCGTGCGTGGTCGGTGTCTCCCCTCTGCTGAGTGGGGGATGGGAGGGAAAACAGCCAAACCAGAACGCAAGCTCCTCAACGGGATTGGGGGGGGGGAAACGGAGAAAATAAACCGCCATGGTTCGGTAGCCGGGCTTAGAAGACGACTGTAGGTGCAAGGGAGGGAAAAATAGATTTGCAAGCAGTCAAAAATGTAACCAGTCCGCGGGGGCGAATAGTGATAACAGCGGCAAAGATATGTGCGCTCGAGTAATAACGCACACCCCAAAATTGTATTGCTTATCTTCCGGGTTATGCGCCATATCCAAACGTTTAAATCCCCCAACCAATTTTCGAACACGTGTTTTGGGGAGAAGGTAAACAGAAGTTATTGCTGAAACAGGACCGACACTAAGCAACATTACTTAATTGTAAGATTGTGACGGAGATTTAGAAAAGGTTTCCAAAGCTAAAACACAAGATTATAAAAGAGAGAATTAAGAAAAAAAAAGGGATAGGAGTGAACACGAAGAGCGGAAAAGGAGAGAAGGAATAAAAATGAAAACAAAAACGGAAAGACATCAGCAATGTGGGAAAAATCCACTGAACAAACGCTCACGTGCATGTGATTTCGAGAGTCCGGTTCCGGCTACACCCACAGCGCCACTGATACGGATAGGTAGATGACAATGTTTTAATCGCTGCAAGTGTGCCTGGGTCCTCATTTATACCTTTTTTGATTGTATTGAATCGGTATATGAGGTATGATTCACGTTGTTCTCTTTCCCGGTTTGACCTGAACCCCGTCTCTAAGAGCGTGACGCTTAGTTTATCGAAAGAATGATCTGGAAGGCTGAGGTGTCTGGAGAGGGGCAGGGTCGGGCGCGTTTTGGCGTGCGCTTTGTGATTATTGAACCGGAGCCTGAAAGAGGTCCCTGTCTGCCCTATATATTGCATTCGACACACATTGCATTCAATCAAATAAATCACATTGGAAGTGTCGCACGTCATGTTCCCGCGAATTTTTAAAGAGTACTCTGAGTTGGAGCTTTGAGCAATGCTTGTCTTTTGCATTGCCTTGCAGACAAGGCACCGCGGTTTCAGGCATGGCCGGCATTCATTATGCGCGGACAATGAATTTGTCCTTGCGTTCACGAGTGTGTCTTTGAGGTTCCGGGATCGTCGGTAGACGACGCTTGGAACGGACGGAAACGCCCGTTTGAGGCGTTCACTTTGTCCGAGAATGTTGTAGTGCCGCTTCAAGATGTTTTTTACGTTAGGAAAGTTGGTGCTGTACGTTAAGCATAGGTCTGTTCGTTGTAAGTCGCGTTGTGGGGGACGGTTCGCAATTAGGTCCACGCGGTTGAGTGCTTCGGCCTTTTTTATGGCGTCATCAGTTACACGCGCTGGGTACCCCTGCCCCTCCAGCATGGTTTTTAAATTTTTGGCGTTGGTAGTGAAATCTTCCGATTTTGAGCAGATTCGTTTGAAACGGTGGGCCTGGCTATAAGGAATGCTATTCTTACAGTGACGTGGGTGATCGCTTTGGTAATGTAGATATTGCTGGCGATCTGTTGGCTTCCGATACAGCTTTGTCGTGAGTTCACCGTCAAAACGCGCCCGACCCTGCCCCTCTCCAGACACCTCAGCCTTCCAGATCATTCTTTCGATAAACTAAGCGTCACGCTCTTAGAGGCGGGGTTCAGGTCAAACCGGGAAAGAGAACAACGTCAATCATACCTCATATACCGATTCAATACAATCAAAAAAGGTATAAATGAGGACCCAGGCACACTTGCAGCGATTAAAACATTGTCATCTACCTAACCGTATCAGTGGCGCTGTGGGTGTAGCCGGAACCGGACTCTCGAAATCACATGCACGTGAGCGTTTGTTCAGTGGATTTTTCCCACATGGCTGATGTCTTTCCGTTTTTGTTTTCATTTTTATTCCTTCTCTCCTTTTCCGCTCTTCGTGTTCACTCCTATCCCTTTTTTTTTCTTAATTCTCTCTTTTATAATCTTGTGTTATAGCTTTGGAAACCTTTTCTAAATCTCCGTCACAATCTTACAATTAAGTAATGTTGCTTAGTGTCGGTCCTGTTTCAGCAATAACTTCTGTTTACCTTCTCCCCCAAACACGTGTTCGAAAATTGGTTGGGGGATTTAAACGTTTGGATATGGCGCATAACCCGGAAGATAAGCAATACAATTTTGGGGTGTGCGTTATTACTCGAGCGCACATATTTTTGCCGCTGTTATCACTATTCGCCCCCGCGGACTGGTTACATTTTTGACTGTTTGCAAACCTATTTTTCCCTCCCTTGCACCTACAGTCGTCTTCTAAGCCCGGCTACCGAACCATGGCGGTTTATTTTCTCCGTTTCCCCCCCCCCCAATCCCGTTGAGCAGCTTGCGTTCTGGTTTGGCTGTTTTCCCTCCATCCCCCACTCAGCAGAGGGGAGACACCGACGACGCACGGGTTGTCGCTGAACTGCAAAGTGGCAGCTCTTAACAAAGACCTGAAAACTCGGCCTAGCGCCCCGTTCTCGGAAGGCGTCCGTCCGGCGAGGGAACGGTGGAATGGTGGCGGACCGTTTCCTTCTGCACGAACACAAAACGTCCTTTAATTGTCTCAGCTCCGGGAACGGGCCCATAAACGGGCTGTAAAATGCCTTGTTTGCACTTTCCGAACATATGGCGGCACACTCGCTTTCAATCAACGGAAACGCGATCCCTCGGAGCGTCCGGGCGTTAGCATGGTGACGGCTAGCGGCGGAAGATATATTGCCTTCTCTCCTTTGTTCTACAACCCCACTTTCGGACGCTGTTGAGCTTTTCGCGTTTCCGCCACCACTCGAATTCCTGTTCAGTGCTCTTTCATCTCCCGTTCTTCCTTTTTTTTTCTTTCCAACTATCTTGGCGTCTCTCTCTTCGTTGTTCATTTTTTGTTCATTCTACCAATAAGGAAGATTCCCGCTTCGTGTTTGTGTTGTTCACGTATGTTTGTGTGTGGTATCGTTGGCCATTCGTAAACCCGCTTTCCACTTTCGACATATATGCTCTCTTCCGAAACGACCGAAGCCATCATTCCTGTAGAAGACTTGTCTCGAAGTCGAAACGTCGAAATAAACCCTCCGCTGTTGCTGTTACCGAGGTTTCTTACTTTGTGTTCACCACGCCTTCGGCCCCATCGCCAGCATGCCATATATATATATATATATATATATATATATATATATATATATATATATATATAAGGATTGGCAGTCAAGAAAACCTCGGAAAGCAAAGGGGAGGTTGTGGTGGGTCATAGAAACAGATGAAGAATTTTTTGAAGAACCACAACCTCCCCTTTGCTTTCCGAGGTTTTCTTGGCTGTCAATCCTTATTTTCGGTCTTATTTCACGGAGCCCCTCATTTCCCATTTTCTGATTCGCTACATGCTTAGCGAGGGCCTCTGTTCGGGCAGTCTTGGTGCCAAAGGGAGCTTAAGAGGGTTCAACGCTGGTCGACCACTCTCGACATGTCGTAGACACTCGAGTCACGGCCCGGGGGTTAAAAAGAAGGTCCCCTTCACCCCGAGTAGTCCGAGTGGCGCCGGCTAACACCCCCAAGTGCAGGAAACAAAAATACCTTAACATAAATACCCGAGAAAGTGCTGGTGAAACAGCCTCGCCGGTAGCGTAGTGGTTATCGCACCAGACAGGTATTCTGGAGGTCGTTCGGATACCACCCGGCGGGCATTTTTTCACCACTTTCTTTTCGACTCAAAAAATTCTTCATCTCTTTCTATGACCCACCACAACCTCCCCTTTGCTTTCCGAGGTTTTCTTGACTGCCAATCGTTATTTTCTGTCTTATTTCACGGAGCCCCTCATTTCTCATTTTCTGATTCGCTACATGCTTAGCGAGGGCCTCTGTTCTGGCAGTCTTGGTGCCAAAGGGAGCTTAAGAGGGTTCAACGCTGGTCGACCCCTCTCGAAATGTTGTAGACACTCCTGTCACGGCCCGGGAGTTAAAAAGAAGGTCCCCTTCACCCCGAGTAGTTCGAGTGGCGCTGGCTACCACCCCCAAGTGCAGGAAACAAAAATACCTTAACATAAATACCCGAGAAAGTGCTGGGGAAACAGCCCCGCCGGTAGCGTAGTGGTTATCGCACCAGACCGGTATTCTGGAGGTCGTGGGTTCGGATCCCATCCGGCGGGCATTTTTTCACCACTTTCTTTTCGACTCAAAATTTTCTTTATCTCTTTCTATGACCCACCACAACCTCCCCTTTGCTTTCCGAGGTTTTCTTGACTACCAATCCTTATTTTCTGTCTTATTTCACGGAGCCGCTCATTTCCCATTTTCTTATTCGCTACATGCTTATCGAGGGCCTCTGTTCTGGCAGTCTTGGTGCCAAAGGGAGCTTAAGAGGGTTCAACGCTGGTCGACCACTCTCGACATGTCGTAGACACTCGAGTCACGGCCCGGGGGTTAAAAAGAAGGTCCCCTTCACCCCGAGTAGTCCGAGTGGCGCTGGCTACCACCCCCAAGTGCAGGAAACAAAAATACCTTAACATAAATACCCGAGAAAGTGGTGGGGAAACAGCCCCGCCGGTAGCGTAGTGGTTATCACACCAGACCGGTATTCTGGAGGTCGTGGGTTCGGATCCCACCCGGCGGGCATTTTTTCACCACTTTCTTTTCGACTCAAAAAATTCTTCATCTCTTTCTATGACACACCACAACCTCCAATTTGCTTTCCGAGGTTTTCTTGACTGCCAAATCCCTATTTTCTGTCTTATTTCACGGAGCCCCTCATTTCCCATTTTCTGATTCTATATATATATATATATATATATATATATATATATATATATATATATATATATATATATATATATATATATATATATTTATTTATATATATAACTGGCATGCTGGCGATGGGGCCGAAGGCGTGGTGAACAAAATGTAAGAAACCTCGGTAACAGCAACAGCGGAGGGTTTATTTCGACGTTTCGACTTCGAGACAAGTCTTCTACAAAAATGATGGCTTCGGTAGCATCGGAAGAGAGCATATATGGGGAAAGTGGAGAGCGCGTTTACGAATGCCCAACGATACCGCACACAAACATACGTGAATAACACAAACACGAAGCGGGGATCTTCTTTATTAGAAGAATGAACAAAAAATGAACAAAAAATGAACAACGAAGGGAAAGACGCCAAGATAGTTCGGGTGAAAAAAGGAAGAAAGGGAGAAGAAAGAGCACTGAACAGGGATTCGAGTGGTGGCGGAAACGCGAAAAGCTCAACAGCGTCCGAAGGTGGGGTTGTAGAACAAAGGTAAGAAGTGCAATATATTTTCCGCCGCTAGCCGTCACTATGCAAACGCCCAGACGCTCGGAGGGATCGCGTTTTCGTTGATTGAAAGCGAGTGTGCCGCCATTTGTTCGGAAATTGCAAACAAGGCATTTTACAGCCCGTTTATGGGCCCGTTCCAAGAGCTGAGGCAATTAAAGTGCGTTTTGTGGTCGTGCAGAAGGAAAGGGTCGGCCACCATTCCACCGTTCCCTCGCCGGACGGACGCCTTCCGAGAACGGGGCACTAGGCCGAGTTTTCAGGTCTTTGTTAAGAGCTGCCACTTTGCAGCTCAGCGACAACCCGTGCGTCGTCGGTGTCTCCCTTTCGCTGAGTGGGTGTTGGGGGGGGGGGCGGAGAAACAGCCAAAGCAGAACGCAAGCTGCTCAAGGGGATGAAGGGGAAAACGGAGAACATAAACCCCGATGGTTCGGTAGCTGGGCTGAGAAGACGACTGTAGGTGAAAGGGAGGAAAAAACAAAAATGGGATTCGGTCGGCACCAGAATCCTGGGACGCTCGCCGCCGAGTCTGTACACAAAGCAGCCGCGTCGGCGGATTTCCCCGATAGCGCGTCATCCCAATTTCATATTTGGCGCGCTTTCGAGGCGCTTTTTCAGAGAAAGTGCTACGAGTGGTGCCGCGCCTCCGCCAGATGGCGCCACGGGTCCCGCGACCGAGAGAAGACGCAGTGAAACATCCCCCTCGCGAGGGGCACGATCAAATGCAGAGCATTTCCGTGGGCGCACGACGTTAAGTAGTTTGCGTTAAGTTAATGTTGTTGCACTTGTGGCAACTGCTGACGAGAGAGCGCTCGTCAGCAGTAATTTGAATGAGTCAACGATATAAGGCGCGTTCGTAGAGTCCCATTCTGTGTCGGCTTTGTGGCGCAGTGGGTAGAGCACCATGTACATTGCGTTCCGCCCGCCGGGTCGAGGGATCGAAACCGGGCGGCGGATAGTATTTTTTTTTATATAGTAGGGAGGGGTGCGGTGCGGACCACGGACGTCAACGCGGGTGACATCGTGAGTTACTGAGATGCTCTGCAGTTAAAAGGCTATAACCTAATTCCCCGAATCAAGCCAAACAGAAAACAAACGACCGCCGTCTCATGAACCGCAGAGGCAAAGCAGGAAAAGAACGCTTCCCGTGGCCTCCGCCTAACCTATCTCGATCACGTTATAAAACCCGCTTCTACTATCTAGCATTCGTGGCGTGATATCTCGCGCGGTGTTCTCCTCACAGTTCATGTGCGTTCGCACATGAATTGGGGTGCACACTCAGAAATTCGCGCTACTGATGCCGAGTTCACAAAGTGGGTTACGGCAAGAAACAACCGAAAGCCTTCGGACGAAACATAACGGGCCTCCCAGTTATGGAAAACGTTCTGCGGAAAGTTTGGAAATCCATGTGAGCTGCAATAGACTGGCATATGACGATTGGATACCAGCCGCTAGCTTTGCTATTTCCGCCGCATGGCACGACTAGTGCAAACTGCGCCATTTCGTTCGCCCGGCCACGAAATCACAAGAGAACGACTGCTGTAACCGACACCATGGTGCAAGGAGACAGCGCCGTAGTTGTTCTCTAATGGAAGCGGGAATAGCCAGAGTTCCGGGGATCCCCTCCTATAGACAACCACTGCTGGGGTGGTTCCCGCACCGCTGGTAGCACGCTCAGAACACATATCCATTGCGCGGGCACGTAAATTTTGCCACCGGGATTGTTCTTCTATTCATAGCAAAGAAGCCACCATATAACGCTGTGCACTATTACCCGTCCACACATGCACTTTATCTTTGTCCACAGAAGACCGACGGGCGCTAAGCTTCCGCTCGTGGTTTCTTGAGCTACAACTGCGAAGAAACCGGCCACAGCTCTCGTCGTTGTTTTCCTTTGTTTTCCTTGTTTTCCCCGAGGTTTTCTTTCGACGCACCTCGCCCATTGTCCTTATAGCTACTAAACGAGGTCGATTATTACCTGTCCCACAGCAGCGGAATACCAAAAAGATTGAGCAGTTTGCCTGCCCTAAGCCGCTACAAACAGAATTTGAGCGTTGGAGATATCCCAGTCCACCTTGGAAAAACTCAAACCAGCCCCTTCTGTACGTGAATTAGTTCCACTGGAAAAACATTATCCTCGTATCTGCTTTCTTTGCTGCAAAGTATTTCTCAAGACGATAGTATTAAGCCCGCCTCGCTACGAGAGCGGCGGTACGCCGCCACTTGTTTGCAGCAATGTCCTCTACTTTGTTTTTCTGGCGTTTTCTGGGACAGCGTTCGCGTAGTCTTTGCTCTTTATGACCACTGCCATGGTTACTGAAGGTAGCTAATCCACGTGAGTTTGCTACATTGTTTCCTGGGCCATGTGCATACGCCTACAATACATGCATAATGCAAGTCTGCGTACAACTTTGTCACTGCGTACAGTCATAGAAAAACCACTTACAAACACCGTTGAGCCGAGCCCCAGATACTGGTGGCAACAGTGGTGGCACAACCTGGCAGTGGCGTTCGAAAATACAGGGCCTTATGCACCCAGGGCCACTCCCATATGGCGCCAACATATTCTCAGGTGTCCGCTTTCTGGTTTGGGGTTCTAGAATGGGTGGTATTTTATTTGTATCTCAAAACTCCACCGTCCGCATATTTCTAATAAAATAACATTCAAATATTACCTATGTTCTTATGTTTGAACTCTGATTTTTGTAATGTTTACGTTTTGCCCAATATTACTCACAAGTATGAGTATCGCCACCGGATAAAGTGGTTTAGGGTGTCTTTATCTGCATAAACGTCTTATTTGAAAACTGTTTTAACTTTGGCCTAGAGGGAGACAGACAGACAGACAACATTTCTGGGTAAATTAGCCTAAGAAAGACACTCGTTTTTAAAATTTACGGGAAACTATGCCACAGCTGGGCTTAACGGTTACTCATAAAAAAGCCTAGAATAGGCCATAGCCATTTAATAATTGTTTGTTTCGCAATAACATGATTCAAAACGAGAACACTTTGTGTAGTTGGTTATAGAAAATTCTATTTTGTTGAGGCTACAGACCTGCAACTATTTTGTGTTCTTTTTTCAGTTGGGAAAATAGGTTTATATTGTCACGGGACGTGGCGGACAATCCCCGTGGTGCCATGGCCCACCACCAAGGATGGTGACGACGAAGAAGAGCTGTGTGCGCCGCGCTGCCAGGCCGGGCTCCGTTTTGGCATTATGTAAATAGTTCTTTAACCATTATGTAAATACATCGCTTCATCGCTACATGGTCCATGTCATCTGCCGCCACGTAACAATATGTTTGCTTTTTTAGACCAAAAGCAAGAAAGTATTTTTTGACTGGTATAGACGGGTGGTTCGCTGTAACTCTACAGACTTGAGATCAATTTGCTGCATTTTGCCAACTACGGGAATGTGCGTGCCCCAAAACCGAGGCAGCCATTATAGCACCAACCACTGCGTAAACATCAGTATATAATCATCCCCTTTTAAACGTGGAACCATTTTGCTGCGTTTACCCGGCGGGCGAAAGTTTTGGCCTGAAACCTTTAAAGTGCGCAACTAGAAAGGTCATATAGCAGGTGATAAATGGAACTATAGCACGAAACTTATGTAGGCGGGAATAACTCATATCTGTAAAACGAGACAGGCAGACAGTGATGTTAATACGAAGCGTACAATAATTATTTCCTCAATGACTATTGTCCCCTATTTCACAATACAGAACCCCTCCTTCTTGTCTTCTCAGTTTTTGTTAGTTTTACTTGTTTGACAGACCACTTTTGCCGAAAGGACTGAATGATTATCTGTAACCAAAACGACACATGTAGTCAGTCCTTCAGCGGACGAGTATTCCTTCTCGCACGATGATAATAGCAGGTATGATCTGAAGAATTACGTCTGGAAGTTTCATTTGTTTGACAGACCAGTTTTCCCGAAAGGAGTGAAAGATTTTCTCTAACCAAAACGGCACATGTAGTCCTTCAGAGGACGAACATTCTTCCTTGCAGGATGATAATAGAAGGTATGTTTTGATGAATTACGTCTTGCAAAACATTAAGCGATGCTACATTTACTGGATAAAAACTATCACTGATGAACAGATTAGAGGGAGCTGAAAACGGGTTGGAAGCTTCACCGTTTTTTCCACCGCTATGATCAACTCCACAAAACCATGTGCTCATGCAGGCACATTTTTGACTTTCTCTGACGTCCCTATGGGTTATCGCCTAGGGTATGAAGTTTTATATTAAACGGCACCATTTTTGCGTTTTTGTCGATATTCTAAGAACTTAGGCCACTCTTTGGTGCCGTAACTTTGCCGGTGTTTGCTGTGCCGCTGCTCATGTTTCTGTGGAATGACGTTCAGTGCAAATGAATACCTGCAATATCACGAGAGGAATACCAACTTTCCCAAAACATCAGGCTGGGAAGTACTGCACTATTCATGTTGAGCGAGAATACGTTTTCAAAATTACTGCGGCCACATGGTTACCGGCAACGTCGTTGTAACTGAAGATTGAGCACCACCTATCACAGTAGCCGAGGAGTTCTATAGCGATATGTACAGTAGCCGGGACATCCAACCTAATGCCGAACGATAAAGCAGTTCAGAGGAGATAGACATCCCAACAGTAACGACTGAAGAAGTAATGAAGGCTTTGAAAGAAATGAAAGAGGGCAAAGCACCTGGTAAGGATCAGATAACAGCAGACCTCTTGAAGGATGGCAGAGAAATTGTGCTTGAAAAACTGGCAAACCTCTTAATGCAATGCCTAATGACTGCAAGTGCACCGGAATCATGGAAGAACGCGACCGTCATCCTAATCCTTAAGAAAGGAGACATGAAGGACCAGAAAAAATACAGGCCAATTAGCTCACTGTCAGTCGTCTACAAGATACTTCCCAAGAAAATCGCTAATAGAATTTCTGCTACCATACATTTCAGTCAACCTAAAGATCAAGCAGGGTTCCGTAAAGGCTATTCAGCAGTGAACCATATTCACCTCTTTATTCCGGTGATAGAGAAGAGCGCTGAGTATACTGAACCCCTACATATAGCCTTCAGAGATTATGAGAACGCATTTTTACTCGGTCGCGACATCAGCAGTCATTCAAGCATTACGCAACCAGGGGGCAGATGAGCATTATGTAAGAATACTAGAAGATATCTACAATGGGTCAACAGCTACCCAAATCCTCCGTAAGGAGAGCAGTAAAATACCTATAAGAAAGGGCGTCAGACCAGGAGACACAATCAGATTAATAATGTTATTCACAACATGTTTACAAGAAGCAATAAGAACTTTTCGTTGGGAACAGGTGGGAGTAAGGAATAACGCAGGATACCTCAGTAACTTCAGATGTGCTGATGAGGTTGCTTTGCTAAGTAACTCGGGGGACGAATTTCAAAGCATGCTTTCCGGTCTAGACAAACAGAGTAGAACCGTGGGCCTGAAACTAATATGCAGAAAACCAAAGTAATGATCAATAACCTCGGGACAGCACTGCGGTTTGAGATAGGTGGCGATTCTGTGTTAGTGATAAGCGAATATTTCTACTTAGGCCAAGCTGTGACCCCGGATTCCAACCATGAGGCAGAGATAGAAGGATAAGAATGGAGTGGAGTGCATACTGTAGCCATTCTCAAAAATTGAATGGCAGCCTACTATTGTCCCTTAAGAAGAAAGTGTATGACAGCTGCATATTACTGGTACTCACCTACGGGGCAGAAACTAGTAGGCTCACTTAGACGGTTCAACTTGTATTGAGGACGACTCGGCGCTCAATAGAACGGAAGATGACATGTGTAACATTAAGGAACAAGAAGAGAGCGGACTGGGTCAGGAAACAAACTCGTGTTAAGGACATTTTAGTAGAAATTAAGAAGAAGAAATGGACGTGGGCAGGGCATGTAATGCGAAAACAAAGTAACCGTTTGTCAGTAAGTGAAACCGAGTAGATCCCTAGAGAAGTCAAGCGTTGCAGGGGGGAGGCGGGGGGGGGCAGAAATTTAGATTGGCACATGAGATCAGAAAGTTTGCAAAGATAAATTGGTCGCAGTTAACACAGAACCGGAGTAATTGGAAACAAATGAAAGAGGCCTTTGCCTTGCAGTGCGCGTAGATAGGCTCGTGATGGGGATGGTGATTATTATCGTAAATAACTATTTTATCACGAGCTACGAGAGGTTCAAATGAGGGAACTGATCGGACTGTCTTTTGTGGATTCAGTTTGCGTTGGCATTTTGGTCGCATTGCTTGCGGCTTTATGCGTAATGGTCATGTGTGGCATGTGCAGAGTGCAGCCAGAGACCGCTGAGTGTGCTCATTTTCGAAGGACTATCCAGCCCCTTCGGATGTTTGTGGGCCAGACGATGTCCTGCGCGAGGGCGGCTCCCAGTGTGGGGTCCAGCGAGTGACGTAAGCGAGAGTTCACGAGTGCGCGTTCTCTGTTCTTCGATAGAGGTGTGTTAGAATGCGTGGCTTCGATCCCAACTTTTTAGTGACGTATTAAACCGACGATAACAAACCAACTGGCTATACTTTGCTGGAAAACCTGTGTTGGAGCTCGTTGTAAAGCTTAATTCCCACAAAGCAATATACAACAATATACAAAGGGGCACAACACCGCTGCAAACATGCGCTCACAACTGCTGTTGTTTCAGGCCACACTGCTATGGGCCGCCCATTCCTGGTTTCCTGGATTTCTTCTGCACTACCAAGACCAACCGCCGCTTAGTCCGGTCCTGCTGCGATACCCGCCGTGTTTGGAAGCAACTGCTCCGATCGCTTGGCAACCCGGATTCGGCACGTGTACGGACGACGCATGCGGAGCAAAGCATAAATTGGATCCAGCCGCCAGCATCGTCGGGCACAACACCGCTGCAAACATGCGCTCACAACTGCTGTTGTTTCAGGCCACACTGCTATGGGCCGCCCATTCCTGGTTTCCTGGATTTCTTCTGCACTACCAAGACCAACCGCCGCTTAGTCCGGTCCTGCTGCGATACCCGCCGTGTTTGGAAGCAACTGCTCCGATCGCTTGGCAACCCGGATTCGGCACGTGTACGGACGACGCATGCGGAGCAAAGCATAAATTGGATCCAGCCGCCAGCATCGTCGGGCACAACACCGCTGCAAACATGCGCTCACAACTGCTGTTGTTTCAGGTCAGTTACTTAAACCGTGCCACATGTGTCAAAACCAGCAACTACTGTCTTTTTGCGGTGTCGTGCCCATTAGAGCTGTCTAGCGTTAAGAAACAGATATTGTCATGCTCATTGAGTGTATTTTCTTTCATTGTCAACTTGCTTCTTATGTTATCAGGAGATGTGGAGTCGAACCCTGGCCCCATGAGTAAGGCAGAGGCCGATACTTTTGAATCGGCCCTAAAGGCAATTGAAACATTGCAAAGCGGACTGAAGTCTGCGTTGGCTGATTTCAACGGTATTAAGGAACAGCAAGCTGCTACTAGTGAAGAAATTAAGAAGCTCATAGCGCGAGTGACTGCAATTGAAGCTAGTGCAACCGAGGGCACTTCCTCTGAAGCGACTCCTCCTCAGAACACTCTACAAGATATCTCGAGTCAGCTACAACAAATTACGCACAGATGTGACGACGCTGAAAATAGGCTTAGACGTTCGAACTTGTTATTTTTCGGGTTAGATGATGATGAGAGAGAAGATTGGGCAGCGTCTGAGGAAAAGATCATAAAATTTTGCCAAGAAAAACTTGAACTTCCCACAAGCACTACTCAATATGAACGTGTACACCGCCTCGGCAAATTTTCTAGTGAAAAAAACAGGCCCATAATCGCTAAACTGTCTTCATTTAAGGACAAACAAAGTATCCTGTCGGCAGCACATAAGCTAAAGGGGACAACATTTTCCATTGGTGAAGACTTTGCGCCATCAACACGTGCAGTTCGAAGGAAGCTGGTAGCTTTTGCTAAACCTTTAGACAAGCCATTTAAGTTGGTACTCGACAAGCTTTATGTAGATAAAAAGGTTTATATTTACGATAGCGACAAAGACTCAGTAGTATTATCTACCAAATAGCTAAATGCGAGTTCTGGCTTGCATAAGGTGCCCTTCGTGCCGCAAGCCGCTCCGTCACTCTCGGTGGTCTACACTAACATCCGAAGTTTGCTACCTAAACGAGACACACTTTGTTCATTTCTAGATGATAGTGATCCAGATGTTATAGTACTAACGGAGACATGGCTGCATTCAGATATTCGCGATCATGAAATACTACCAAACATCAGTCTTTACGATATCTATAGAAACGACCGCATAGATAGGCGTGGCGGCGGCGTACTTATTGCCATTAAAAAAACACTCCAGTCTTATTGTATTGATTCCATGTCTTCTCTTGAGATTGTCTGGGCTGCTTTTCCTATGTATTCAAGTGCGGTACTTATTGGCGCATGTTACCGGGCGCCAGATTTCAACAATTCCTTTTTGAATTGCTTGCGGGAAAGCGTTTCTAAAGCCCTCAATCTATGTCCTGCCACCCATGTTTATCTTCTTGGTGATTTCAACTTTCCGTTTATCGATTGGGAACATATGTCATCTTCATGTCACGCGTCCCAGGAACTAATCAATTTAACGTTAGATTTCAACCTCTTCCAAATCATTAAAGAACCCACCCGTGCTTCCAATATCTTAGACTTGGTTTTCACTAACGCTCCTGACACAGTAATATCACTTTCAAATGTGGATGGCTTTAGTGACCATAATCTTCTTCAATTAACTCTTGGCATCCCGAAACCTGTGTCTGGCACAACAACAAAACAAATTCGCGATTACAATAGAGCCAATTACGATGAGATTAACTCTCAACTAGAACAATTTTTCCACCAAGTGTTACTACCCTCGTTTAACTTTCGATCCGTACATGACAACTGGGTACTCTACCGGGACAAATTATCAGAGCTAGTAGACAGGTACGTTCCGCTGGTGTCTATAACTAACGATAATTCCAACCCATGGTTCACACAGTCCCTTCGTAAACTAAGAAACAAAAAGAAGCGTTCGTACAAAAGGGCTAAACGCGTGTGCACTTCCGAGGCGTGGAAGGCATACAAGGATTCTTTGAAAAGCTATTGCTCGGCAATATCTTTAGCAAAAAATAAATACTACTCACAAGACCTACCTTCCCTGCTAAATTCTAACCCCAAAAAATTTTGGCGAACCATATCTCCGGCCAGAGAAGCTAACACAATAACTTTACACGGAACAGATAACATACCCATCCCTAGCACCGATTGCCCCACAGTGTTCAACGCGTTTTTTTCATCTGTTTTCACTCAGGAGGACTATTCCAATGTTCCAACCTTTTCCGAACTTGACGCCGCATATATGGAACCCATTACTATCACTGTTGAAGGCATTGAATCACTCATTAGGAACCTAAAAATATCTACATCAGCCGGTATCGATAACATTAATTCGAAGATATTGAAAAACACCCTCGCTATATCAAGCCAGATCTTATGCCATATATTTCAGCAATCCCTATCATCTGGAATGTTACCTGCCGACTGGTTAGTAGGAAAAATAATACCAATTCACAAAACTGGAGATATTCACTCGCCTGACAACTATCGACCCATATCATTAACCTGCATATGCTGCAAAATGCTGGAGCGCATTATCAGTTCTAACGTGTACAATCACCTCGAGGCACACAATTTCTTTTTTACTAATCAACACGGATTTAGGAAGGGATTTTCCTGTGACACACAATTGTTCGAACTAACGACTGACTTGCACTCTAACATGAACCGCAACCTTCAAACTGACTGTATCTTTCTTGACTTTTCCAAAGCATTTGACCGCGTGCCCCACTGTCGCCTAATCTCTAAATTATCTGCTCTACGACTTGACTCTTTAACATTATCCTGGATTCGAAACTTCCTTTCTTTTCGGCAACAGTTCACAGTTGTTAACAATTTTTCTTCCCCACTTTCTTCTGTCAGTTCCGGTGTGCCGCAAGGCAGCGTCCTTGGGCCCTTACTCTTCTTAATCTACATTAACGACTTACCGACCCAAATAACTTCCTGCATGCGACTTTTTGCAGATGACTGTGTTATTTACCGTCCCATTTACACTACTGATGATCACTTAGCACTCCAAGCAGATCTTAACCTTCTTTGTAATTGGTGCTCCAAATGGCTCATGACATTAAACTTTACCAAGTGCGTGGTAATGTGCTTCAGCCGTAAACTTGTAAATTCGGAATTTTCTTATCACTTAAACAACACTGTGCTTTCCCATACCTTTTCGTACAAGTACCTTGGTGTTCTTCTTTCAGCCGATCTTTCATGGGTCCCTCATATCACGTCTTTATGCGCCAAAGCATCCCGTTCGCTGGGTTATCTACGTCGCAACTTGCGAAATTCACCTACTAACATTCGTAAACTCGCCTTTCAAACATTCATCCTGCCACAATTAGAATTCGCCTCGCCAATCTGGTCGCCTCACCAGAATTACGTAATAAATATGATAGAAATGGTACAGAATAGAGCAGCCCGGTTCATATCACGTAACTACACTATCAATTCCAGCGTAACACAAATAAAAATAGACCTGCAACTTCCTCCATTAGACAGTCGCCGTAATATTGCTGCTTTGTGCCTTTTCCACAAATATATTTTCACCCATAAACGAACCCGGCTACCACTTCAAATACCACATTGTTTTTCACGCAGATTGCATAATCAGTCCAGTTTCATGCGCACATACGGTAAAACCAATGCATTCAATTCATCCGCACTGCCTCGTGTAATCCGCCTTTGGAATGATCTGCCTGATAACATTGCCACCATATCTAACCCCGAAACATTTCGCCGTCAGCTACTCCTGCATTACACAATTTAATGCTGTTAAAATATTTTGTGTAACACCCATTACCAGGATTTTTGTGTATGTTGTGTATGTGTGTTTTTTTTCTCACAAATTGTAGGCCACAAGTGTTCATGTATGGTGAGAAAGTGATCGCCTTGTTCTTGCAAAATATGTATAATGCATTTACAATTTGTTGTTACGATGTTCCTGTCTTCAATTTATGCTTTGTATTCTTATTGCGTTTCACACGCCCCCCTTACTCCATGCCCTCCAGAGGGCCTGTGAGGTTTCTATGAATAAATAAATAAATAAACTACACAGATGAAAGTCGCACGCTAAAACCCAGGATTCCAGAAACTTTTTTTATCTTTATCACTATTGTGCTTTCACTATCCGGCTCGCTTTCCATTCCCCTCCTTGTCGTCCTCCATTTCTGGCCTAATCTGCTAACACATCATTTATTGCATTATTACACTGGGCCATCAATCGAAGAAATTCCACATAAAGATCTGGAAATTCAGTATGTTACATGAGAACGTCTTTGGCCTGCTGCTCAAGAATAAATCACCCGGACAAAAACACGTTCGTCGCGTCAAAAAAAATTGCTTAAGGTACCTATAGAGATACATCTATAGGATCATAGAATACCCCAGACAGCCATATGGGTAGACAAGAAAAGCCAAATATATCTCTAAAAACGCAACCAGCTTAACAATTGAGACAACCATAAAAGAAGCTAATGGCAACCACAGGAACACAAATAGAAAAACCTTAAATCAGTCATCCAGTAAACTATAGCTAACTGGAGCGAATGAATGATCACCTGGGAAACTGCCGAGACACGCTATGCTCAACCATTATGCCTTTAAAAGCAGCGTGCTACGCCTCTACATTTTCGTACCAGATTCGAAATACTGCCTGGTGCAGTATACAACGTCCCCAGATAACACGGCAGGCTTTACTAGATAGGTTCAGCCATAGTTGGTGAGTCTTCCTGGCACACAAACTCCAATTTAGCACTAGACAAGAATTTGGCAACCCTGGTTGGGTACACTTGCTAAACATCCTCCCAATGAGTATGCAATTGAACTATCGGCCTCCAGGCACTGTACAAGCTTGGCTAGAGATCTTAGTTGGAGGCCTTCGTCCTGCAGTGGACACAACCAGGCTTAAGAGAAAGGTGAAGATGAAACTAAACCGAATATAAAATGAAATCGGAAAAATCATCTTCTATAGGTTACGGTACACTAAGTGTGATTGGGAAAGCTTCTTCTTTGCACATACTATTTGTTTCATGCTATATCCTAAACCCTAGGCCATGTTTTAAATGTTTTTAATGCCAGTCATACAAAAATCTCATTGGCAAGCTCGAAAATATATGTCAAGTGCAACAGCCGGGTATCCGAGAAAACGAAAGAGGTGTTAGCTTTTCCGTTTCCTCAGCCTTGCACCACTACTGCAAACGGCGCCATTTTTGTGTTCCGCCAAGGAAACACAAGAGAACGACTGCGAAACGAACACCGTGGTGCAAGGACCAAGCTCACTACTTTTCCTGCAGCAGGTCCTGGAAGTGCTACCGTTCCGGTGGTGCCCTGCTGAAGACCTGGTTGAGTGGTTCTGGAAGGGGGCGTATGTCACGATTTTTAAGATATAGGACAATTCAGAAACGCTCGGGCATGTGTTATTTTATAACACGATGCAGTTCGTGTTTCCTTCAAAAACCTAGAGAGGCTAAGGTTACATTTCTAAAAAAATGTACACAACCGTGTTCGGAGGGAGCAACTTGACGTGTCGGTGTTAACACGAGCGCAAAACCCTGACGAAGGTGTTTGTTCATTGAAAAAATGTACAGTGTCTCCCGGCGAGCAGACCGCAAAGTGGCGTAACAGGAAAAGCCACACTTCCTACCGCTTTGTTAAACAGGTCCTTTTAGGTAGCCTCATTTCTCAGCCCCCTAAAACACTGCCTCATTTCGCGTGCGAGGATGCTGTCACGACAGAGACTCGACATGCTGACAAGTCACTGTGACCTGCTACGGACAATCTTGACAGCGCCGTTCAAATTGAAATACATAATTTCTCTAAAACCTTCCCCGCCGTATCTCGCGAGCCGCTCCAGATAGTCTACCAAAAGTCCACACAAACCGCAACTCACAGCATCGGCCAATGTTCGCCATGGGGCGGTGCAGCATGCCACATTTTTGCGGAGCCGCAGACGCCGCTGGTAGCACGCACGCCGGAACGCATAGCCATAACATTGGCCGCTAAAATTTGTCATCTTTCTGGTTGTTCTAGTTGTAACAAAGAAGCCACCTCATACCGATATTGAAATTCTCGCGCTCACCACACGCAGTTTGAGACGTTTGTCCAGGGGAGACTGAAGCACGCTCAACATGCGATTATTGTGTCCTGTACTAGCACTATGGCGACACCGGCCGCATCTCCTATCGTTGCATGTTCTCGTCCTCCTTTCTCCTGGCAACTTTCAACCAGTCCAAAAATAACTTTCCTATATCTTCCGAAGTCCAAAACGATACAGCCTATTTGCCGTGGCGCGAGTCGTTTCCATAGCCAAGCCACCCAAACAGAATTTCACGTATGACATATCCCAGCCCAGTTTGGAAAAGCTCAAACTGGAAGCTTCTTTGCGCGACATAATTGAACTAACAAACAATTGGCCTTATATCTGCTTGCTTCACAGCAAATGTCGTCGAAAAACGATACTATTAAGTCTGCCCTGCTACATGAGTGTCAATACGACGGCGCTTTTCCAACGCAATGTCCTCAATGGCCTTTTCCTTGAGTTTGAATTTAGACTGCACTCTTCATGACCCCTGGCATAGTAGCTGAAATGTGTAAATCTGCGAAACCTCTCCCCGTGGTTTCCAGGGCTATATGCAGCACGCGCCCAATCTCCGCACTAATGGACAACTACGTACACTTTCGCTACCGCGCACTGTGATTAAGAAACCAGATATAAACCACGAAATGCACCGGCACAATTTTGTTGGTGACAACGATGGCGGCGCCTGGAAACGCATTTAGGAAATTCACGGAATTGTGCACCAAGGGCCACTCCCAGATGGCACCACCTGATCCGAAGTTCGCAGTTGTACAATGGGTATTATTGTTGATGCTATCACAAAAATCAAGCATTATTACATTTATTGAAAGCAACATTCAGATAACACCGAGTGTTGTGATGTTTTACCTCGGATATAGGGAAGCTATTGTCTCTGCCCAATGAGAGGCTTTGGCAGTTATGAACAATGCCGCGAGATATAGATGTTGAGAAATGTCTTTATCTGTACAAACACCTCGTTCAAAAACTGTCCTAAGTTTGCCCGGGTGACTGAATTCAGGCAAAAAGAAGACAGCCATACAAATAGTTGGTGTTACACTAGCTGAGGCAAGACTATCTTAATAAATATTTATGGTGAGCCATCGCTGCACACAGGACACTACGGCCGCTCATAAAATATCCTAAAATAGGCCACAGCCAGCTAATAATTTTTGTGCCGCACTATGGAAACGCTGAACGAAAACATTCTCTGGTGATGGTTATCGAAACTTCTACTTTGTTTAGGATACAGGCCTAAAGAAAGTTACTACAGCTGCAGCTAAAAATTCCATTTTCTACATTTCGTTCTATACACCAAACGGCGAATGCTGCTTGGCTTGCTACAGACCGGTGTTTTGCTTTACCTTCATACCCCTGAGACGAATCTGCTGATATTTGAGTACCAAACAAAACACTTTGCTGCCCCGGCGGTACAAACAGAACTACATGACTGTCTCTCTTTAGCCCTTTACCCATTTAGCCACGTTCACCCGGCTGGATACATGTTTGTCCAAAAACCTTTAATTTTCACAACCATGAAAGCTCATTCGACAGGCATTACAATGAATTATGGATAAAAATCGAGTGATTAATCATATCACTGGAAACAGACAGGCTGAGAGTGATGTTGACCACACTGTTAGGGAATTATCACATAACATCACAAGCCTAACTACGCCCGCTGCAGGGCAAAGGCCTCTCGAAATAATCTCCAATAACCCCGGTCCTGTGCTAACTGCGACCAATTTATCCCTGCAAACTTCTTGATCTCATCTGCCCATCTAACATTCTGCCGCCCCCTGGAACGTTTGCCTTCTCTGATGATCCACCCTGTTACCCTTAATGACCATCGGTTATCTTGCTTTCGCATTACATGTCCTACCCACTTCCATCTCTTCTGAATTTCTACTAATATGTCCTTAACACGCGTTTGTTCCCTGACCCAGTCTGCTCTCTTTTGTCCCTTAATGTTACACCTGTCATCTTCCACTCCATTGCCCGCTGAGTCATTCTCAATTTAAGTTGAACCCTCTTAATGAGCCTCGAAGTTTCTGCCCCTTACGCGAGTACCGGTAAGATGCACCTGTCATACACTTTCTGCTTCACGGACAATGGTGGGCTGCCATTCATCATCTGAGAATGTCTGCGGTATGCAATTCACCTCATTCTTATCCTTCTAGCTATTTTTGCCTCATGTTTGGAATCCGTGGTCACAACATGGTCTAAAGAGATATATTCGCTTACCACTTCCACTGCCCCGCCACCTATCTCAAACCGCTGTGCTCTCCCGAGGTTAAAGATCATTACTTTTGTTTTCTGCATATTATTCTCAGGCCCATGGTTCTACTCTGTTTGTGTAGTGCAGAAAGCATGCTTTGCGCCTTCCGCCTTACTTAACAAAGCAACGCAATCAGTAAATCTGAGGTTACTGGGGTATTCTCTATTAACCGTTACTCCCACTGGTCCCCAATCCAACGTTCTGAATACTTCTTGCAAACATGCTGTGAATAAAATTGGCTAGATTGTGTCTTCTTGCCTGACCACCTTCCTTATATGTGTTTTACTGCTCTCCTTATGGTGGGTGATGGTGGCTGTGGACCCATTGTAGATATTCTCTAGTATTCTTACATAATGCTCATCTACCCCCTGGTTCCGTAATGCCTGAATGACTGAATGACCGAATGGGAATGAATTGTCATTCATGGCGAGGAGTGCACAAAAGGTAGCGTTTCTCTAGCAGCCAGATGTATGTATGTGGTTTGTACATTTTTTTAACCCTCCTTAAAACGAATCCCTAACGTATCTTTGCCGTACGAATACTGATTTAAGTCGGCTGCGGGTTACCCTTGAGGTGATGTCAAACAAGTTAATCAAGCCGTGGAAAGGCAGCCCGCAATGAACGCGAAGCTGTGCCAAAACAGAACCAAAAGAACACTCGTTAAAACAGATGACAAAGCCGTACCACCGACGCAGCCGCAGGCGAGCAGGCACTCCCACGCGGGAAACGAACGGTAAATTTGCTGCGCCATCTACAGTGTTCTCCGTGAATGATACCATCCGCGCCCTTCTTCCTACCCCTTGCGGCCGCGTCCACCGTGTTGGGAGTTTGTTGTCGTGTACCCCACAAAAGAACCGTTTGCTGGTAGAGCTAGAAAGGTTTGCTTGAACATTTTCCTCTTCGGTCACGGTGGTTGAACTTTTGGCGATCTACACCTACCCCTGAAAAATCAGGCTTGTAATTTTCAAGATTTTGCAGGTTTACTTGTACTTAAGGCCATTCATTTTATTTAGTTATATGATAAATGAATAAAAACTATTTTTTTACCCTATTACGAAGTATGGTGAATACACTGGAATCACAATTGCGTCTTTATGGTTTTACCTTGCTGTAAAGTTGTATACTTCTAATACTGTGGCAACAGAGTTTGGTAAAATCTCGGGATCCGAGAGGCCAGCATTGGAATCTGAAACTGGTAACGTATAACACGACAACTTTATCTGGCGAGGCGATTACAGAGGTGTTGTTTGAGGAATTGGAGGGCAATAAATAGGATGTAGTAGGGCTTAGCGAGGTTAAGAGGCCTGGTGAAGCCTTTACAGTGTACGCATTAGTCATATTTATTGTTACCATCGTCAGGAGAACAAAAGAGAACTGGGAGTCGGAATGGACGCATAGACGACTACTATGGCATTATGATATGGTAGCTGTTCTGGTAATTAGGCTTAATTACTGGGAACGCACCTACCACGAACAGCGACGACCGGCTAGCCACCCTTTACTGGAGATGTAGAATCGGCAATGGCTTAATTAAAAACCGGGTAAATAGTAGTTATGGATGACTTCAATGCTAAGGTAGGCAAAAACAAGGCTGGAGACAAGGCAGTTGGGAAGGATGGTCTTGGTTGTAGGAATAACAGAGGGAGCCAATTATAAGAGTTCGCAGAACATAATAATCTCCGCTTCATAGATACGTTCGTCTGCACACAGGAGAGGCGGAAGTGAACGTGGAGGAGCACGCATCTTTAGCATAAAAATAAAAAGGCTTCATTCTAGACGATAACATTGGCGTCGAGCAAAATTTGGAAGGGCTCAAAAGGAGGAGGTGTAGTGACCATTTAACAATTAACGTCCAAAATGAGGCTTCACTGGACGAATAAACGTAAGAAAGGAGCCGATGATGAGCTTGGAGTAAGACGGAAAATTGAAGAATTCAGGAGAGCGCGGCAGAGCTGATATTGAACTCTTACGAAGGGAGCTGAGTATACGAGATGGGAAACCAGCACATTCTTACACGCATTAACACAGTGGGTGGAGTAGAAGTGGGAGTTACGATCGCTGGAAGGCATTCTGGTAACTTTTGCCACGAGCCGAAAGAATAATTAGGAAACTGCATAGCAACGCAAGCTGCACCCAGCTAAGAAAATAGAACTACTGGAGCTTTACAAGTTAATCAATGAGCGTAAGACAGCTAACATACGCAGTTATAATATTCAAAGGATTCAGCTTGCTGTACAGAGTGAAGGCAGGTTGAAAATAGTAGAGAGGTGTCTAGGAATGTGGAAAAATCAGATCTATGCACTTAAAGACAGGCAACGCAATGTCATCATATTTATGGATAAAATAGTTATTCTAGCCGATAAGTTTTATAAAGACCCATACAGCAGCCGGGACACGCAGGATAATAGCTAAGGAAGAAGTAGTTCAGACGAGATAGACATTTCACCAGTAACGACAGAAGAAGTAAAAAAGGATTTGAAGGAAATTCAAGAGGACAGAGCACCTGTTAATGGACAGATAACAGCACACCTCTTGTAGGGTGGCGGGCAAATTTTACAAGAAAAACAGGTAAACCTCTACACGTGATGCCAAATTACCGCGGGTTTACGGGCATCGTGGAAGAACGCGAACATCATCCTAATGCATAAGAAGGGTGATATGAAAGACATTAAAAATGGTAGCGGCATAGGTCAGCTAAATTTGGATATGCAACGCAAAATCTTGGCTTAATCTGGTTCAGTCTTTGTTTCGCTTGGTTATCGTTTGATGTAGCTGTATTGCCAACCGCGGCTTAAGGTCGTTCGATTAAATGCTCCGCTCAAAGGAGGCCCGAACTCGCTTTCGTTCTCGGCGAACCCGCCGTTCCTGTTTCACGGCGGACGCGGTGCAAAATGAGTCGAATATACCGGCACCAAAAAGCCACGCCTACGGGAGAGGATTCGGTTTTGGGCGGCTGCTGATCAGCTGAGTGGTCGCTCCCGCAGCGGCCGCCACCGCTAAGTGGCAAAACGACTTCGAACGGGGCCTTTTGCGCAGCGCCAGAAGTGGACCCGGCGAGTCACACAATGCACTGCGAAGGTTGTGTCGCCGGGAAGATACTTTCGGTAGTAAAAAGGTCACCTTCCGCATTCTCCACAAATTTTCTTGACGAAAGCATTAAAGCTTTGCTTTAAAGTGAGAGAAAAAGAGGGACATTAAACCTGTTTAATGCGAAAAGCAATGGGGAAGAGTCCTTATTCCAACACCGTTTAATGATGATGATAAGGATTGGACTTTTTGGCGCAATGCCAGCTGGGAAAAAGAGCGCCAAACAAAAGCATGCAACAGAAAACAGTAGCTACTAAAATATCCCTGCCAGAATAACCGTAAAATTAAATACAACCAATGAAGATGGCTGGTGTTTAGGGCCAGTGTTGATTACGGATGATAGGATATGAGGTTTAAAAAGTTATCATCAGACAAATATTTAAAAACGCGTTCCACAGAAACCATGCCATTGTCACCCAAAAACATCGAGGGTTTACCGGAATGTGTTGTCTGTATAGTTCCTTGAAGTGTCTGTTTCTTGTTGTGTCGAGCTCCTTGCAGGTGATTAAGACGTGGACTACGGATAGGCCCTCCATACCTGCTCCACATGGGTCTTGGTCAGCCAGTGAGCAGGTGTGAGTGTGTTATATGCGTATGGCCTATCCGCAATCTAGCTAAGGTAACTTTAATGTGTCTGTTGTGTGAGTCAGTAGTGTATGGTCCCAAGTGTGGTTTTATTACGTGTAACTTGTTATCTGTGGCCTATTTTTGTTGAAGAGGCATGCTCCAGATAATGTAAGAAACTTCACTATGAGGCGACCTCGGGCATTCGTGCGAGAAGAGCCCCCATGTGCAGCTTTCCCGCTCATGGCAGTCCTTTCAACTGTGATTACTCTGCAATTTTTTAGCGAAATGAAAATTTCTTTTGCACAGCTAATATTTGGGGTGAATACTGTCTTTGTGCGCAGTTTGAAGTCTCGGACGTTTCGCGACTATGATCCTGAGCCATATAAACTATCCCATAGAAATACATGGGGTGTAAGATGTGACAGCAAATTACACAAAAAGTGTTCAGGATCCTGCAAGGTTCTTTTAGTGTTTTCATCTGCACGTTGACTTCTGGCTGTATGCCAAATATCACTTTCCTAAAGTGGTTTTGCTAGGTTCCTGAGAAGTTGGAATGTTGAGCGAGAAAGCTGGGTATGAAAGAGCATTGTGTGCATTAAGGTCGCTTGTGATGACATATAGTTCGGGCAACTGGTGAACCAGCACCTCGAATTTAGAGGTCGAGAGTGCAAGTTCGGGATGGATGTAAATAGAGCACACTGTTATCAACCTAATAAATATTATTGCGCGGATGGCTACAGCCTCAAGGACAGTGTTCAATGTGACAGGTTGGCATGCTAAGGATTTCCGGGTGACAATGGCCACAACGCCAGAAGGGTGTGTGCAGCCAACCCTGTCCTTTCTGAATACCATGTACCTATTAATGAATTTTTTGTGATTGGAATTCAAATGTGTCTCCTGAAGACACATCACACTTGGCTGGTTCCAATGCAATATCTCATAGACATCATGAAGTTTTCAAGAAGGCTTCTACAGTTTCATTGAATAATATTTTCTCTTCCTATTATGGTCTTTTAAAGGCTACTGAAGTCTGTATGGATGGGTGTTCATGTGTCTTTCGGTGCTGTTACTCTAGGATTGGGCATTTTGGGCCTCTCTGTTAGCTTGGCCGTCGGAGGCCGCTCCTTGCGGTGCGTTCCGGGCAAGAACGGTGCGACGTCCGTCTCATCGTAAGATATCCTGGTGGCGTCCGTCGAACCGGGCCCCCCCCTACTCGGCCCTCCGAGTCGCCACGGCCGCGGGCGTCGGGGGCGCCAGAAGTGGCACGGGCGGTGCGGTGACGGTGGCAGAACATGCGGGGCTCCCGAGGTCCATCCCCTCGGCACCCTCCAACGCACTGGAGGACGGGGCGGCAAGGGGCGAGAGCGGCACCTGTCTCGACGGAAGAGGTTGGCACCACAACCGCTACTCCCTCAGCAAACGGCGTGGTGACGGGTTGGGCTGCCGGAGGCAACCCAGCGGGGGGCGCGGCAGGGACCAGGTTGGAAATCGCTAAACTGGGTCCCTGTGGAAACGAGACGGCACTCCGCCCCCCGGCGAGCTGCGTCGGCGTACCTCCCCAGAAGGAAAAAGGCGAACCTCTTCCACGCCTCTGGGAAGGTGATATTCTCAGTTACATTGATGTTGATTATCTTTTTTTCTATTTGAAATTTTTCGCAATTTCGAGAGCAGGCTGCATGCGGCCCCCCGCAGTTGTCACAAGCGGGTGTGTCGAATGGACAGTTGTCACTCGGATGATCATGCGCCGCGCATTTTGCACAGGTCGTTCTGCCATGGGAAGAGTTTGTACTGTTCCCGAACCACTGGCACTTAAAACAGCGCCACGGGTTTGGAATGTACGGATGGATGGAGCAACGAATAAAACCTGCATTTATGTGTTGTGGAAGAACTGCGCGGTCAAAAGTCAAAATTATGTGCTTGGTGGGAATCTTCTGGTCGTCTCTGCGGATAGTGATGCGTATCACGGCAGTGACGCCCTGATCCTTCAAGCCAGCAAGGAGATCCGCATCCGTTTCGTTCAGGAGATTTGTCTCGGATATCACACCCTGCGAGCTGTTGAGGCTCCGATGGGGTGTGACCCTGATTTCTAGTCTGATGTCTGATGTCTAGCGAGCCTAGTCTGAGCAAGAAGATTTGTTGGCTGCTGCTTGTCATTTATTTAAATGAGGAGTTCTCGAGACCTTTGTTTTTTGCACTTATATGATTTTCCTATTATGGCTTCAAGATATTTTGCAATCAAGAAGGCTGACTGAGATGCAAGGGGTTGGGATAGACTGGGGACTCCATGACGAAAATTCCAGAGTAATGATCTGGTTCAGGAAATGTTAAAGATGGCAGTGGGGGAAACAATACTTCGGCGCGGCCCTTTTAAGGGGGTTTCAGACAATACTATAAAACATAGTATAAAAGCAGAAACGGGGGTACTTTCTTCGTCAGCCTTACCCTGATAGCTGAACAGGTCCCGGAGTTCCCAGCCTGGTAAACAGACAGGGAGCCATCCGCCGGAGCTTGACATGGGCTCCGACGGCAACCGTTTGAGGTTTCTACCCTTCACCTTAAAGCTCATTACCACGGTCGGTTACAGCGTGCGTAAGGGGGATCGGGGTCCGCTCCGCGGTGTCGCCAACACCATCACCAAGATTGATCAAGTTGCCCCGTGCGGAGAAGACCGTTTGAGCCTGCCACCTCAACAGCCCTCAACACCAGCACGCGCTGATCATTGAAGTCGGAGCTGGTCAGAGCTATTTCCCAAAAATCGCAAGAAGAAAGGGCGGGATTTTTCAAACGTAGTGTGGCGTTGTCGTAGCCCCCAACATTATGCAAGGGCGTCCCGGGGGTTTCACAGAAGCGGAACTGGGGGGAGAAATATATGGCGCTTAGTGGAATGGGGAAAAGTAGTTGTTTTGAATGCACGGAGCTTCCATTCCTCATCATTTGTTAGGCGTTTATGCGGTGCTAGATAGATGACTCGCTCTTGGTTATAATGTTGAGCCATTGCCACGACGATGCTCTTTCTTGGGTGAAGCTAATTGACGCCCTTGCTACTCATCATGCCTGGGCCGTCCGCTCCAAGCTGTTCGTTGCACAAGAACGCCTGCGGGACGCTGCCCGAGCGTGGCACCTTTACGAAGGTCACTCCCTTCCCACCTGGGCAAGCTGGAGCGGGGCATTAATAGCGGCGTTCAGTGGATTGTCAGCCAGCTACGACTCTCGCTTCATAGAAATGCGTGCCCGCCTGCAAGGCTCTAGCGAGAACGTTGCGGTCTACATCTATGACAAGCTCCGCCTTCTCGCAGGCTGCGACTTCGCCTGGGCGTCTCCTGTGGCGAAGCGGTACATCATAGATGGCCTGGCTGACCCCGTTCCAGCTGCAGCCTTGGTCGTGCAGCCGCCAGAGTTGAGCCCACAAGCCTTCGTCCGTCTGGCTGTAGGACTGCAGCAGGGAGCAACGCGGCCGGCGCAGGATCCTTGCGTGCAAACCTCGGCTCAGCCCTTGGCCGAGAACGTAGACCAAACACCCGAATCGAGTAATATGTCCCTGATAGATGAAAAGGCGACCAGCGGGACGGGTCCGAGTGTCATTGAAAACGGAGCCGAGCTTCCGCAATGTTTTTACCTAGCGCCTAGCCTGTTGACGCGTTCTCCTATGCAGACGCAGTTCTCCCGTGGCAGCGAACCACATTTGACTCCCACAGGATCGGGAAGTAGGCGTCTCCGCTGAGCTTGGTCGACGAAGAGATCCTTTCGGAACGTCCAGGATCCTATACACAGCTTAACTACAGAGCCAACAATAAGAGTAATGCTGACCATTAGGCGCATCCCCAGTCGGCATCCAAAGGTACGCCAGAGCATTTACCAGATATACTGACGTTCTGCTCCATCGATTCGACTAAACGAAGCTACTGCTACTTTGCGGACATCACGACACCCAGAACCTCAACCCAGGATAGCGCGAGGCGTGGAAGTCAAAAAGAGTGCTTTAACTATTCCAAGGTGCCATCGGAAGGCCACGTTCCATTCACCGTGACGTGCGACTCCAACAATCACACGCAGCGCCTCTCGCTGCTACAGAAACACGAGGAGATGGTTGCGATGGATACTCTGAGCAACTCATCCGCCGGCGTTTCTGAAGCCTCGGGTCAGGAACGGGCCATCGTTTCTGCTCTGTCCGGTGAGACTGAGCACGACGAGATGCAAGCTGAAGAAAGCGAAGTTGTGACACGAACCAGAAATAAAGATTGGAGCCAAGCTTTGAGAAACAATCACCGACAGGAATCGTACAACAGACTTTTCAGCTCTTCGTGGGTTGACCGTGAAGCCAGTGCCAGAGGCCCACACCAACAGTTTCTTGGGAGGCATCTTCGCAGTGTCGCCGAGTGTAAAGGAGCAACGCATTGCCAGAGGAAAGCTTCAAGAACCCTCAGTGGTCAGTCCCCTGCTAGACCAAGTAGGATGACCGCTGACTGGAAGCGGAGGAAAAAGAAGCGGGGAGCTCGGTCTGGGTAATAAACATGGCGTCGTAGGCATCGGACGTCTGATTCATTACAATATATATATATATGTATAAGTAAAGAGTCGGATACACAACAAGAACAATAACAAACAATGTTTACTTACGTAGCGGCAACGGGACTTGCCTTCATCAGAGTAAAGTTACATGATTTTGCTGTCGCAAACATTTTGAACACATTTCTTATATAGGTTTGCATAAAACTGTGTGAAAGAGCGGAAAATATTTCGGAAATGGGGAGTGTGCATACAGTCAGGCTACGCCTATGTTACAATATCAACAAACAAACAAGAAAAATAAAAAAGGGGGGGGGAGCGAGAGAGAGAAAAAGTGGTCGTGTTAACAATGCAGCGTTCAAGATTGCACCATGACGGGTCAACGTATGCCGCGCGGGTTGCAAGTTCAGACAATGGGGGAAACTGGACAACCGCGGTTTGAAAAGAAAGGGAAGAGTATACAGTAAGGTATTCAGCGGCTGGGGCGACTGGTTCTGGGGGAAGCGAAGATGGGTGTGCCCCCCGCGGGTCAAGAGAATAGATAGGGGGCACAAAAGAGCATTTCACAGAAGCTAGCAATTGAACAGGAAATAGGTGGGGTCAGAAAAGGTTAAACATGAATAGATCACAAAGAGTTAAACATTCTTTAGTGGTGGTGGGAACGAGGCCTCCCTCCCCAGGGCAAATGGCATTGTTGAGCCGCATTAGGCTAATAAAGCTGCTGTATTAGGAGAGTTTCTGCGAATTCTGATGGCAAACTCGAGGGTAGGGATAATGAACATGGTTATAAAAATTATGAAGCCGCTAATTTTATTCGAGAGATAAGCACGTTAGTTTTCCGTAACTTTCATTAATTCCAAGCGTGGCTGACCCAAACTTATAAATGAGATAAGATTCCCGAACCTCGCGGTCGTGGTGCGTTTTGAAGGCGGATTCTAAAATCGTTGCTTTCAGATGTTCAAATGCATGCTCGGGACTGTTCACATGTCTTGACAGGGGCAAATAAGGGCAGCTTTTTGCATGAGAGCGGTGATTATTGAACCGTATTCGGAAGGGCGTTTCAGTTTGGCCGATATATTGTTGCCTACAAACAGTGCACTCTAGAAGATATATGACATTAGCGGAGTCACAGTTAAAGTTACCTTTTATATTTACGTAGTAGTCTGAAGCCGTGCTGGTGGCGCGCTGTGTAGGGGTCATGTGTGGGCATACTTTACATCGGGGTTTATTGCAGGGCATGCAGCCAGTAGTTGCCGGTCGGTTGATACGAGAGTTAGTAAGAAAGTCACCTAGATTCTTATTACGCCGGTAGACAACGCGTGGTGGTTCGGGGAATATGCTTTTTAAGCGGTCACTTTGCATTAGGATATTGTGATGTTTTTTTAGCACGGTTGACACTCTTGGAGCGGAGGATGAGTGGGTTAAATCTAAGTTAGTTTGCGGATTCCCGTTCGGGGCTTTTTTGTTACAGATTTTGTTACGGTCTAATTGGTTGGCTCGCACAATAGCGTCGTCGATAACTTTTTCCGGGTATTTTTTATTCAGGAGGGCGGCCTTGAGTTCTCGACAGTTTGAGTCAAAGTCGGCTTGGTTTGAGCAAATTATCCTAAATCGGTGGGCTTGGCTGTAAGGTATTGCTGTCTTGCAGTGTCTGACATGGCTGTTTCGGAAGTGCAAATACTGCCGCGCGTCTGTCGGTGTTCTATACAGTTTAGTTTGAAGCCGACCTTGGAAGGTAGTAACGGTGACGTCCAGAAAGTTTACACTGTGTTCCGAATAGGAAGGAGCAAGGGAAATACTAGGATGGGCTAGGTTAAATGCCTCAATGAAGGTGAGGAGCTCCGCCTCACCGTGTTACCAGATCATGAATATGTCATCAATATTAGAGCAATGCACGGGCCTGATTTTAAGGCCCGAGCCCGGCCCGAGCCCGCTTTGTGAAGCCCGAGCCCGACCCAGGCCCGTAACACCGAGCCCGGGCCAGGCCCGGGCCCGGGAATTCATAAGAGAGCCTAGCCCGGGCCCGGCCCGGGCCCGTCGTCTCAAGCCCAGGCCCGGCCCGGGCCCGTCGTCTTAAGCCCAGGCCCGGCCCGGGCCCGTCGTATCAATCCAAGGCCCGGTCCGGGCCCGTCGCCTCAAGCCCACGCCCAGCCCGGGCACGATCTATTTTTTTTTTGAGCCTAGGGAGGGCCCGCATGTGTGTGACCAGGCCTGGTCGTAAGCGTTGAAGAAAATTTATTATATTTGGTCGAGTGTCTTCGTAGCGGGAAATCAGACGGAGCATGTAGTCTGTACAAGCACGCTATAAATTGTAACACAAAAAATAAGGGTTTAAAAGTACACGTAGTTTAGCTCACACCTTCTGCAGTTCACGCGACATGGGCGTAATAATAGCTCGTATTCTTACACGAGGGACACCATCACCTTTGATCACCAGACTTGGCAACTTCATGGGGTTGTTTCAGCCACAAGTTGGTATTAATGAAATTTCTTGCTCTCCATTTGAACCCACGAGTATGTGCGCGCGTTGAAATATTTTCCCTGGAGTGATTGTTAAGCGGCCGAGCTTCTCTAGCACGCGAGTTTGATTTCCAGCCACGGCAGCCGCATTTAGATTGGTTCGACATCTAAAACACACGTACATAGACACAGGTGCACAGCTCCAGTGTGGCTTAATTAATTCCTTCCCCGCTAGGGCATTCCTTGTAACCGTATCTTTGATATGTTATACACCAAAATATAAAATCTTGATGCAGTACATGAAATGTCCTTAAAGTTACAGTATAGTGCCCTAGCAAAACACGTTTTTAAAACAATGTGTACAACTAACATCAAGAAGCGCGTAAAAGTATACTCAGAATATTCAATTTTATGCTCTTTTCTATACTTCACGTCGGAACTATTAACGGCCGGACCTATGAATTCAAGCCCGAGCCCGACCCGGGCCCGTGGCGTCGAGCCCGAGCCCGGCCCGGGCCCGCGGCACTGAGCCCGAGCCCAGCCCGGGTCCGTGGCACTGAGACCGGGCCCGGCCCGGGCCCGACGATAATCGACTTCGGGCGGCCCGGCCCGGCCTGCGGGCCGGGTCGGGCCCGGGCTTTCGGGCTGGCCCGGGCCCGTGCAGTGCTCTAATCAATATACCTTTTATAGTACATTGGCTTTAAATTTTGGGTGTCAAGAAAGTTTGATTCGAGGTGAGCCATAAAGATATTAGCGTAGTTAAGTCCGATTCGAGTTCCCATTGACGTTCCGCTGACTTGCACGTAATGAACTCCGTCGAACACAAAATTGTTAAGTTCAAGAATAAGCCTAAGAAATGTTTGGAGAGCAGAAGAATCGATAGGTTTGTCGCACGATGACGGCTCATACGCAAGGGATACAGCGGCGATGCCATCTTCATGGGGGATGTTAGTATACAGTGACGCAACATCAAGGGTGACTAGAAGGCAGCTATCACGAATTTCAATTTTTGAGATGTCTGAGAGAAAGTCATTGGTATCCTTAATGAAGGAGGGAAAGCTGGGCGGAATGTCGCAAATGAGATTATCCACATAGCGCGAAATGTTTTCGGTAACAGTGCCAATGCCAGAAACAATGGGACGCCCTGGGTTGTTCACCTTGTGAATCTTTGGGAGAAGATAGAATTTACCGGCTACTGGGCTTAAGGGGATCAGGGAACGAGCCGTAGTTTCATTTATTGTTTTATTGTTAACAAGCTCAGCAAGTTTATCTTCGACAATTTGCTTATAATCTTGAGTGGGATCATTAGGTAGTGCTTTATAGAACGTCGATACTGATAGTTGCTTATTGGCCTCGTTAACATAGTCGGTTTTGTCAAGGATTACGATTGCGCCTCCCTTGTCGGCAGGTTTAATAATTATGTCGGGACAGCTTGCGAGTTCCTCTAGGGCTTTCTTTTCGTTGGTAGTCATGTTGTGTTGGAAAGAAATTTGTGTTTGGTAATCTTTTCGCACATCGCGTTGGACAGCTTTAATGTACATATCGAGGCAACTATCACGCTGTGTGGGAGGGGTACAGTGCTTATAGCTAGGTAGGGTTCTGCGGGCTTCTTCCGTCGCGGGGTGATCGTAGTATTCTCGTAGTCTCATGTTTCTAGCGAAGTTATCTAAGTCCTTAAAAGTTGAAATTCATCAAAACCACCAGTAGACGGGCAAAAGTTTAGGCCCTTTGACAAGACGTTCATCTGAGCTGGGGAGAGGGTTATACTTGAAAGGTTCATTACATTCCCGGTAAGGTTTTCTTTTGTGACGGCAGGCGAGGGAAGAATATTAGTACAGGGATTTAACTGAACTGCATGGGGTGCAGTAGTCGAAGCATTTATTACAGTCGTAGTGATATTATCGGCCGTATTGTCAGGGTTGGGGCAGTTACTAGTGCCGGAGCTTGTTGGGTTCTTACGCATGTGGCCAGTGTTAGAAATCTTATCTCTGTTAAACTTTCGGTCTTTTGTTCGGGATATGGCGGAGGCCGTCTTAGATTCGTAGTTGCTTAAAAGGTTCAACTCTCTTTTGCTTAGTTCCTGACTAAGTAGTTCCTCTTTCCTTCAGAGAGTGGGCCGTAGTTTCGTAGTGATTGAGGATTATTTCAGTTAATTGTAAGGATACTTTATCGAGTACCTGTTTCCACTTATTCATGTTGGACGGGGAGAGTTCGGTAGTAGCAGGTTTTATTCTAATCATAAGACCACTGGGAGCGACCGCGGCAGTCAAATACTGTGCAAGAGCGGAAACGTGCAATTCGGAACGTATGCGCTTTTCGGTGATTTTTCTTAGCTTTAAAAACTGTCTTGAAACGGGGAAGGAGGCCGCGTTACCTGTGTTTTTTTGTGTTGTAGTCAGTTGCTGCTATGCCGATTCTTTCGAAGGTTGTAAGGGGATGTTGCACGGAGGGCTGGATTTTGGACCCCGGAAGGTCCGGCGGACGCGCTGCAGTTGGTTTTCGTGGGCTCGGCGGTGGCTGAAGATGTGGAGGTTGGGCGTGGCATGCTGTTGGTGCGGCGCCGCTCAGGGGGCTTCTTAGTGTCGCCGCGAGCGTTCCTTCGGGGCGTTGTGGCCGCTGCAGGTTTGCGAGTAGGGGTTGGCATGTCGCTGGCGCGACGCTCGTCCGTGGACTTCGGGGTTGGGGCGCTGGCGCTCGCCCGGGGCGCCGTGGTTGCGGTAGATCTGGGGGGCGGTGGCGGTGGGCTGCTGGCACGACACTGCTTCGGGGTCCTTACACTGGATAGAATTGGAGGCAGTGGTGGAAAGTCGCTGTCATTTGGCAATATAGCCGGGGCTGCAACTGGTTCGGCGGTGCATGCGAAGTCACGCCAGGCCAGAGGATTGCAGCGCTGTTGCATGAAGCAGAGTGCAAGAATGTGGCCGGCCAGCAAAGCCACACCCTCGAAGCTCGGGTGTAAGCCGTCCGCAGCGAGTACTCGGCACGCTGGAAGGTTCTCAAAGCCATCATCGACAAAGCGGACAAAGCGTGAGTGGCGGCAAAATTCGTGGAGAAGTGAGTTTAAACGGCGTGTCTTTTCGTTGCAGCCGCGAGCGAAGCGACCGATGCGGCAGTCGCGGCGGCGGTTAGCGGAGCGGGGAAGAATGAGACTGCCGTTAATGGTGGAAATGTTCGGTCGAGATTCCAGAATGAGGTCAGTCAGTGAGCGGTAGTCAGAGAGAGACTGTTCAGCGGAAGTAGAGCTGAGATCATTAGTACCAACATGCAGAAAAACTGTAGTGGCAGAGGCAGGGATAAAGTCGATCAGTGAGCGTGCGTCAGCAATGCATGCGCCAGGCTGAGAAACAAAAGCGGGGGTTCCAGGGCAGAGGGGATCGAAGTGATGATACAGCTACTTGGTCTGGGAGTCCCCGATCACACCTGTTGTAGTTTCGGTCTGTAGAAATTTCGAGACGATGCTCTTTGCTGTGGTCCTGTCAGCGCTCATGGTAGAAACAATTCTATAGAAAGATAAACTCACAAAGCGCGCAGAAAAAGTATAAGTAAAGAGTCGGATACACAGCAAGAACAATAACAAAGTTTACTTACGTAGCGGCAACGGGACTTGCCTTCATCACAGTAAAGTTACATGATTTTGCTGTCGCAAACATTTCGAACACATTTCTTATATAGGTTTCCAGCACGGCTTCAGACTACTACGTAAATATAAAAGGTAACCTTAACTGTGACCCCGCTAATGTCGTATATCTTCTAGAGTGCACTGTTTGTAGGCAACAATATATCGGCCAAACTGAAACGCCCTTTCGAATACGGTTCAATAATCACCGCTCTCATGCAAAAAGCTGCCCTTATTTGCCCCGGTCAAGACATGTGAACAGTCCTGGGCATGCATTTGAACATCTTAAAGCAACGATTTTGAATCCGCCTTCAAAACGCACCACGACCGCGAGGTTCGGGAATCTTATCTGATTTATACGTTTGGGCGGCTACACTTGGAATTTATGAAAGTTACGGAAAACTAACGTGCTTATCCATCGATTAAAATTAGCGGCTTCATAATTTTTATAAACATGTTCATTATTCCTACCCTCGAGTTTCCAATCAGAATTCGCAGAAACTCTCCTAATACAGCAGATTTATTAGCCTAATGCGGCTCAACAATGCCATTTGTCCGGGGGAAGGAGGCCTCGTTCCCACCACCACTTAAGAATGTTTAACTCTTTGTGATCTATTCATGTTTAACCTTTTGTGACCCTACCTATTTCCTGTTCAGTTGCCAGCTTCTGTGAAATGCTCTTTTGGGCCCCCTATCTATTCTCTTGACCCGCGGGGGGCACACCCATCTTCGCTTCCGCCCCAACCAGTCTCCCCAGCCACTGAATACCTTACTCTTCCCTTTCTTTTCAATCCGCGGTTGTCCAGTTCCCTGCATTGTCTGAACTTGGAGCCCGCGCGGCATACGTTGACCCGTCATGGTGCAACCTTGAACGCTGCATTGTTAACACGACCCCTTTTTCTCTCTCTCTCTTCTTTCTCCCCCCCCCCTTTTTTTGGTTTGTTGTTGTTGTAACATGGGCGTAGCCCGACTGTATGCACGCTCTCCATTTCCGAAACATTTTCCGCTCCTTCTCACTGTTTTCTGCAAACCTATATAAGAAATGTGTTCGAAATGTTTGCGTCAGCAAAATCATGTAACTTTACTCTGATGAAGGCAAGTCCCGTTGCCGCTACGTAAATAAACCTTGTTTGTTATTGTTCTTGATGTGTATCCGACTCTTTACTTATACTATTTCTCCGCGCTTTGTAAGTTTATCTTTCTCTCTCTCTCTCTCTCTCTCTATATATATATATATATATATATATATATATAGTAAGGAAAGGAGGGGCTCGTAGAGGAAATTAGAGGAAATACAGAAACATAGGTCAGCAGTCTACAACGCCAACGGAGGCATAGGGGTTTGGTTAGGCTCTATTTTTTACTACGGTTACTGAAGTTAGGATTTTTTTTAAATATAAGGAAGAAAGAAAGACAGAAAAACACGCGCCCAGAGTGGGGACCGAACCCACGCCTTTCGATTAGATCTCGAATGCCTTACCAATTCGGCTATCTGGGCGACTGTGTTCTCCTTCACTTTCTGGGCTATTTATATTTACTAGAAGTGTATCTGACGCTTGAGGGTGGTAGCCAGCGCCACTATGACTACACGGGGAGAAGGGGACCTTCTTTTCAACCCCCGGGGCGTGACTCAAACGTCTACAGCCTGTCATGAGCGGCTAACTGGCGGGAAGCCCTCTTATGCTAACTAGGCATCAAGGCTGCCAGAACTGAGACCCTCGCTAGGCTTTCGCAGAATAATATAGTAAGGAAATGAGGGGCTCGTTGAGGAAATACAGAAACATAGGTCGGCAGTCTACAACGCCAAAGGAGGCATAGGGGTGTGGTTAGGCTCTATTTTTTACTACGGTTACTGAAGTTAGGATTCTTTTTTTTTAAATATAAGGAAGAAAGAAAGAAAGAAAAACACGCGCCCAGAGTGGTGACCGAACCCACGCCTTTCGATTACATCTCGAATGCGTTACCAATTCGGCTATCTGGGTGACTGTGTTCTCCTTCACTTTCTGGGCTATTTATATTTACTAGAAGTGTATCTGATGCTTGAGGGTGGTAGCCACACCACTCTGACTACAAGGGGAGAAGGGGACCTTCTTTTTAACCCCCGGGGCGTGACTCGAACGTCTACAGCCTGTCATGAGCGGGTTACTGGCGGGAAGCCCTCTTATGCTTAAAAACTGGTAAAAAAATGCCAGCCGGGTGGGATACGAACCCACCACCTCCAGAATACCGGTCTTGTGCGATGACCACTGCGCTACCAGCGGGGCCGATTTCCACCGTTTTCTCGTGTATTTATGTGAAGCTATTTTTTGTTTCCTGCACTTTGGGGTGGTAGCCAGCGCCACTCGGACTACTCGGGGTGAAGGGGACCTTCTTTTTCCCCCGGGCAGTGACTCGAGTGTCTACAACATTTCGAGAGTGGTCGACAAGCGATAAACCCTCTTACGCTCCCTCGTTATAAATAACGATATCGCTTTATTGAAAATATATTCTGATTCCAACCATTATGCAAGCACTTTAGGCTCATTATCCGAAGTGCACGAAGACCTTACCCCGCTTAGAGCGAAGTGAAGAGCGGAGGCATGGCCGAGGGGCGGCGACCCTGCGGCGAGTCAGGCTGCCAACATGGCGGGTTAATGCAACCTGGTCTTTCCACGGCGATTTTTGCGAGCTGGTCACGCTCGATTCGCGTCATCCGACTTTAGACAAACGGTCCGAATATGTGGTAGGGTCTTTGAATTTAGTTCCTAGACATTGGTCGATTGCGTGGACGCGACGGGACGCGAGCACCAAAATTTGAGATGTAGAATTAGCAGTTTCGTCGACAACGCGACGCCGAATAACTCTTCATTGCAAACTTCATTGCTGCACACCTCAAAAAAAATTTACCAGATATTACGCAAAGCTCCTTGGGCAAGACCGTTCAATTGTCATGATTTCTGTGCGCACACCAAATGAGCGGTCAATCGTTTTTTGAACTCAACAAACACTACCTCAGGCTCGAGCAAGGCATTTGCGCCACTTTGTAGTGCAGTACTCGCGTAGAGTTCCGTTCCGCTTGCACGCCACGCTGTAAAGTGGCCACAGCTACCGCCACTTTTATGGGCGGGAACTTGAGCCTCTCGCAATATTAGGTCAAATTGAAGCAGGGGTTGTTCGCGCACGTCCAGAACTTGAAACACACAAAACTCGCTGCCTTTTGTGCACTTGAATAAAGCTTTGCTTCCCTGAAGACATTGTGTTTTGATTCCTTGCAGTTATGGTGCAATTAAAGCTCAACTGCGTTAGTTTTTTTGTGTGGTCGCTTATGTCGAACTCCCGCTTATAACAATATTTTTTCAGCGTCCCGCGTACTTTGTTATATCGAGGAAATAATGAGAAATCCCGGTAATGTAGCCTCCTAGCCATTCTCAAAGCAGTTCTTAAGATTAAGAAATATTACTGAAAAACGCATACATTCGCAATTGCACGTTTCCGCACGTTCACGGTATTTGTCTGCCAAGGTAACTCCCACGGGCTTGAGGGTTAGTCTACGACATGCAACTGCCCAACTCTCCCCATTCAACATGTGGAAGCGGCAACAGGTAATAGACAACGCATCCTTGTAATTAACGCAGATAATTCTAAATCACTACAAAATTGCGTCCCATTGCCTTCGCCAGGAAGAGGATATTTTTAGCAAGGAGCTAAGCGAAAGAGAATCAGGCCTTCTACGCAGCTACGAATCAAAAAGGCATCCGCCATATCCGAAAATAAAAGTCCGTAAGTTATCCCGAGATAATATTTCTAGCAATGACTACACCCGTAAGAATAAAGTTAGCCCCACAACTAATTGCTGTCCATTATCTGGAAATGCACATCAAAATCACCCCTTTAACGCGATTAACGCACCAAATACTGACCGTTCACCATCTCACATTAGCGCCGGTACTAATCAGTCTGCCAACGCATACACAAATTTTATCATCCATCTGGCAACTCTCCCCAGGCTATCAACGCTAACAAAAACCGCACTGTAAAAGTGATAAACCTCTCTAGTATTACCGTGTTACCAGATCACATGGGCGCCCTGTCAAAAGGTGTGAATGTTTGGCTGGCAAGTGGCGGTTTCGAGAAATTTCATCTTTTTAAGAACTTAGATAACTTCGCAAGAAATATGAGACTGCGAGAGTACTTCCATTACCGTCCTCCAACCGACGAAGCCTGAACTGCATTACCTAGCCATAAGCACTGGACCCCTCCATCCCAGCCCGATACACGCCTCGGCATGTACATTAAAGCCGTTCATCACGATATGCGAGCAGCATACCAAAAGCAAATTTCTTTCTGCCGTAACACCACAAACAAGGAAAAGAAAGCCCTGGAGGAAGTCGCAGGTTGGTCCGAAATAGTACTCAATCCGGCCATAAAGGAGGCCCCATCGTGATCCTCGAGAAAGCTGACTATGTCAATGAGGCTTATAGACAATTATCAGAATATACGTGCTACAAAGTACTCCCTAGTGATTCTACTGATGATTATAAGGTAATTGTCAGATTTAAACTAACAGATCTTGTTCAAAATCAGGAAATAGCGGAAACAACTGCTCGTTCTCGTATACTCTTAAGCCCAGTAGCCGGTAGCTTCGACCATCTCGTTAAGATTCATAGAGGTAAGAGCCCAGGTCACCCCATTGTTTATGGCATCGGTACTGTCACCAAGAATCTCTCGTGCTATGTCGACTCTCTTATTCGCGACATTCCCCCCAGCGTTCCATCCTTCAATGGGGACACAAATGATTTTCTCTCGGATAATATGAAGATTGAAATTCCTAACAACCCTGGGTGTCGTGTCGCTATACACTAACATTCCTTATGCAGACGGAATCGCCGCGGTATCATGTGCGTATGAACAGTTGGCAGGTGACAAACCCATCCATTCTCTCACCCTTGAAACTTCCCTTCATAATATTGTTGAGCTTAACAAATTTGCGTTTGATGGTGTCAGTTACGTGCTAGTGAGGTGAGCGTCAACGGGAACCAAAATTGGAACGAACTGCGCGAATATGTTTATGGGACGTCTAGAGTCAAACTTCCTCGCAATGGAAAATTTGAAGCTGGTGTACTAAAAAAGTTATATAGACGATATATACATATTATGGCATCATGAGGAAATGGAACTTCTTACGTGTATTGAGGCTTGCAACCTTGCGTATCCTGAGCTCCCTCTCTCGTTCTTACTCCACGGGCAGCATAAGTTTCCTGGATGTTACAGTCATAGTTTCTCACGGAAGGCTTCATACTAATGTATATAGGAAACCTACAGACAGGCGCTATTATTTCCACTTCCACAGAAGCCGTGTCAGGTACTTCAAGGCTGCAATACCTTGTAGCCAATTTCACCGTTTTAGGCGAATATGCACAAGAAATGCGGATTTCGATTGTAACGGCAGAGAACTAAAAACCGCCCTATTGAATCAAAAATACCCGGAGCAGGTGATCGATGACGCGATTACACCAGCTGAGCAGCTGAACCGCCCCGAAATTCTCCGTAAAAAAGCTCCGATACCCAATCCACAAACAAACCTCGTTTTGACCTATTCGGCCTCTTCTCCGATAGTTGCATCGGTACTAAGAGAACATCACAATATCCTTACTAAAAGTGACTGCCTAAAAGAATATTTTCCGAGCCGCCACGTGTTCTTTATAGACGCAACAAAAATTTGGGTAACGTTCACACCAAATGCAGCATCAGCCGACCACAGACAGGTTGCATGCCCCGTAACAAGCCACGGTGTAACGTATGCCCACAAATGACCACCACACAGCGCGCCGCCAGCAGAGCTTGCAACTATTATGTGAATGTAATAGGGGACTTTAACTGTGATTCCGCCAACGTAGTATACCTGCAGGAATGCACCCTCAGAGGCAAACAATAAATCAGCCAGACTTAAACACCCGTTTGTTCGAGGTTTAAAAATCACCGCTCTCATGCAAAAACCTGCCCTTTAAGCCTCTATCAAAACATGTTAACACTGCTGGTGATTCTTCTGAACAAATGAAGGACACAATTCGTAAATATAGTTTGAAAACGCACCCCGATCGCAAGGTTCGTGAGTCCTACCTCATCTGTGCACCATTTTTCTTGCTAGAGGGTGGCGCCGCAATTTCCTCTTTCTGACCAGGCACTAGCGCTGTCTGCTCGGTACTCATGCATTCTCGAGTGAATCGTGGTGGTTTGGCATTGCGGTAGCGGTCGCATCTTGTGTGTGTATATTCTCTTTCGTTTTCACCATCTGCGGACGAATTTTAGGTCCTAATTTGCTGCCAGGGCGGAAGATGGTCACCCCGGCTGTTGGGAGCAGCAGTAACACTGGTGGTGGTGGTTCCGGTGGTGCTCCGCAGCTCCGCAGCTCCGCGGTGCAAACGTTGCGGTATGGCACCGATTAACATAGAAATTGATATCGGGGAGTAAATACGTGTATTTAATGCTCCCATTCTTGTTATTTTCACCGATTAGTCATGTTTACGGCAGCCAGGACATCGGATGCGGAGCGCGCACCGCATATGTGGGTCACGCTGATCCGTGCTCGCGATGGACTTTCGACGAGACGTTTGCAACGCTGTTAAAATTGCAATGCATTATAATCTTTCTTAAACAGACTTATGGCGGTTACTGACAAAACGAAATTACCTGGGCGGAAAAATAACACGACCGAACAACCGCTTAAATTGGTATTTGAAGGTTGAGCAGGAGGATCGACATTTGGGCGAGTTATAATGGTCTATCATGATTGTGATCATGATTGGCCTAACTTTGCGCAGCGCATGTGGCCTGTCCCTCTGAGCCACCTTTGGGGAACCGCTGCTTACACAACAAACGATTTACGGGATCAGCAGTAACTGTTTTTTTGTTGTACATTAAATGCCGTGACAATGCAATAGGATTAAAAGTTGTTCATTTGAAAGGCGTTGTGAGCAGGTCGAGCTGTTTTCCAGATGAAGCGGTATCAACAGCTGCGTTTTTACAATGGGCTACCTGCTTATCCTGCTAACGAGAAGCAGTGTGCGATGGAGAAAATTACCCTTTCATATTGTTTGGGAGTGTAATTCGTACGCTAAAAAAAGCAATCAAAACACCGTGATTTTTGAAAGTTAGAATAGATGAAAAGGGGACTGTAAAATGCCAATCGGCTGTAATGACCAAACAATATATGATATTTTGATTCTAAGTGATTCTGATTCTAAGTGACTCAGAAGGATCGAACGCACACGTCAACAGCAGTGAAAACATCGCCTGTTGCGTTCAGTCGCGAAGACACGCGGCACCACAATTTTGTCACAATATGAAAACAACAGCACAAATAAGGAAGTCCATGACACGTCATTTGAATGTGTGCTCATTATAAGTGTAAGTTCAAACAATCTGCTTAACACCATCCAAACCTTTACCGCTTCACGACTCTGAAACAAGATATGTTCGAATGCTTCAGTGTGCACGCAGTGCGGGGACCGTGAGGAACGCAGAACATCGAATCTGGCCAGACGGTCAACATTGGAAAAACTTCCCAGCCACAAAACCATCCGAAATGCGGAACATCAGATGGAAGTGCCCCTGAAGGCATCTAATGCCAACGGAGGCCACGTGAGCTTGCTTCCTGGTGATTATCTCGTTCTCGGGAATCAACGAGACCCCGGCATCAGGTACGTATGTCTTTTGTTGCTTCGACCACCCATTCAACCCGATCAGGCCTAGCGTCAAGAACCGGTGTGTACCTGAGCGTAACACAAATGAAAGCCCGTGTATAAACTGCTTCTCCTTGTGCTTGACAATTGCTGAAGCAAACAGGGAGCGTACTACAAGTGTTTCAAACATGGTAGTTGATTTTGAGCCTCTTTTTGCATTATAATTTTTTTAGTAAGAGTTAAATGCTAGCCCAATGCGTTGAGAAACTTCTGTCCAGGTGTTTCACCAACAAAAGGTGCTTTACCCATAAAAGGGTAATAACTTATCCCGTTCATACGTTTTCCAGGAGAGTACGATGCTTCCTCCTTTTTTTCAAACCTGTCAACAAGGTTTTACTGTACTAGATGTATAGGTGTATATGAATATGTAAATTCCCTTTCCACTAATTCAGTTGGCTGTTGCTCCATTAGACCTTTTATGGGAAGATGAACTGTTTGTGCCTTACCTATGTATGGTAATGTGTTAGGGAAGGGATCACTACCTTATGAGTCTGTAACCACGTCTCACTCAAGATATGGCAAGAGAACTGCGCAGCCAATTGCGAAGGTAGGGCGTGAATATTTGTTGTGTCCCGTCTCATGACATGTAGGCTGTTTTTTCTGCTAACGAGTTGTGCTTCTGAGGATCTGAAAACTATTATATTATGACGCGATCCCTGGCGTTCAAGGTAATTATGTGCGTTTAGGTGACTTGTTACAATGAAAAGTTCAGGCAGCTTCTCTGTGATATCCTGAAAGTTGAGGTTGATAGGTAATATTCTAATGGTACATAGAGCGAGCATAGTGTTATAAACATCGTGCAAATATTTGTGCGGATGTCAACGAACTCAAGGACAGAGTTGGAATTAATAGAGTGGCACGCTAAGGATTTCCCGACGACGATAGAGGCACCTCGAAAAGTGTCTGTGCAGCTGTCTTTGTCGTTTTTAAATACCACGCAACTATGAAGAAAATCTGTTTCCTTTTTACGCCTGTCTTTTAAAGGAACATCACTCTGGGCTTACTGGAAAGTAATTCCTTACTGGAAAGTAATTAAGAAGGCCTCTTGAGTTTCATTCTATTGTCTGGTTTTTAAATGTTTAGAGCTTGGAGTGACTGCAATCTGTACCGGTGCTTATGTATGCTTTTTGGCGGCAGGGATTCAGTGCTTCAGTGCTTTTTCAGCTTCTGTAAACCCTTGGGTTCTGCAAATTCTTTCTTGTCTGCGTCGCAGTCAGAAATGTTGCGAAAACCTACTTCTCTCCGGATAACCTCTTATTTCCCGAAATATTGATAATCTTTGACGAAGCCCTATTTCGCTGCTGTTTGCCAGGGCTGCAACCACTAAGGGCATCAGGAGCGCCACAGGTTGCATTGTAGGTTCTGCGGGTGTGGCATGCGCCCCGCGCCCTTCCACCTATATCAATCTCCTCCTTGCACTGAGGTCTGCTTTGAGCCGGGTAAAGAAACACGGTAAGAGCAGCATCGCTCCGAGCGGGGATGGTTGCCACCACAACAGCTGCCAGCTTGGCAGGCGGTATGTCGATTGGTGGCGCTGTCGGATACAACCCGCTGTGCGGAGAGGACGGAAACAATGCAGTTTCGTCAACCCGGGTAACCGCTGAAACCTAACGCGCTTCTGTCGCCCGGCGCGCTGCGTCAGCGTATCTCCGTAGTGGGAGATAGGCCAACCTCTTCCGGGTCTCCGGAAAAGTGTTTTTTTCTGTTATCTTATTGTTTATTACTTGTTTTAAAGAGAATGTTGTTACAGGTACGGCAATATGCCAGGTGGTTACCCAGAAAGTTGCGACAAATGTGCCGTGTGCTTTGGCGGAATTCTGTTGTGTGGTCTTTTGCGAAAAACTTCGCACATATACATCGGCCAAAGCAGAATTTGGTGGCATTTCCAAACCACTGTTTTTTGAAACAGCGCCCTGGGTTTAGAATGTGGGGACAAATTCAACATCGAATAGATCCTTCGTTTATGTATTCTCGGAGTGCTGAACGGTGAAGGACAACATGATTACGTAGGCGGAGCCGCCGCGGTGGCTCAGTTGCTAAGGTGTTGTGCTGCTCAGCACAAGGTCGCGGGTTCGATTCCCGGCCATAGTGGGAGCTTCTGAAGGGGGCAAAAAGCAAAAACGCCCATGTGCACGAGATTACGGTGCCGGTTAAAGATTCCCAGGTGGTCAAAATTAATCCGAAGCCCTCCACTACGGCGCGCCTCATCGCCTGCGCTGCGTCGGTTCGTTATACCCCACAATCAATCAATCAATCAATCATATAGTGGAACATTTATGACGTCGGCGGATAGTTATGTGGCTCACGGGTATGAAACCCTGATGTTGCAAGCCTTCGAGGTCAGGATATTATTCGTCTAAGAGGTCTGGCTCAGACATCGCACCCTGAGAGCTGTTAAGGGTCCGATGGTGCGTGACTCTGAGGTGCAGGTGGAAAGGACCTCGGTGGTTTGCTCTTGATTTTTGACCCCAACAACTCTTTCACCGGTTCGTTGTTACTGCTAAGCAGTATACCAGCAACCAGACGGGAAATCAATCTTTTGCCATTATTTTTTTCGACATATTTGTTGTTCATATACATTACTCGTATGTTACTACTCACAGTTCTTCTAGAAAGCCGGAATATCAAGGAAGTCCGAATATTCCAAGTCCGAAAAATAGTGGGCTAGTGTAGAACTGTATATTGTTCTCTTCTATTACGATAAAGTATCATCGAGTCAAAAAGAACGACAACACTACAGGAACCATGGGTACCCCTCAGCCTTTTCGTCACTTCGTCGAGTATACTTTTGGAACCTCTTCTGGTTTAAAATAGTTATCTATTGTCCAGTTGCTTGCCCCTGGTCCGTAAAGTATATCACCTTTGACGGCATACGAAAAGTGGTGCGGGTGGTTGCAGCTTCCGCCATACTTACGGCGGCGTCCGCACATAGCGTGGGCCGCTATAGTAATTCCGAATTTTTCCTGAGGCTGAGACAGCGTTTTTCAGGGAAGCACGGTCTTAAACGTACTCTCCCGTATCAGAAGTCCCGCCTAACATTACTCTGAACTTATACCACCTCCCTAAACGTTCATTTGCAAGCTTTGACGACGCGCAGTATCAAAGGTTGCAGCCTGAATCGTAGCCTCATGCAGAAGGTTTCTTTTATTTTCCTTTTCCAATATTGTTGTTATAATCAGTAACTAACGTTATTCACCAAATACCTTTATATAACCGGCTAATCAACCTCATCATTGTCTTCGCATCTGTGTCATAGATGTAGCTACATTAAGTGTATATTGATTTCGCGTCATAGGTAAGTTTCAAACCAGCGGAATGAGCTTTAATGGTAGCTTTATTTACAGGGTTCTGGCGTAACACTTTTCTATAAGTGGCTAGGGTATTGGAGCCTTATGTCGCTATGTAGCTAGCTAAGGAAGCTTTTCGGAATGCAGGTCTGTATTTTCTGTGTCAAATAGTTATTCAAAGCCTAAAAATGTTGCTTGTACTTATTGGCAGTAATATATTGCCCTATAGCTAGACAAAACAGCTTTTCGGTCTCTCTCTCTTTCTCTGTCTGTCGCTCTGGGAAACAAATTTACAATATCTTGCAAAAGACAGCTGAATGGTTTAAATGGTTTTAAGCTAAAGAAGTATCTGTAGCCCGTCAAACGAGATTTAAGGCTGTCTGTCTTTGGATTTAGGGCAAATTCTTTTTAAAAGCTTTCAAAATACAGCTGAATGGTTTTGTATCTGGGGACCTAAAGCTAACCAACAGCCTATAGTCATCCAAACAGTTTTTCCCGGGCTGGATTCTGGGACTGAAGCCGCACATATTTTCTCAGGCTAAAGTGACCTAAACAGCTGTGAATTTACAGCTAAAATACACTGTGATGTATTATATTCACGTAAAAAGATTATACGAATTATAGTCTGTAAAGGGCAATGCAATAAACTTTAATAGCTGGCTATAGCATATTTTATGCCATTGTGTGAGTGACCACAGGAAACCATAGGCGGCGACAGCTCACCGTATATTTTTTTCTCAAGTGCCCAAAAGCGATATTTGTGTTGGTGCAGAGCAGTGTTAGCGAAAAAATGGAGCCGCCTATTTTGTACCCCGCTCCTGTTTTACTACACAGGGTAAACCTGTCTCAGAAACGCACGCGCGAACTACAACACCGTATAAATAAAACTCCACCATAAATTACTCGACAAAGACGTATGAAATACTAGGGCAATGGGAAATAATGGTTTACAAATATTGTCTCCGAGAGTTCACAAGCACCCTCTCTGACCGATCCCGCTGTTGTGAAACAGACAGCTTCAAAGTCAGTGAAAGCACGCCAACAGAGTTAACGAGTTCCGAGGTACCCGCCCCCATGTACGCCGCGCCGAATTTTACGGCGGGAAAAGTGCGTTGTTTTGCCTTACGAACACTACCTTAAAGCATACCTGTTCAAGCAACCAAGGTTAGCTAGCATAGTTAAGAACATATCAGTAGCTGTATACATGGTGTTAATTTTGGTGGAATTATTAGGCCAGCACGACACGATCATGAGGCAGGTTGACATTTAGCGTCCATGGCCGGGAGCTAAGCCCAGAGTAATTACCGGTGACAGGATAGTTGTACTATCTACACTTTGCTAGTTTGTGGTGGTTTGGCAGGCCTCCTGTGCTGTGCAGGCGATGCTGCAGCGAATGAGTCAAAACTGGTCCCCCGGGTACCTCACTCATTCAAGTTTCTATCTGTTTGCTTTCTTGACTAAATCTGATTAGTGCGGTGCTTTCGCAATCTTGTGAGGTAGGCACCAGCTAATCAACACGATGAAAGCCATTGTTTAGACACTACATGCAGGTACACGCACAAAATGCCCTCACCACATCAAAACCGGCTAGGCGTCAAGTTCAGTTTTGCAAATCCGTCAGGAACAGCCAACAACATGCATAGATTTTGCCTCCTTTCATTACAATCAAAGCAGACCCATCTACACAATAAAAGAATCAGAACATCCAGGAAAACTTCGTAAGATGAAATCTGTAGCCAGATTTTACAATGTAGACTTGATCGACCTGCTGGTCATTTTTTTCTGTTTATATTTGAAATGCATATACTTCAACATAAACTGTAAAAATGCACTCCGGAGAATTCTGTTCTTATTTTTTACACTTGGTATTTTTCGTACGTGGGGCTGATTATACGCGTTTTTCATTTCCTTGCCACTTTTCTCCTATCTTAGACCTAATGTGCACCATCGGAACCTCATACAATAAAACAACAGAATTTGGTTATTTTCTAGATTTTTCACGCAGTGATGCACTTATTTTATCTTATTTTATCTACCATGCATATCATAGTACCATGACCCGTGACGGTGTTTGCATCAATCGTAGCAACATCATGTTTAACCTTCCTTCAAAATTCAGGCAAAATACGTTCGAGAATTTCAGTGCTGCAACAGACAAAAATCAGATTAGTAGACTCTCTGGGATATAGTGCAACATAAGATAAACTATTTGTTTCTCCATAGAGTACAAAACAGAATACAAGTGGGAAGGGCAGAAAAAAAGCTGCATATCAGCTTGAGCACCCTTTACAACCTAAATAAGACAACACAAGTGATGTAGCACGCACAGACAGAACGACTACGTCAATTAAACATTTTTAAACATTACTACCGGTAGTATCAACAATGTACATTACTATAGAAAGCAGCCATATAAACATAAAATCCTATGCAAAACAGAATTGGCAAATCGAGGTAGCGGTAACCAAAAGTACATGTAAATACGTGTAAATGCCCATGTCAGTGGTCACTGGAGAGCAGCAGTGATTCCCGCGGCTAACAAGCACTTTCGCCTTTTTGTTCAGCTGGCTATAATTTTTGGAACATGCCCTGCTGCCTGCGCGGATCGCCTAGATCTCGCACATGAAGCTGCCGCTTGTCCTTTGCTTGACACGTCATCCAGTGCCTCCCGTGGTTGCCTACCATGTGTAACGCTGGAACCCCACTATGCAGAAGCCGGCACGACATCTTCATCATGGCAGGAGGCCCTATAACCTGCTGGAAGCACCAGTTGCCCTTCAGTGCACATTGGGCAGCAGTAGTGATGCCGGCGCCTTAAAATCACTTTTGTCTTTTTTTTCAGGTTGCTCCCGCCCCGTCTCTTTGTACTAAACGCTCAATCTTTTCCTGCTGCTGTTCCCCTGCCCACGTGTTCTTGCCTACAGCGTTGTAGATTGTGTATGTGTTGGGAAAATGATGCTTGTTAGCGGATACGTTTAGCTCAACCCTCGTCCTCCAAAACTTGACCTAAGTCAACGGAACAGTGATGTTCTCGCGGTTATTCAAGAATTAACAAATCACCTAGACGAACGGTATAACGCGTTGATTCTATTCATAAACGAGGTGAAAGCAAATAAAAAGTTGCTCGAGTCCAAAGTGCTAGACATAACAACACGGCTAACGAATCTTGAAAAGCGAGTCGATTTGTTTGATTATTTTCAAGATGTCCTTGTTGTGCAGAAATTAGCAGCAACCGGTGTTAGATGTTAGAACACGTTAGAACACGCCTCCCTACAGGAACGTCTGGATGACGATGAGGTTCAATCTCGCCATAGAAACCTTATTTTCCACGGAATCCAAGATCCTGCTTCTGAAACATGGGCCGATTGCGAAGAAAAAGTGCGGTCAATTCTCACCACAACGTTAAGCTTGGGGCTACGAGACGAGCCAATTGCGCGTACTTACAGGCTGGAAACATTCGCTCCAGAGAGAACTCGGTCATTTGTAGTGCTTTTCACGTCTTTCAAAACTAAAGATTTTGTTTAGTGCCAAAAGGCAAAGTCTTGTGGCTCAGAAACAGCGATTAGCGAGGATTTCTGTAAAGCTACACACACCCCTTAGAAAAAGGTAATCAACTTCTCCAAGGCGAATGTTCGTAATGTTTCCCTAAAATACAATAATGTACTCATTGTCAATAAAATCTACACCAACTGCGCAGTTTCAGACTGCATGTGTTAAGTAAAAACGGACAAAGTGGACCCCTCTTTTTGTCCCAATCGTGATGATCTAGTCATTAGCGGCCGGTCCTCTCCACTTTTATAACTATCCGCAAATTCTAGTTGTAATACCACTATCCCCGAGTGTTCTTTCGTTCTTTGTAATCTCAGAAACGTGAATAACAGCCGCGATGGTTTGTCTTTCTTTGTAAACACATGCCTATCCTATGTCGTAGTTTTAACTGAAATTTGGCTTTCGCCAAATGTTCAGAAGCATGAGATAATACCGTGCGACAAAAATATTTTTTTTAGGTGTGACCGCGGCGCGCACTCCTGCTGCGGCGTCTTGATTGCTGTTCCAGATGAATTCATTTTGTTCGAAATTCCCATTGTATGTTCACTTAAGTAGTGTTTTTTTCGAATTCGGCTGAATCATAAAGACATCATTGTTTGTGCATGTTATCGCCCCCCCCCCCAATATGTGGCATCTGGATTGGCTAATGATTTTTATGACGTCTTAAGTAACTTGCTCGTGAGGTACCTCGCCACGCCAGTATTCATTATGGGTGATTTTACTTTTCTTATACCCCGTAGAACAACTCCCACTTATCACTTGTGTCTGGCTTCACTGAACGCGCTTGTTTTCTCAAAACATGCGCAATAACAATTTAACACAGCTTGTTAGGTTCGACACTCGCATTACAGATGCAAGTTAACAACTTTAAATCCGATCTCGTACAGTCGCTGTCCTTTTTTACCAGGCCTCAGTGATCACGAAGTAATCTTCTTTGACTTGCTTTGTACATCACCACGCCAACAAAAAAGTACAGAACTGATCAGAGACCACAATAGAGCTGATTACGATTCCATTAACTCCGAACTTTCTAGAACTTACGATTTCATTAACGCCATCTTTCTAGAAGGCTTTTTCCAAAGATAAAAAAAAATTAATTGGCTGAAGAAAGGCTTGCGTTCGAGCTAGTGAGTATTCCATAGCGTTCATCTTTAGCGCAGAAATAAACAGGGACACAGAAGACAAGGACGACCGCTTGTCCTTGTCTTCTGTGTCCCTGTATTTTTCTGCGCTGAAGATGAACGTTATAATTGGCTGCTGTTGAGAACTAAAGTGACAGAACTTGTTACCAAGTTCATACCAAAGTGAAATATTGCCAGTAACAACAAATCACACTGGTTTACGCCAACATTGCAACGCTTGCTTAACAAAAGCTCTGGACGACATCAACGTTTGGATGTTAAGGTGTATGAAGCGATAGCGTTACTTCGACTTTCAGGGAGCGTTTTGGAACTAAATTGCTGCATTTGCGATGTATGCTTCACGAGAACTGAAGATCAGCGAAGAGAAGATTAGCAGGGAGAGTGTTTAATCGCTCTGGGTCAGAAGACACTGACACCCTCTATGCTTCTGGGACTAAAGATGTGAGCGTGAAAGAACGTGGATGTCAGGTTTTGGCCAGTGTGAGGTGGAAGGTTGCAGTGGAAGTGTTTCAAAGTATTTATTTTTTATTTTTTTATTTAATTTCTTTGCCGGACTAAGCATTTTTACCGTTTGGCGAGGAGAGAGAGAGAAACGAAGTGGAGATCTTTGTTGCGGGAGAAATACTGGAGGAGATTTGGAGAAGGGGATAAAAAGATGCGACAGAGCTCGAAGGTGTAACTTGAACTCTAGGCAATGGATGCAGCAGGTTCTTCCCTTACGATTCTAATCAACTCACGCTGATCCTGAGATGACGGGCTTGTCAAAGCTGCCTCCATAGTGTGAATGGAGGTATAATGTGTTATATTTGAAATGTGCGCCAGTTAGCATACCCCTATACGTGCCTGGTTTAAGAAGAAGAGGGTAAACGTTTCCCTCAATTTATTGGTTTTTTAAGTTAATCTAAGATATTCCCATCTACAATATTCGCCGATATTTATTGGTAGATACTTGTGTTGATTCATCAACCAAAGAGTTCGCAATTCTTCGACGCTGAGACCCTCTTTCAGCAAGGAGGAAGATCGTGTTTCTACGCGTGCAAGACGTTACCTTTTTTCAGGGAGGGGAGTGCTGTAGTCGTGGTCTAAAGTAGCACGGTGTGTGAGGTCGCGGACCTTCTGGTCGGTGATAGATCTCTTAAAACTCTTGTGCCCGAGTGTCGTAGTGACGTCCTTAACTTTATTCATTATGGAATGGGGAATATGCACATATCGATTAGCTATTCTCCCTACAACGAACAGTCTAATTCCTTTGAGAGTTTATGAGGATGTTATAGTTCTTTTGCCTACTTTGGCTATTGGGATTCTCAAAAGGATGGCTCCAACATCCGCTTCATTGTTCCTGTAGGTAGGACAGTAATTCAGTGACCAAGATTGCCAGAATAGCCGCCTACGACAATTGTTTCCTTCTGCTGTCATAAATCCCGCAGCCGGTGCATACTTTGTTCTCATCCTATTTAACTTTCTTTGAATTACCTTGATCCTGTCACGTTGCCTATCCTTGCGTAGGTTTGGATCCACGTTTCTGGAAAGTTTTTTTTAGCGGAGCCGCTACATCGGTGACCTGACCATGAGAGCGTCCTGTTTTTCATACGACGACCCTGCCCGATTTCGTTTTGCGACCTACGCTTTTGGGGCCCGGCAAGCGATTTGCCTCAGTTTGTCAGTCAGTTGAGCTGTTAATTTGTCTAAGCCTAAAAATTCCGAGGTGGAGGGCTGCCTCATATGCTGTCTTTATGATGGTGTTCACTGGATCTTCTTTGCTGTGGGGAAGTTACAATGGAACGGTATGCTAACTAAAACCCGCCCTGTGATCAAAGGCCGCTTGAGTCTTATTGTTTCATCTCTCCTACTTGCTCTTCTCTTGGTTAGGTGTTTCATAATGTGGCAAGGGCATCAAGTTTATGTTTCTGTTTTTGTGATTGTGAAGCCGGCTGTGCCGCTTGGCACTAGGGCAGGCCGGGCACTCTTACGTGACTGCTCTCTGGGAAGACATCCACACCAATTTTCAGGGTGACTGCTAAATTTGCCGCATGGTGCCTTGCATCGTTTGTCAAACACAGCTTGTGCCGGAAAGAGAACCGCGGGAATATAAAAAATAGTGGGAAAATTCATGTAGTACACTCTCTACATTGGGTTTATTTCAGTTGGTTTCTGTTCATACTGCATGCTTTCCTTGACTTATGAGTTACTTGCGTTAATCCTTTGCCTTCTGCTTAAGTTTGGGTGACCAAATGATTAGCAGGCATCAGTTACGGTGGAAAACACGCCGTGGTGGCTCAGCGGGTAAGGCGTTACGTTACTGAGCCCAACTACGTGGGTTCGATTCATGGCTGCAGCAACAGTTTTCCTGGTAGAAGCAGAAATAAAAAAACCAGTGTGCTGAGGTGTCAGTGCACGTTAAAGGGGTCCTGAAATACCTTCCGCCGATGCGTGGATGTACATGTAACCAAATAAAGCAATGTATTAGCAATCTCCTCCCGCAAAAATTTTGTTGAAGCGATGAGTATTAGCTGAGAAATCGTAAATCAAAAACCGCGTATTATCGTCGCGCCGCGTTTCCTCCTCCTTTCAACTTACTCTCCGCTGTTGACGGCGAGCGAGCCTTCCCTCCCATGATGCTGCGCTCCTCGGCGGTGACGTACTTCCGCTATTGCGCTGCTTACACAGCCGTCTGCTACGGGCAAGCTTTGTTGACACCATGAATCCCGCTCTCCGCTCAAGGCTGGAAAAGCGAACGAAAAATCTGGCCGCATGTGTGCGGCGGCCAGGCCTTGCCCTTTCGCGGTGTACGTTGCTGCAGAACTTTGCCACGGCCGCTGGATGAGAGCGCACGTCAGTGCGCCTTTCATCCAGCGGCCGTGACTTTGCTATCGGCGGCACGCGACTCTTTATCGGCGGCGAACTCGCAGCCGCACGGGGAGGATCCTGCGCTCTGTCCCTTGGATGCACAGCGCACTGTTTATCCAAAAAGCGCCGTATCAGATGTGGCCCCGCTGGTGCCGGGTCTTATTTTGTGGCGGTGGTAATTCCTGGCGGCGGCATGTGAAAAAGACATTTTAAACCGCTACAGAACCCGTGCACAAAACGCCAGTTCAGCTTGGGGCGATGCGTGGTGGAGAGCGGCAACGTTGGCAAAACATGCTTCTCCGCGGCTCTGAGCTTTCTAGTGCTGGAGCGAGCACCATTTCTTTGACAATATCAAACATCGGTTGCCCTAGAAACAAGGCACAAACCGCTCTAGAAGTCAGTTACGGTTGCGTGATCCCGGTTCAGCTTGGGGCCCCACCTCGCGGCATATGGGCACTGCAGGCATACTACTCACTCCAAGTTGGAAGTGCGAGATGCGTTTGGCATTACAGGAGGCGATGGTGTGTGTGTTGTGGACATGCATGGTTGTGGACGCCTTTCTTTCGCAATGAAATGCGACGTTGTGCTTCTGCGTTTGGATAGTGCTTCCCATGGTCTGGATTATCTTTCTCAAGCGGCGTACGACTCAACCTCGCATGGCGTATGTGCAGTGTGCGTGGCTAAAAGCCATCTCGGCTTGTGCGCCAGAGTTAAGTGACTTGCTGTTCGTCCCCGCAAACCGCGCGCGAGGTGAGTGCCGAATTTACGAGGGGCAGGCGGAGGCAACCCATCGTCTGTCAATCGCGGTTCGGACTTGCAACGCATGTTGTGACGTTGTGTTCGTTCGAAACGCATCTCTGGATTGTTTGGAAGTTGAATAAAATGTATGCGTCAAACCCGGGCATTCGGCTCAGGGCGTTCTCTGCGATTGCAAGAAAGAAGTGCCACGGGGCTTCAACGCTTTCTTTATGGAACGTACTCAAGTAAGAGAATATTCATGTCGTGTTATGGCCCTGTTGCATTCAATACAAACGGTTAAGCGTTTGTTTACACTTGTTTCGTTTGTCGTAAAATGTCCAAGCACTCCGGCACTCCGCTGGCAGATCAGCCGGCGAGCCGACGCTCAGCAGACGACTGATCTCGTTGCCGGAAGTGCGTGAAAAAGCCGCCCAATAGCAGGATGTCTAGCTCATGACGAACATCTGGGAATCGATGATGTAGACATGTGAAGATGGCGGCGTCCAAAAACACGAAGGAAAGGGTGAGAAAAAAGCGACAAACTTTGCAACAAAAGTGTGAGCTTTCCGCTGCGCGTAAAAGAGTAATACTTGGCACAGATGATGTTGACGACCCAATCTAACGATTGCGCTAGTCAATTTAGTGTGCTCAAAACGCCTTTCAGGGCCCCTTTAAAGACCCCCGGCTGTGAAAATTATTCTGGAGCCCTTCACTACTGGGCGCCTCGTCGCCTGGGCGTTGCTTGGACACGTGAATGATTGAAAAATAAATTTTTATCTACCGATTGACAGTGCTTTAAAAGTGAGAAGTGTCGAGAACAGGGCCATTTAGTACATATTCATTTTGGTGAGACAGTGCACAAAAACCAAAACTCAAAGAATTGTATTCCTTTGAAATGCAAAAGAAAGTACCTCCGGCAAACAGGACAGTGCCTAATGAGTGCCTGCGCGAACATTAACACATCCTCAAGGGCATGCCCACGTCACATTTATCATCTCATTGCAAAAGTTGCGGCTGCTATCTCTTGTTTAATCGTACCACGGTTTTGGTGACTAACCGAGACAGAATAATAAGGGAGACAGGTGAAAACGTTTTTATAAAAAAAGAACTCAGAAGATTGTATTATTTGCCCGTCCATATCGCTACTCGACTGCTAAGTAGCCTATCTGGACAGATGTTGAATCCGTGGTTATTCTGTGTACACGTGAGATATAGGTCAAGATTGTTATGGTCACACACGCTCTTATATACTTTTTACTGTGTAATAAATATTTTATTTGATAGTCAGCGCTCTTATTGTTGTCCTCTTCTTTCTCCCTAGTTTTCGCGCTCTATTTCAGCACTTTAAATGTGATGGCGCCAGTTTCAGGTACGACTGGTGACTGTATGTGCTGAGCATGCAACTACCGACAAGAACTTGAACGAACTTTACTGCGCAGGCACTGCTACTGCTGGAAATGCGTGTCCTGTCTTCGATCTCCGCCATAGATGATTCTCCTCCTTTCCGCACTTCAGTTGCCGTTGTTTCATTTTCCAGATTCAAGCGAAGACTCGCGTCTTGCTGCCTCAGTCGTCGCTTTCGGGTGGCAGAGATGACTTATTTCCGTGGACGCTTGACGGGCACGGCTGATATCGGACGGCTAGCAGGTACGGAGAACTTGAAAAATGAGCTTAATAACGCTATCGCGTTAAACAAGAAGACTGTTTACCGCAAAGCCACGCGTTCTACGTCTTCTGAAAGAGCGGGGGGTTTATAAAAATGTGGCTGACAAATACGCACGTATGCTGTCTGCGGTAAAACAGTTCTTTTTTCACCACACGTTACCATCAATGCTGGCCAACAACCCGCGCAAATTTTTGCAGCTCGTAAACGGAGCCGATAAAGAACATAATGAACACGGCACCGAAACGAACAAAATTACTCCCATTCAGTATGTTTGTGCCGCCCTCAACAATGCAATTCTTCATTTTTTGTGAACACTACACCGGTTGTATTTCCAGTCATGCCCCGGGGGTTGAAAAGGAGGTTCCCTTCTCCCCTAGTAGTCAGAGTGGTGCTGGCTACCACCCTCAAGCGTCAGATACACTACTAGTAAATATAAATAGCCCAGTAAGTGAAGGAGAACACAGTCGCCCAGATAGCCGAATTGGTAAGGCATTCGAGATCTAATCGAAAGGCGTAGGTTCGGTCCCCACTCTGGGCGAGTGTTTTTCTTTCTTTCTTTCTTCCGTTTATTTAAAAAAAAGTTACCTTCATCACCGTAGTAAAAAAAAGAGCCTAACCACACCCCTATGCCTCCTTTGGCGTTGTAGACTGCCGACCTATCTTTCTGTATTTCCGCAACGAGCCCCTGACTTCCTTACTAGTTATATATATATATATATATATATAAGAGAAGAAAAACTTCGAACAAGGTAAAAGCACGATTGTGGCCTACGTTTCAGCAAAGAGAACTTGCTTTCCTCAGGGCTGCTTTCCACTTTCCACTTGCCCTGAGGAAAGCAAGTTCTCTTTGCTGAAACGTAGGCCACAATCGTGCTTTTACCTTGTTCGAAGTTTTTCTTCTCTTGTGTTCTCTACCATCTTCAAAGTTCTACTACTCCCTATATATATATATATATATGTATGTACGTATATATATATATATATATATATAGTTTGAAAAGATAAAAACTCACACAGAGCGCGAAAGAAATAAGGTTAGGAGAGACAGAGACAAACTAGAAAGACGTACAAAATAAAAATAAGTTTACTGACGTTTCTGGGAGAGGACTCCCTTTCTTCAGAGTATATATATATATATATATATATATATATATATATATATATATATATATATATATATATATATATATATTGCCGCGAACCATACATTGGGTTTGTTTATTTGTGTTTTACTTTTACCGCCCGGCTGCGCCGGTCTGTGTTATCTCTGCGCCAAGGGAAGCGCGTGTTCCATTCTTTCTTTCTGTGCCGCATGTGTTATCTGTCGTGATAGGGAGCGCATTCCGATCTAACGTGAAAAGCCCAGAATAATCTTCTTGGATCTACTATGTTCTCGATGTGAATCGACGTTTCGAGAACCACGCGCGCCGAAAGATAAAAAGCCTGCAGTGCGGACGCCGGGGCATTCGATTCTGCGACGCTCGCCGACGCACGTACGTCACTTTGTTGACCACTGCTTCGCCGCCTCTGTATTCTTGTCAGTTGTTAGGGGAGCACAAGTTCGCTCCAATAAACTCGTTTCTTTTCCAAACAACTGCTTCGTCCTTGGCTACGTGACATCTGGTGGAGGTGCTGTGTACGCACCCTTCATGCCCACTACAACCTCTGGAAGCCGCCAAGCCAGCCCAACAAGAGCCAGCCTCCGCGTGCAAGATTTACCACCCGAGTTCGGTCTACTACCGGAGAAGACGAAGAAGAAAAACGTAGCAACCAGCACCATGCTCAACCAAGCCAATCCTCCTGTCGTTCTGCAGCAGCCACGGGAACCGCCATCATTCCGAGGAGCCCCCGCAGAAGACCCAGAAGAATGGTTGGAGAAACTGGAGCGCGTCCGGAAATTCAACAGGTGGGACGACGCAGAAACGTTCCGGCACGTTTTCTTTTACTTGGAAGATTCGGCTCGCACTTGGTTCGAGAACCACGAGAGCTCCTTGACAAACTGGGCTCAGTTCAAAAGCGAGTTCACTAAGACCTTCACTACCGTCTTGCGGAAAGAAAGAGCCGCCCTTTTGTTGGAAACGCGCACGCAACACCCCAACGAAGGTGTCGTGATCTTCGTTGAGGAGATGAAGCAGCTATTTCGCCGCGCGGACCCCGAAATGACGGAAGAAAAGAAGTTGCGCTTCTTAATGCGCGGAGTGAAGGAGGAACTGTTTGCTGGACTTGTCCGAAATCCGCCCAAAACCGTCGCCGAATTCGTGACCGAAGCCAGCACCATTGAGAAAGCCCTCGAAATGCGTGCTAAGCAGTATGACCGCAACTTTGTTGGCGCGGCCAATGCGAACGACTTTGGCAGCACGCGGATCCCGGCCGACAGCCTACGCGAGACTATCCGCGCAATAGTGAGAGAGGAGCTGCGGAAACTTCTCCCAACGCCGCCGCAGCCCCAAGTCGCTTCCCTCACCGACGTGATTAGAGAAGAAGTGCAACAAGCGTTGGGAACTTCTACGCCATCCGAAGTACCCCGAGAGCCACAAGCTATGACCTACTCTGCGGCTGTTCGTCGACCCCGCCCTGCCCCAACACGCCGTCAAGAGGCCCCGCCGTACCGCCGCCCACTGTCACCCGCCCGACCCCCGGTAGCCCAAAACCAGACGCCGAGGAAGACGGACGTATGGCGAACTCCCGATAATCGTCCTCTGTGCTACCACTGCGGAGAGGCCGACCACATCTACCGTCGCTGCCCATACGAGAGACTCGGACTGCGTGGTTTCTCCGTCGACGCACCACGCCCCCGACCCGGCCAGCGCCCTACTGAGATCGACGAATACCTGTCCAACACGAACCGAGGACCTGCCCGCTTCAACCGCTCGCCGTCGCCCTACCGGTACCAGTCGCCAAACCGCCATAACACCGCTGACTTCTCACATGGAAGGTCCCCGAGCCCACGCGGGGGAAACTAAAAGCAGCAACTTCTGGAGGTGGAGTTGCAGAACGGCGAAAAAACGAAAACCCTCCAACGACGCATGGCCGCACCGAACACCGTACCTGCAGCCCAACGACTCGATCTAACCCGGACGTGACTCCCGAACCCGACAACGACACGACGCGACGCTTACCCGAAACGACAGAGCCTGCCGCTGAGAAGATGACGAGAATGACGACGCATGGTGCCCGCCCGTCAACACGCACAAGCCGAGATACAACGCCCCGACGCACCAGAAACTCCAGGAAAGCGGCGTCCGACGTCCAGCTGTCCATCGACGGCTTTGACGTAGTCGCCCTCATCGACACGGGAGCCGACTACTCGGTAATGAGCGGCTCATTTGCGTCGAAGCTGAAGAAAGTTACGACAACATGGGACGGTCCGCATATACGCACAGCAGGAGGCCATCTCGTAACGCCAAGTGGAACGTGCACATCACGCGTCACCATAGGCGGCACCACGTACCCTGCTGAGTTCGTTATTTTGCCTAACTGCTCCCGCGACGTAATTCTCGGAATGGACTTTTTGACGGACAACGGCGCAATAATTGATCTGCAGACCAAGTCGATAACTTTTTCCTCCGATTACCCCACGACGCCGCAGCCGAACCCCGATCACCGTGCTGCTGTCAGGATCGCCGACGATCGCATCACCCTGCCACCCCGCGCAAGCTTGATGATCGCCGTCTACTGTGAGGATGCTGCTTCTGACATCGACGCTATCGTAGAGAGTGATCGAAGATTGCTTCTCGACCGCGGTGTCTCCGTCGCAAGAGGGATTGCGCACTTTAAGCAACGCCAATCTCACGTTTTGTTCACTAATTTCACCGAAGAGTACCAGCATTTAAACAAGGGAACTGCAATTGCGTTCCTCGAAAATACGCAAGAGGCAAGTGACGTGATCGCGGTCGCCGACTTTGAACGCACACCCGATGACACCTTCAAGCTTCCGCAGCCCTTCGACGTAAATCCGGCGCTACAGCAAGAACAACGGAACAAATTATTGGCTTTGCTGCGTCGCTATAGCGAATGTTTTTCGTCGAGCGCAAAACTACGTCAGACCCCTCTAGCGAAGCACCGAATAATAATCGAAGATGGAGCCCGACCTACCCGACAGTCACCGTACCGCGTCTCGTCACACGAACGGGAAGCCATCCGGACTCAAGTCGACGACATGCTCACCGACGACATTATACAGCCCTCGAAAAGCCCCTGGGCTGCACCCGTCGTACTCGTAAAGAAAAAAGACGGCACATTAAGGTTTTGCGTTGACTACCGGCGACTGAACAAAATCACGAAAAAGGACGTGTACCCCCTCCCCCGAATTGACGACGCCCTCGACCACCTCTGCAACGCGAAGTACTTCTCATCGATGGACCTGAAGACCGGCTACTGGCAAATTGAAGTGGACGAGAGGGACCGAGAGACGACTGCATTTATAACCCCAGACGGCCTATACGAGTTCAAGGTGATGCCGTTTGGGCTGTGCACAGCACCAGCGACGTTTCAAAGAGTCATGGACACTGTGCTAGCTGGCCTTAAGTGGCACACCTGCCTCGTATACCTCGATGACGTAGTGGTATTCGCCCGGACTTTCGACGAACACCTGGCAAGGTTGGAGTCTGTACTCGAGGCCATTCGTACGTCGGGGTTGACGCTGAAGCCTGAAAAGTGCCGTTTCGCATACGGGGAACTCAAGTTCTTGGGCCACGTCGTCAACGCCGCGGGAGTCCTACCTGACCCGGCAAAAACTTCAGCCATTGCGAACTTCCCAAGGCCGAAAGACAAGAAGGGCGTGCGAAGATTTCTCGGGCTGTGCGCATACTACCGGCGCTTCGTCGCAAACTTCGCACGCATTGCAGAGCCACTCACGCGCTTGACGAAAGATAGCACCCCTTTCAGCTGGGAAAACGACCAAGAAAAAGCATTCTGCGAGCTGCAAAAACGCCTGCAAAGCCCTCCCGTGCTCGCTCATTTCGACGAAAATGCCGAAACGGAAATGCACACGGACGCCAGTGATATAGGCTTGGGTGCCGTCCTTGTCCAAAAGCAAAGCGGCTGCGAAAGGGTAATCGCCTATGCCAGCCGTGGTCTGTCGAAGGAGGAGAAAAACTATTCTGCCTCTGAGAAAGAGTGCCTGGCTATTATATGGGCGATTTCAAAGTTTCGCCCATACGTGTACGGAAGGCCATTCAAGGTTGTAACAGACCACCATGCGCTGTGTTGGCTCGCCAATTTGAAGGACCCCTCGGGCCGTCTTGGGCGGTGGAGCTTGCGCCTGCAGGAGTTCGACGTTACAGTCGTTTATAAATCCGGCAGGAAACACTCCGACGCCGACTGCCTGTCCCGCGCCCCCGTCGACCCACCACCACAAGACTCTGATGAAGACAGCGCGTTCTTCGGGATCGTGACGGAGAGCGACCTAGCCGCCCAGCAGCGTGCCGACCCCGACTTACGCGTCATAATCGAGTATCTCGAGGGATGCAACGTTGCCGTTCCTAGGACCTTCAAACGCAGCTTACCAGCATTCAGCCTGAGAAACTCCGTCCTCGTGAAGAAGAATTTCAGCCCCGGAACAAGAGCGAATTACCTTCTCGTCATCCCGGCGGACCTTCGTGACGAAATTTTGGAAGCGTGCCACGACGACCCGTCTTCCGGACATCTGGGCACAGCCCGCACTATTGGAAAAATCAAGGCGAGGTACTACTGGCCCGGCCTTACCTCTGACGTCACCCACTATGTCCGGAGCTGCCGTGACTGCCAGCGACGAAAAACGCCGCCGACAAGACCCGCCGGACTTCTGCAACCGATCGCCGTCCCATCGAGACCATTTCAACAGATTGGAATGGACCTTTTAGGCCCGTTCCCTACGTCACGATCACAGAACAAGTGGATTGTCGTAGCGACAGACTACATGACGCGCTACGCAGAGACCGCCGCTCTTCCGAGGGGGACTGCACAAGAAGTGGCGAAGTTCTTTATAAGCCAAGTTGTGCTGCAACATGGAGCCCCGGAAGTCCTAATCACAGACCGCGGAACGGCATTTACTGCGGAGCTGATGCAAGGAGTATTACGCTACAGCAACACGGATCACCGAAGAACGACGGCGTACCACCCCCAAACGAACGGACTAACAGAACGTCTGAACAAGACAATCGCAGATATGCTGTCAATGTACGTTGACGTTGAACATAAGACTTGGGACGAAGTGCTCCCGTATGTCACGTTTGCGTACAACACGGCTATCCAGGAGACGACGCAGCTGACGCCGTTCGAGCTTGTCTACGGTAGAAGGCCGACCACGATGCTCGACGCCATGCTTCCGCACGTAGAAGACGACGACCTCAACGCCGACGTCCACGGATATCTTCAACGTGCGGAGGAGGCCCGCCAGCTCGCTCGAGTTCGTATAACGGACCAGCAGCTGGTGGATGCGGGCCGCTACAACCTCCGACGCCGAGACGCCGAGTACCAACCAGGGGATCGTGTGTGGGTTTGGACTCCCATTCGACGACGCGGACTCAGTGAAAAGCTCCTGCGACGGTACTTCGGACCGTACCAGATTCTAAGACGTGTTGGGCAATTAACCTACGAAGTGATCCCCGATGGTGATTCCGGAACATCACGACGACGCAAGCGGCCCGAAGTCGTCCACGTGGTTCGCTTAAAGCCTTTCTACGGACGATAACGAATTTTATTTTTATTTTTCGGACTGTCGCTTATGTTAGCATCGGGTCGATGCACTCTTAGAGGGGGGGTAATGCCGCGAACCATACATTGGGTTTGTTTATTTGTGTTTTACTTTTACCGCCCGGCTGCGCCGGTCTGTGTTATCTCTGCGCCAAGGGAAGCGCGTGTTCCATTCTTTCTTTCTGTGCCGCATGTGTTATCTGTCGTGATAGGGAGAGCATTCCGATCTAACGTGAAAAGCCCAGAATAATCTTCTTGGATCTACTATGTTCTCGATGTGAATCGACGTTTCGAGAACCACGCGCGCCGAAAGATAAAAAGCCTGCAGTGCGGACGCCGGGGCATTCGATTCTGCGACGCTCGCCGACGCACGTACGTCACTTTGTTGACCACTGCTTCGCCGCCTCTGTATTCTTGTCAGTTGTTAGGGGAGCACAAGTTCGCTCCAATAAACTCGTTTCTTTTCCAAACAACTGCTTCGTCCTTGGCTACGTGACAATATATATATATATATATATAGGTGAAAACTTGGGTGCAGACACTTGGAAAACTCTGAACAAGGGTTTTATTGTTCCCACCAGTTGCGAAAGGAGTTGCTTCTTCAGGTGTTATTTTAGAATGGACAGAAAAACGCTTATGCACACTTTGCGTCCCAGGGCTTCCCTTTCTCCTCACCCTCGTCAATGAGAGCTCTCGGGGAGAGTAAAAGAGGGGGAGAGTAAAATAAGATGTCGTAACTATAGTACAGAAGGTGAGAAAAAGCAAGAAAAGAGGAAGGGAAAGAGGAAAGTTGTAAATGGAAAGGAGGCACAGAAAACAGACGCATAAAGTTAAACCAATGTGTGTCTACAGAGAAAACGGCGTGCTGCGTCTGCGTGCGGAAATAGAGAGAGATATTCAAAAATTTGGAGAGTCGAAGCTCGAAAGCCTGAACGAAAAGTCTGTGGATGGCAGAGGAGCATGCCAACCTCTGCCTACTGGTGATGAATGGTAAAATAAAACGAAAAAGAGGCATTTGTTAATGGCGGTTTGAGACCGTCGTTAGACAGAGGCAAGAACCACATGGCCGTAGGTGCCCGAAGGAAGCTGATCGGGAAACGAAACATTCGTGGACAGCCTTGAAAAAAAGGATCAGTGAGTCCCCAATGCGCGGAGGGTCATACGGGTCCGTCTGATTGAAATGGTCCAGAAAGTTTGCGTAGAAAACGATTTACGCCTTGGAAAGAACCACAGGCGGGGAAGGATTTATCACCTCACCGCCGCCGGAGGGGCAGTCGCCACGCCAACTGTCCCGCACCGCCACCCGCCTTCCCGCTCCCCCCCCCTTCCCCACCGACCCCCTCGTCTCACAGATGCCGACACAACGCGGTTCCCCTCAGGGGCGAAGGATGTGCTCTACGAACTAAAAAACCCCCACTATGGGATGAATATTCGTTTCGCCCTACCTCAAAACATCTCAGGGTCGTTACGTCAGTTTCGAAAGCAACTCAATCTCCCTTTGTTCTCATTTATTCCTTCGGCAAACGTCCGACATTTATGTATAAAGAAGGATTCTCTTTGTTCCCGCTCGTATGTGCTGCGGAAGTCGGACTGAATTAAGACGGCCTGTATTTTTGCAAACGAGTGACCTGGGAGTCGGAGATGCCTGGACAGCGGAAGGTCGGGGAGGCCCTTCACGTGTTACTTGTGATTATTAAATCTTTTGCGGAAAGATGTTTTTGTTTGGCCGATATATTCCTCCTCACAGACAAGGCAGCGTAGTTTGTAGATTACATTAGGGGTGTCACAGTTGAGGTTGTCTTTGATTTCATATTTAAAGGTTGACCTGGTGGCCTGGACAACGTTAGTGGTCTCCATTTACAGCGTCTCCATTTACAGTTTACAGCGCGGTTTGCCGCATGGCCGGCAGCCTAGAGTTCGCTCAGGTACTTCTGTTTTTGCCCTGACCAAAAGGTCCCTCGAGTGTCTGGCCCGTCTGTACACAGCACGGGGGGGGGGGCGCTGAAAATAGCCGACAAGCGCTCACTCTGCCTTATGATATCAAAATGTCGTCTCAGGATGTTGTTTACTTGGGAAGTTTTGGACGAGTACGTAAGGACCAAGTTAGTCTTATGGTGGGTTTCTTTTAGGCTTTCAGTCAGAATGTTTTTTCTTTGTAAATTGCGTGGTCGGCTAATCGCATCGTCAATAATTTCTTCTGGATATTTTTGACCAATCAGGGCGGTCTTTAGTTCCTCAGCATGTTTTTCGAAATCGTCCCGTCCAGAGCATATCCTGCGGTACCGGTGTGCTTGTGAGTAGGGTATACTTGTTTTACAATGGCGGGGATGGCTGCTGTAGAAGTGAAGGTATCGTTGGCGGGCAGTGGGTTTCCTGTGCAATGTTGTTGGGACTCTCCCTTGGTCCAATATGAGCGTGACATCCCAAAAAATGTATGGTTTCAGTTGATATTTGATAGGTCAGTTTGAATAATGGATGCAGAGAGTTGATTTCTGAGATAAATTCCCTGAGGCTTGCCTCATCATTATTCCAAATGAAGAAGATGTCATCGAGGAATCGTTTATAAATGATAGGATTTGGAGAGCAATTTGCAATGAACTCTGTTTCTAATGACGCAATAAAGATATTGGCGTATGTAGGTGTCATTTTGGTACCCATGTCTGTGCCGTTAATTTTGAGGTAGTCCCAAGCGGCACAGAAAGTGTGCCCCAAGACCGGCCCGTCTATGGCCGCTTTCTGGCATGTCCAGCCAGCATCCAGGTTCTGGCAGCCACTGATCATGCGTTGAACGGCCAACATTCGGCAACCAGCGCTTCTGTATTTTTCAGTCCGCCCGTGTCCGGACGCACAACGGCAGCTAACCGGCTGCTAGATATTCAGTTATCCTACGGCTGCCGATGTTGAGAAAGAGAACGGCCGAAGTACGGCCTTAGGGCATCCGTTTTTTCTTCGGGAAGCGGTAATCGGCCAAAGCACGTCAAGCGACCGGCCACAGAATAGGCGTATTCTTGCGGCAGTTGGTGTTCGAAAGGAGACCGGCCGGAGCGCGGCTGCCATGCATTCGTTGCTTCAACGGTGAACCGCGCGTCCGGCGGTAGAATATTCGTTTTCTTCGGGCAACCAGTGTTATGAAGGAGACCGGCCGACCTACGGCCCCAGAATATACGTTTTTCATTCGGTTAGCTGTCTTCGGCCGAATTACGGCAAGCGAATGGCCACAGAATATTTGGAAACCGGTGCTCAAGAGGAGACCGGCCTACGTAAGGTATCTGGTTATACGTCGTTTTTTCGGCAAACGGCATACAGCCGAACAACGGCACGCGCCTGGGCGCCGAGAATTCATGCACAGATGTGTTTGGAAGGAGACCGACCGGTTTTTTCCTGCGGGGAGAAAAAACCGTTAGGGAGCCGAACGACGGGGACGCGCTTTTCATCCGCTCCGTGTTTCTACGTTTTAAATGAACGAACATTGTTTGTCAAACAGTAATGAGTGTTCTCGGTGAACGGGCAAGGTGCAAGGACTCACTGGACATTAGCAGGAAACCTTTTAGGCCATCGAAATGTCATTTATTGCCACAAGAAGACTGTGCCACACCGACGGGTGAGCTAAGCCTCGCCAGTCATCGCTGCTACCACGCCTCTGCCGCCTGCTTCGTCGACGCATCCGCTCGAGGCTAATCGCCCCCTCAAGAAATGGAGAGCATTGGAGACATCGACACGGCAGAGATGTCCGATCCGAGATGGAGATGGTTCACCAAAACAACTGGCCTTCAAGGGCGTCGAGCAAGCGGCAACCACGCAGGAGCTAAACCGCCACCATGTCAAGGACTCCCCACCAAAGAAAGGCAAGTGCGAGCAAAAGCGCAAGTTATTAGATGCAGAGCATCTGATTCACTCGCCTTGTCCCTCCGGCGTCGTCGTCGTTGTCGTCGGCGTTGTCCACCCCTCCCCCATTCTCCTCGCCGCGCCAGCTGCGCTCTCCGCCACTCACCCCCTCTCCTCTCCCATAGCGAACACTCTCTCGCGAGGGGCATTGGATTGGATTGGATTGGATTGAATTGGATTGGCTTGGCTTGGCTTGGCTTGGATTGGATTGGATTGGATTGGATTAGATTTGGATTGGATTGGATTAAAGTGGATTGTGTTGGATTTTGTTGCGTCATAGCCGCGGCACGTTGCGTCATAGCCGCGGCAGACGCGCTGAGGCCGGCGCCTGTGCAGTACTCTCTCTTCCGCGGTTTCCTCTCCTTCGGGCGCGCTGCGCATATAACCGGTGTGCCGTTATCCGGCGAAGCAACATCCACGCTTGGCTCAAACACCTAGAGTCCACGACGCTTTACAAGTACGCCAACGTCGTCATCGACTGGGACCGGCTTACGCAGTCCCCTCAACGTTATGCGCGCTATAAAACGCGGTCCCTTCGGCGCTCCGCCTATGCGTCGCATCTACACAGGGGTTCCCGCGAGGGGAGGTGGGAGTTTTTCTGCGTACAATTAAACTGCGACAAGCAATGTTGCACTATGTTGTTGGTGATAAACGTAGAAGAGAATCGCTCGTGCATTGGTAGGATCAACTTCATGCCCTGCACTATGTTACTTCATGGGATTTTACGACTGCCTATTTAGAAAAAAATTATTTTAAATTTGCGATAACAGAGTCTTGTCACTGACGAAGCCTAGCTGTTAATTTAGTTCCGATGTTTGAAGGTGAGCTTAGCTACTCCTGGGATATGACTCATTTGGTTAAACATAATCGCCAGCATCCTAGCAAACACGGATTTTGTCAGGATTTTCTTGCTCAACGCAGATTGTTGTGTTCACGCACGATTTCGCTCTTGCAATATATAAGCTCAAAGTGGTTGACTGTATATTCTTGGACTGCAAAAAGCAAATGATGGTGTTCCATATCACCTTCTGCGTAGTACATTTCATCCTATGAGCTGAATGAATCGGTTTTCGCATTGTTATTACTATTGGCCCTATAGCTTTGTTCAAAAGTACTGTGTAGTTTACCGGACTATAGCGAATGAACGTGATTCCGTATACCTGCAGCTTTATTCGAATTTAATGACATCCTGGTGTGCTGATTCAGAAACGTTTTTGGATGTTAAACAGTGTGTTAACGGCACCTTTACAAGAAAACCTTCATGCCAATTGAATACGTATACCGTAAATTATGCTACTGTGACAACGGCCGAGGAATATAAATACCTAGGAGTTTATTTAGGGAGTGGTTAGAGGTGCAATAGGCAGGTTCACACCATAAAAGTTACGGCTGCATATGTTTTTGGCTTTCTGAGACGAAATTTCAGTGAACCTCCACCTAACTGAAACGAACAACCGTATTTCACTCATGTGCGCTCAATCTTGGAGTACGCATGTGTTTTCGTGGATCCCTACAACAAAGAGCTGGTTGATACGCTCGAAAACATACAGAATATCTCAGTGCGATTCGTATTAGGTAATTGGCACGATCAACTTAGCATGAGAGAAAGTAAAAGTAAACTGAAATGGCAGGACGTGAAAGATCACAGACGAAACCACAGGTTGAACTTTTTTCGTAATATCTATCATTTGAAAACTGGAGTAGAAGGGGAGAAGTATGTCCAAGCGCCATTCTACATATCGCAAAGTGGGACCGCTAGCTTAAAGCAAATTATTAACTTTCCTTTAAAGGTGACGCCTTGCGCGATTCATTTTATTTTACATCAATACTGCAGTGTAATTATCTTCCACGTATGATTGCATTAACTGTTTATATTGACGATTTTAAGCGTGTTTTGTAGAATTATTTTGTTATTTTGTTTCATATTTAATGCTTAGTGTTATGTATACTCCCTTCTGTAATGCATGCAAAGGAAAGCAGGCATCAAATAAAAAATAAATAAATAAATAAATAAATAAATAAATAAATAAATAAATAAAACAATGAATAAAGAAATGAATAAAATAAAGAAATAAACAAATAAATAAAAAAATAAATAAATAAACTTCCACAGGCGCAAGTTTGCCTCCGACGGGTTGAGAACCCTACGCATTCAACCATGACCAATAAAATATTTATTGCCCTATTCATTGCAGTATGCATTGTTTCCTGTATGCATGCTACCAATGCTATGTTATTGGTTTGAAACAAATTATGTAACTCTAATTTTACGCCTTTCCTTGCGTGAACACAGAGGGATACAACTGCAGCCACCTGAAGCAGGACGTCATTCGCAACGCGTCTAGAATTTTTTGAACGTAGCATGACACTAGAAGAAAATTAAGTTCTTTTGGTCTATTAAGTGGTGTGGACGTATACTCATGAAAACAACATTAAAATAGATTGAAAATGAAAGTACCTGTTCGCTCCTTCCTAGGATCAGCCCTGCGCAAGATCATCAGAAAAGTTGATCGAGTAGAAAATGTCTTTGCAAGAAAAATGGGCAAAAACTGGACATACTTTTTTGTGAAGGAGTTATATTAAATGCTCCTGAGTGTTTTTGTTGAGAACCAAAACAATTCGTAAAGGCATTCACGCCGGTTTTATATACATCAAAATTGGTCAAGCAACTGTTATAAAAATAGTTTATGTAGTCATAGCATGAAAGTGTTCCGGAATATTGCCCTAAAAGAAAGTGGCTAAAAGCGGCGCAATTTATGTCTGAAATTCAACCCACTAAAGTATGCGCCCTCCGTCCGCCCCCCCCCTCCCCTTCCCCCCCCTTCCCCCCCCTCCTCTTTCCCCGTTTATTACAGGTAAGCCGCCCCACAGAGGATATCAGGACCTGGACAATACATCTATTCAAGCTCTACAAAGAACTGAATATTTTCTGTGCTCGGCAGTAAAAGAGGCACAGCAATTAAAGGAACGACAATTTGTGAGCACTGTTTAATAAATGAATTTTGCTGTCAACTGAGGCTGGTAATTAAGCAAGGCTGCGCTGCAAGCTTGACGGCTGGTGGTTGCGCGCGAGCTCACTTTGATGTGGCTGCATTGGACCCAAAATGCTGGGTTTGTGCCGCTTCTGCACGGCGCGAATGAGTCATGTGCTTGCTTGACATGCAGTGACCGGCCTCAGTACAGTTAACGTACTGTGGCTGAACTCCAATGCCAGTAGCACGGCCCTATTTCCGGTAGCTTTAGTCCGCCTGGAGTCCGACGACCGCATCTCGGCTGTCCTCCGGCGGCCGTATTTCGGCCGTACACGGGTGGCTTTGGAATGGCCGGAGCCCTACGGCTGGAATCTGGCCGTATGACCGTAAGCCGGTCGACTGGCCGACGGACACTGGCCGTTGGACAGCCATGGGATACGGCCGTATACGGCCAAAAGGCCCACATTTGGATATGGGCCGAACATGGCAGCCGGAAAACGGCCGGACAGAAAATCACCGGCCAAAGCACACCGGCCTGTTTTAGGCCGAACAGTCCTGTGCTGCCTGGGTGGCTATTGTCGAATTCAAAGTGATTTTACTCAAGGACGAGGTGGAAGAGGGTTTTCAGTGTTTCAGGGGTTACGTCCAAGAAGAAATTAGAGTCACCGTAGCATGAGACTGCGGCAAGGATGCCATCAGAGTGAGGAATGTTAGTGTACAGGGACGTAACATTTATGGTGACGAGAAAACTGCCCGTTGGGACCTCGAGGCCTGAAACCTCGCGGAGAAAGTGACCTGTATCCTTTACGTATGAGGGGAAAGTCTGCGGGATGTCTTTAATTAGGTGGTCAATGAAACTGGATATTTTTTTCGTTGCCGTTTCATTGCTGGATACAATTGGACGACCAGGATTGTTTTCTTTGTGTATTTTAGGTTAGGAGATAGAAACGTCCTGGCTTAGAATTTTGGGGTAGTATCGCTTCATACATCCGATCGGTTATTTTCCCATGACGCAGCAAGGACTTTAGTGCATCCACAATTTCAGCTTCAAATCGCAATGTTAGGTCGTCTGTGAGCTTGCGGTAGAACGTCTCGTCACCTAGCTGTCGCTGTCCCTCGTTTCAAGGGACACTGAAGTGATATGTAAACATTGCGGGATTACTAGCGCAAATTGTGGTCCGGAGTTCCCAGGCCATGTTTCGACCACTCTGGGCGTGTTTACACGATTTTATGTAGTAGAAAAATTAATTAGAAAATCTTGTCGTCCTCTCTTTACGCTCGCCCATTTTTTGCGGCGTTTTCGTGTGACGTCGGGAGGAGCCGAGCTCGCAATTGGCTGCGCTACTGCACGGCTTCCCGGCCTTCAGACAGAGTCAGTCGGCCCAGCGTTTCGTCCGCCGGCCGCCGACGGGTCGTCGCAATTCGTTCGCTCAGTTGAAACGAAGCCAGAACACCTTTGTGAATGGAAGAATGTGCCGTTTTTTACTTGGTTAGTTTGTACACTGTATCTAACTTCAAGTCAAGGTCGCATCACACAAGCGCTGCACAAGCGCACATGCGACGCTTCGCTGACCGGTACGCCAGTAGGAAAATATAAGGCCTCTTGAAGGCGGGAGAAGAGTCAGCGAAGTCAACATAAATACTAAGGAAATAAAATCAACTGATATTTTTACCGTACAGCGTAACATTACGGTGCGGGAAGCACTTTTTTGCGCTGGGCGAGCACGCACAGCGGCCAGCAGCACAACTACGCATCTGCGAACGCTTTTCCGTCTAAGAAATGCAATTGCTAGACGTGAGATATTGTGGAAACTCGGGGGACGCTTACTGCACGAGCGCAATACAACAAATAGTCACCTAAGCTGCTTGAAATACTAAAACTAAATAAAAGTGTAAACTGGTTATACATTATACCTTATATTTCCAAGGTCGGCAGCGTGCGCCCTTGGCTGAGTGGACTCTGCTTCCGGTAGCGCTAGCGAGCGGACGCAAGATGTCGAGCTCCCCAGTTGGAGGGGTCGTTGCGGCTTCGGGCCGCGGAAACAGGACAACGGAAAACGAAGCACAGGACTACCAGATCATTCTGCCTCAACTGCCATCAGGTCGGTTCGTTTTGAACACAGTATTCTTGCACGCTGACGTCAAAGCGAGGCCTTATCGATAGGAAGATTTTCGAGACGCGCTCGCACGCTTGGAACTGCTCTCCGGCGTGATAGCGTTGGGAGCGTTCCAAATGAATCACGTGTGGGCAGTAACATTCAAGGACGCCGAAAGTGCCAAAAAGTTGGTTGATTTTCGCGACGTAAAAGTAAAAGATCTTCGCTGCATGGTCATCGACCCGAACAACCAGGTGCTGCGAGTGAAAGTGCACTGGGTTCTTTATGGTGTGCCCGACGACATGGTGCGAGGCGCGTTTGCGCCGTACGGCGTAGTGACTGACGTCGCAAGAGACCGATGGCGTGTGTCTGGGTGCGGCGACAAGGGCTCGACAACGCGCCTTGTGTCGCTGAAACTCAAGGCAGGCGTCTCCCCCGACGACGTGCCCCGCCAGCTCCGAATCGCCGGGGACAACGCACTCGTAGTCGTTCCGGGGCGTCTGCCGCTTTGCCTGCGGTGTCAGCGTTATGGACACGTTCGACGGGAGTGTCGTGTTCCGCGCTGCACTCGTTGTCGTCGTTTTGGCCACGAGGCCTCACAGTGCGTGCAAACTTACACCACTGTCGCCGGACCAGTTGGGTGTGACGACAACTCTGAGCACCTCATGGATGAAGCTGAAGTGGAAGAAGTCGCCGCTGGAGGAGGGGGAGACGAGCCAGCGTCGACGCATGAGCTCAAGGACCTGCCGACGTGCAAGTCACCCGCCGTACAGGCTGGCATGGGCCACGGAAAAGATAATGACCGGCCGGGCCTCAACACAGACGACTTATCACTGCTACCAGTGAACCGAGCTGCCCAAGGAGGAGCTATCCTGGAAACCGACCAAGCGGACGGTGGGAAGGAGTCTGACGATGACACCATCGATATGGACACGAGCAAGGACCTCGCTAGCAGCACGTGCGGAAAGCGTGGACGCGAGAGCAACGCCGAAATGACAGAAGGCGACAACGCGGCTTCCGACGAGCCGCCTTGGAAAGCGGTTCTGGGGCGGCGTTCCACACAGAAGCCCAAGCGTAGCGTGCCCCCGGACAGGAGGGAGACAGCGTCGACGCCGGCGAAGACGCCGACGTAGTCGCGCGAGTGGTGTGCGCCGGTGGGCGAGTGAGCCAGCGTCGGTCATCCTTGTGTCTGAGACTCCTGGCCCGTAATGCAGTAGTGTATTCTGCGCTGCTTCTGAATCCACGCCCCGTACCCGTGGTGCTGTCTGTAGTGTATGAGGGGGCAGGACAACGTAAGGATATCGTCGAGGTCGGAACAGGTGCCATAAATTGGTATGGGGCACATGACAGCTTCTATGTCATTTCGACGGCGCATTTGGCTGACTACAGCGGTTCGCTCCTCTTCCTGGCAATAATGAAAGCACCATCCTGTCCACACGCTCATTAATGTGAATGACAACGAATCTCCTTTCAGCACTTAAGGTGGCAACAATCAACGTCAGGGGCCTGTCGTCAAAAAGGAGACAATACCAGCTTAACCGCCTTTTTCTGAAAGACGATATCGACATAATCGCCGTTCAAGAGACGAAAATTGAAAATCAGGAGCAGACGAACCGGATGGTGCAAACTTTCAGAGCAAGATATAACGTTTGCGTGTCCCACTCCGTAGGCGCGTCAGCTGGATGTGAGCTTTTTCTGCGTAATTCTGTGGGAATTTTTGAAGAAAGTGTCGTGTTTGCGAACGCGGTCGCTTTATTGTGTGCGATTTTTCGTTCTCGGAAATGGCATGGAGAGTGATTTCTGTATATGCGCCAAATAAGGAAGTGGATCGCCGCCTTTTTTTGAAAGTTTGAAACTGTATTTAAACTGCGAAAGGCACGTAATATTTCTTGGCGATTTCAACTGCGTCTGTTCGAGCGTTGATAGAGCAAAAAAACCGCCGACGCATGATTTGAGTGCGATGGTTTTAAATAGCCTAGTGCATGAGTTTGGCCTGGAGGACGTCGCGTGTGTTCTGTCGAACATGAATGCACCACAGTACACACATTTTAAGCGTGAAAGTCACGCAAGATTGGACAGAGTTTACGTATCACTGGGTCTTGTGCCTCTGTCCGAGGCCTACTACGTGAAACCGCTGTCCTTCAGCGACCACAGCATGGTGACGTTTACAATAGGTCAGAAGCAAAGAAAAAATTGCCCCCACCTCCCCGAAGGGAATCGTGAGGAAGTGCGAATGCATTTCTTGCGCCGAGAGTACACGGCGTAGTAATTCTGCCATCGCCTTGAGAGGCGCAGTACCGGCGAGGGGGAGCTGTCAGGCGAGGGGAGAGGCGCGCGCCGAGGGTGAGTGCAAACCTAACGGGGGGAGAGGTGCGCCAGCTGCAGAGCATGTGACGTCACGGCGCGAGGAGAGGGGGAGCAGACGCAAAGGCGCCAGCGCGCGGTCACATGGGAGTGTGACGTCACGGCGCGAGGAGCGGTGCGGGGAGCGGCGCGCGCCCGCGCAAACCGCGGTGAGGCGGCGGAGCGCGCGCAGTCACGTGGGGTGTGACGTCGCTGCGCCGTTGCTACGGACGCTCCTCTCCGCTCCTCGCGCCGTTGCTAGGGGAGAAGAGGAGGAGCAATGCGGACGGCGGAAGGTTCGGGGTCACTTATAAAGTGCATTCGCACTTAAAACTCGCTTTAGCTGGGATACCTGGAAATTCAATGTCAAACTACTGAATGATGAACCATTCACAACTGGTGTAAAGAAAAGATTAGAGCAGGCAATCGGAACAGAAAGTGGGTCACTTATCACTGTCTGGGAACAGCTAAAAAGTGACGTTAAGATAAGTGCAATAGAAAGATCGTCCGTCATACGTCATAAAGAAAAGGAGGAAGAAACACAACTACAAAGCCAGTTGCACTTCTTGCCAGGCATTGAGGCTCAACAGCCTGGAACTTTTACAAAAGAAATAAGAGAAGTTAAAAATAAGTTGGAGGTCATTGACATCGAGAAGTACAGGGGTGCCATAGTGCGCGCACGCGCAGAGCGACTCTGGTTGGGCGAAACGCCAACCAAACGTTCCCTGAGTGACGAAAGGGGTTATGCGCAAAATAATGAGATTAAAGCTGAGATTCGATACAATGAGATTCGATACAAATGAGATTCGATACAATAATGTGGTTTCTAGGGACCCTGAAGTCGTGGAGCGCGCGTTTTTTGAACATTATAAGGAACTGCTGGGAACTGAAAAGCAAGGTAGTAAAGATTACGAGCTAACTTACTTGCCGTCAATCCCAAAGTTAAGGGATGATGACAGAGCAAGCATGGAGGCGCCGATCAGTTTGCAGGAGATAAATAACGCCATCGACAAATTATCCATAGGGAAGTCACCGGGGCCAGATGGATTGGGAACCGAGTTTTACAAGTTCTTCAAAGAAGATATAGCAGTAATTTTGTACAGGGTCATAACGGAAGCGTATGAATCCAAGAGAACACCGCCTTCGTTCCGGAATAGTCATATTGTGTTAATTCCTAAAACTGATGATCCTGAAATGCTGTTGGCGGTAGAGTTGTATCGGCCAATCAGCTTAACGAAAGTTGATTACAAAATTTTCATGAAGGTTTTGGCTAGAAGATTGCAAGGAGTAATAAAAACAATTGTTGGAACCCATCAAACATGTGAAATTCAGGGACGATCTATTTTTACCAATATTCATGTCGCAAGAAGTGTATTAGAGTGTTGCGACGCTCTAGGGGGCCACGTGGCGATAATCCAAATTATTTGCAGAAGGCCTTTGACCGTGTTGCGCATAACATTTTTTTTTCAGTGTTAGAACACGTTAACGTAGGATCCGTCATCCTCGAAGGTGTAAAGATGTCGTACACTCAGTGCTCAGCTCGTGTTATTGTAAACAAAAAAGTGGGACGAAGTTTTGATATACTGTCGTCGGTGAAGCAGGGGTGCCCTTTGAGTCCCTTGTTGTTTGCGATTTATCTTGAACCCTTTTGTTTAAAGATTCTTCAAAATGAAAATATACACGGATTCCGTTTGCACTGCAGTGAAGTTAAAATTTTGTCATATGCCGATGACATCGCTGTTTTTTGTAGTGATAGGAAAAGTGTGATGGAGGTGGTGAACGATCTAAAACGATTTTGCGAGTTGTCTGCCAGTGCAGTTAACTGGAACAAGTGCATAGGATTTTGGCACGGTGACTGGCAAAGTAAGCCAGTGTTTTTCGAGAACATGCGTTGGACGACATATCCGGGCAGGTATCTGGGCATCCCCCTTGAAAACTACCAGGATGCTAGAGAGTACTGGGACGGAGAAACTGATGGAGTTAGAGAGAAATTAACACAATGGGGGGGAAGGGATCTGTCGATGTTTGCCCGTGCATCAGTATGTAATGTGTTTGCTGTTGCCAACGTATGGTACGTCCTGCAGGCGATTTGCATGTCAAGAAGGAACATACAAAAGCTGCACAGAGTGTTTGCGGTATTTTTGTGGGGCTCAAGTTGGGAGCGCATGAGTCGAACTAATTTGTTTCGCTCGGTGAAAATTGGTGGATTGGGACTGGCACATTTGTTTATCCGATAAATAGTTTCTAGGTTTATGTTTCTGAGAGAGCAGAGAGATTGCTTTCTACGTTCTGTGGTACATGTCCGACTACGTGATGTCATTCCAGACTATGTAGTTTCAACTTCTGAAATGCGATGTGTACGTGTACGTGGGTTCTTGCGCGAAGTGATGGATGCTTTTAGGATTTTAAGGGTTAGGTTTTCCTCGGAGTATTTGAGTAGTGTACCGCGGAAACGTTTGTACAAAGATATGATTGATGTGTGTCTGCCTGTTCCGGTTTTTCGTCAGTTATATGCAGTGGGTTCAGGAAAAGATGTTCTAAAAAGAGTGAAACGAATGCCAATACGTTCATCTGGTAAATCTTTTTTTCTTCAAACTTCATAGCGGCACGCTTCCCATGAAACCCTGGCTGCAGGAAAAAGGACTATATGTACACACATGGACACTTAGCTGTAGACTATGCCAAGTGCTGGAAACAATTGAGCACATCTTTCTGGACTGTTGGGATGCGGTGTTTCACTGGGACATCCTCCAACGAACCCTGAAAAAGGACTTACCATTAACGCCTTATGGCATTCGCTTTTTGCCCGTAAACAATGATGGAGGCGTGCCCTATGATATGTTCACGGCACGTAGTCTGCATTATATGTGGAAAACTCGCATGGCCGTTCAAAATGCCGAAGAGGATGCTCGCACAGTGCGGGAGTACTTCATTGAAAGCGTTGCTTATATAAGAGAAGTTTATTGAGTCATGCCGGAAGAGCCTGAGTGGTTACCCATTCTGGATATTCTAGAGCAATTTAAGATGTTTTAAGCCACTCCCTTCAGCCGATTGGTGGCTGGAGCTAGTAATTTGTGTACTGAACAGTGCGTGTTGTAATGTCGCCAAGCAGGCAATAAAGAAAAAAAAGAGCCCTTGGCTGAGTTGTTTGGAGCGCTAGGTAGGTCAACGCAAGTGTTTTGCAAGTCACAACTTCGAATCCCCGTGGGTACATGCTTTTTTTTTTTACAAGGTAACTTTTTTGTTTTCCGCCGATGTTTTCTATACTGAGTTCACCTTTTTTTGGGCCGCAACGTTCATTGCTCCACGAACTAGTTCACAGAACGCCCGCAGGCTGGCACTGGCGCGCTAGCGAGTTCTCGTTGGCGTCCTGTTTCCATAAGCACCGACTGCTTGCGGGCAGTGGGCACAGGCCAGAATCAACAGACCCTTGGCCTGGTGTTAACACGCTTTTTACGATACAGGCATGAGTGAGGCAAGCTCCAAATATGGGGGAAAAACGCATGGCATTTGAGCGTCTGCGGGGACGCGGAGGGCGTTCATGCACTGCGTAGGCCTCGGCTAGTGAATGCTACGATTCCAAGCCGTCGAGCGAGGCTTATGTTATGCATTTTACAGCCGCCAACATTGCAGAAGCGCGGTACTACGATTACTGGGATATTGAGAATGCCAATCCAACAACGCCATTGGTTGTGTTTTACAGAACCGAAACCGAAACCGAAACTTGTTTGATTGCTAACCTTGGGCGTCGTCCAATCACAGTGCCCCCTCCTCCTAACGTCACAGCCTTAGTTAGTGTGGCCGCCGCAAACCGCGCATGGTAGTTTTAAGTGCGAATGCACTCTATAAGCGACCCTGAATTCCGGTGACCGCCGTCCGTCCACATAGCAACAGCTGCGGGTGCGCGCGCTCCTCGTCTTCCTTGGCAACGGGGGGAGATGGGCGCGCGCTGCCTGGCCGCTGACATGGCACATACCCACGTGGGGGATCCAGGAATCTCCCCGTCTTCCTTGGCAACGGGGGGAGATGGGCGCGCGCTGCCTGGCCGCTGACATGGCACATACCCACGTGGGGGATTGGCCAGGAATCGGGCGTGAGAAGGGCTAATACACCCGCTTAAAGGAGTACTGACACGAAATTTCACAGCTGAGATCCGCTCTAGCAATCAAGTACAACGACAACACAAATAGGTGTCTGTGAATAAATGCATCTTTCTTTCTTTGTAGTTGTGTGTGTGTGTGTGATCTCTCTTTCGCGAACATTACCGAACCGTGCAAATTCAACTCCTGCATTCGCACTTTCACATTCTTCCCCTCGGGGAAATGCGGGGAAATTTTTTCTTCTTTCGCGCTTTGTAAAATAATTACCGATTTTTCAACCGGATAAACGATGAAAAGTGTGCTAATTTGAGCCAGTCTACGCTTGCAAGCAAAAATGGGAGCTTGACAAATTCACTTCAGTGTCTCTTTAAATAGTCAGTCTTGTTCATAATTACCACAGCCCCCCCCCCCCCCCCCCCCTTTGTCTGCAGGTTTTATTACAATGGCAGTGTATTCACTCAAGCACTTCAGGGCTTCACGCTCGTCACTAGCGAGGTTGCTGCGGATGAGCAACCGTTTTTTGAACTCTTTGATTATGTCATTTTGCACGGCCGAAATGTATAGATTCAAGTGCTTATGCCGTTGCTCATTTGGTGTCCATATTTTGTCTGAAGGGGCAGGAAGTAGTTTTTTGCTTTCAGTTGGACACCCATGAAAGCATTCCCGAAGGCGCAGGTTTCTCGCAAAGTTGTCCAGGTCCTGATAAAGTTCGAATTCATTAACGTTTCCGGACGAATGACAGAAGTTTATGCTCTTTGACAGTAATTTTATTTCCGCTGGAGAGAGCTCCCTACTTGAGATGTTCACAACGTTAGAGTGCGAGTGCTTGCTCTCAGCGGGAGATGGCTGTTTATTTGGGAGGTTCAAAACGTTAGAGAATTTAGGGCTGTTTTTTGAGTCGCATAGAGTCTCTTGTCCTCCCCTGGCCTCCACCCCGGCAACCACCATCAGAGCGCCGTCATCCCCGCGAATGGAAATTTTGTCTCGTTTGCATTTTTTTGCCTGTTTTTTTTCTATAATTTTCTGTTTTTGATCTTCGTATCTTTCCAATTCAGATTGTTCCAGATTAGAGAGAATTGCTTCCTGGCGTTTTACGAGTTCAGCTGATCTGAGTTCCTCGGCCATCCGACTGCTGTGCTTTATAACCAATTTCTTCAGGCTCACGGACGCGTCATTTAAGATCTTTTCCCACTCCTTTCTTTCAGTTTCACTAAACGTAGACATTGAAGGTGACAAGGAATTTAGATAGGAGGCATGTGAGGTAAATTGTACTTTTTTTTCCACAGTTTTACGTCATGATAGGAATGATTTGGACCACCTCACGCCAGAGCGGACCTCACCAGAGCCGCTGCACTGTCAATTTGTCGCCCCTGATGGCCCCGCGCGAGCCGCCTGGGCGTAGCTGAGTCGGACGGCCGGCAGCGCTGCAGGCCCCTCAGCCGCCGCAGCACCCGGCGTGGGGCGTTGCCGGGAATTTCGGCGAGCGCCGCCCACGATTTGGAAGCTCAATTCGTCCTTTTGGGTCTGTGTGGGCATCTGCGGGAGCACAGTAAAGTCCAAAAGTCAGGTGACGGCCGGGGTAGCTGCACAATCTGAGGCGTGGTCTGCCCACTCCCGTGTGAAGCGGGCGGCGTTCCTGAGGAGAAGTTGATTCAGGTGGCTGGTCATTACGGCCACTCCCTCGTCGCTCGGATGGACTCCGTCTGCCGCAAACACACGAACCGATGGCAGCCACTCCATCCCATGGTCGATGAAGTAGACGTTCTGGGTGCGGTGGCAGTACTCCCGAAACAAATCGTTGAGCCGGCAGGCCTCGTTGTTGTAGCGGTGCACGGCTTTTCTGTTGGCACCTCCACGGCGGCGGTTTGGGGTCTGTGGCAGGAGCAGGGTGATGAAGGTCTTCTCAGTGTCCGAGCGTTCACGGCGAATAAACCCCAGTACGTCCCGGTACGAGTGAAACGTGGTCGCTGCCGATCGGTGTCGCTTCATAATGTCGTTTGCGCCGACGTGGAGTACCAACGTGTTCGCTGTCCGGGGATCGAAGTCCAGGAGGGGCCCAATGTCGCCGACGGTTGCATCACGTTGGCAAAAAAACGCCGGTCTTCCGTGCCGGAGGGGGTGAAAATTTGTGAAAAAATGCTTGACTTGGGAGTCGCCGATGACGACAAACTTGGTAGGTGTTTTAGGATATCTCCAGGTCAGGTTCTCCATCGTGGTGCGGGCAGTAGTCATGAGGTAGGTAAAAAGTTCCGGACTACCGTAGCAATAGGTCAAAACTTGGGTGCAGACACTTGGAAAACAGTGAACAATGGTTTTATTGTTCCCAACAGTTGCGAAAAGGGAACCTTTCTTCTTCAGGGGTTATTTTAGGATAGACAGAAAAACGCTTATACACACTTTGCCTCCGAGGGCTTCCCTTTCTCCTCACCCTCGTCAATGAGAGCTCTCGGGGAGAGTAAAAGAGGGGGAGAGTGAGAATAAGATGTCGTAACTATACTACAGAAGGTGGGAAAAAGCAAGAAAAGAGGAATGGAAAGAGGAAAGTTGTAAATGGGAAGGAGGCACAGAAAACAGACGCATAAAGTTAAACCAATGTGTGTCTACAGAGGAAATGGCGTGCTGCGTCTGCGTCCGGAAAGAGAGAGAGAGATACATAAAATTTGGAGAGTCGAAGCTCGAAAGCCAGAACAAAAATCTGTGGATGGCAGAGAAGCATGCCAACCTCTGCCTACTGGTGATGAATGGTAAAAAAGAACGAAAAAGAGGCATTTGTTAATGGCGGTTTGAGACCGTCGTTAGACAGAGACAAGAACCACATGGCCGCAGGTGCCCGAAGGAAGCTCATCTGTGCCCGCACGTCTTTCTGGCTTACATTGCCTCATCATAGAAGGCAGGGGCGAGTTTGAAGAGAAAAATGCAATAACCGTAATGGAAGCCTGCTTACGTGATTGCAAATTAGAAAGCCTAGCGACGTTTATTAAGGACTTCTTTACTGCTGCAAATTCCGTGCCGATTCATTTTCGTACTTCAGTTCAAACTGCTTCACAATGCAACTACTCACATTTGTAGTTAGTGCTTGTCCAGAAACTAATGTCCCTGTACTGCCTGTACATATACTGATTTACGTGCCTTCCTGCAGGTTGAATTGTCACGTGGAAGGAAGGCGGCTAGCCTATTTTTCACACTGATATCCCTCACGGATAGCACGCTGGTGTAGAACTGGATTCCCATTATGGATCTAAGGTTCGATTCTGAAGGGTACGCTAACATGTTTTTTTTTCTCTTGGTACAATCAAAGTTCAAGGTAAGGACATAAAAATCATTAGCTTAACGAGCTCCACTGTGAATACCCCGGGGTTGTGTGACTATATTTGCGCGCAAATTATACAGATTGGCTGGTAAATTCAGAATCTTGCTCCTCAATAATGAACGTTCAATGTACGTGTGAGCTGCAGGCATGGTAGATATCGCCTTCGGGGATCAAAGTTTGAAGACCATTTTCAAACGGAAATAACCCATTTAAAGAAAAAGCATAATGACCAATTGACCAAAAACAAGCATTTGGAGCTAAAGTCTATACGGAAATAGCGATACTTGAATGGGTTCCAGAGGGGTCTCTGTACCCGCCATGACGGCGAACAATCAGCCAGCCGTTTCATTTTCTTTAATTACTCATGTTTACCTTGTTTTTTGTTATGGTGCAGTCATTTGATTTATGATTCTTATTTCGACCCCTTTCGGAGGTTATAAAAGCGTGCCCCAAAAATAATAAGCCCTAGTTACCACAACACACCACGCCAGCCGTTATTTCGAACGCTCAAAATATTATCATTCGATCTTTTCCGTGAATGCAAGACGACTGTTTGTGTTATTAGTATTGTAAAATACTACAACGTAGTTGATGTTTCCTTATTTTATTCCTCTTCTCGCTCTACAAGAAGTTTCACGTTTGGTGACTTTAACTGGGTACCAAGAAATACCATTTATGGAGAGAGAATAGTGCAATTCGCAGGAATAAAATATGGAATAGTTTTCCCCGCTGATTTGAAAATCGCACAATACTGCGCTGAAACTAACAACAGTTTTTTAGCAAACTATAACTGCTTTTATTCCTTTGGTGGAAAATACGTATTATTTGTACAATTGTACGCTGGTGAATCATGTAAAGTGAGCATTTTTTGTTTTTTTTTCTCTTCATAAAACCCGTGATAGCTGCCGTGTATTTCGTATTTTAAATGTAATTTTTCTTTAGGTGTCTACAAAGTGTTATGTTTTAACTTAGTGGTTATATGCGCATGTTTAGTTTTGTTTTTCGGTGACCAAATTGCTTCAGGAATGGAAGACTTCTCTACTGGTAAAAGTGTGTGCTACTAATTACATGGACGTTGTTTTTAGAGTGTTTGTTCAGCTATACTTCTATTTTGTGCAGTTGATATTTCACGCTTCTGTGCGATACTTTTGTTATTGGACCCTGCAGTAGCCACAGGCTATGGGTCTAATCAGTGTTTGTAAACTTCACGTGACAAATGGTGATACACGTTCAATGAATGAATGAATGAATTAATGAATGATTCAATCAATCAATCAATCAATCAATCAATCAATCAATCAATCAATCAATCAATCAATCAATCAATCAATCAATCAATCAATCAATCGAAATATCAATAAATAAATCAACCAATCGATCAATCAATCCATCGATCGATCGATAAATCAATCAATCACTCACTCACTCACTCAATCAAACAATCAATCAATCAATCAATCAATCAATCAACACGTATTGGAAAAGGGTATCCCCGAAAGTGCCGTGAATCGAAATGATGAACAGAGTTGCAGTAAGCCGCTATCTATAACACACCCACCGTGTTTCTGCGTGTTTTGCGTCGTGAACATAAAAGGGGCGAAGTGTTTGCTATACATGTGCCAGTCGATATCTCATGGCATTTTTAATGGCCCATAAGTTGTTTGCTTCTGTCGTGAGCAATTGGTCAGAAGGCACAATATTTCTATTTATCGTAATGAAACTGTAAATAACAAACGTTTTGCCATACCGAACATCTTTCTTGATGTTGCAAAGCGCGTAAGTTGAAATTCTTTTGAGTCAATATGCCTCTTGCATTCCTGTGTGCTTTATGCGGCGCCAAAACATCAACCATTTTGAGGTTCTCGATAAAAATATTACATGCACTACTGACGAAACCATATGCTCAGGCACGTGGGATGTCCAATACCCGCGGAATTTTATGCTTCTCTAAGACAAAGACATCGACGCTCGGCTTCTCCGGGATGTTAAAAAGGGCTGTATGTACCTCTTAGTGAATACTCAGAAAAATATATTAACGGTTTCAATGATGCTTTAGCCTTCGAAGCAAATGTTGCTTTTTGTATACTTGTACTCCAAAACAATAAGGCAAATATTTGCCTAGATTTACAAGCTTCCGTGATAATAAAAGGTATAATTTGTAAAAAGTGCAGCAAAGCCAACGTCCCATCCCGTAAAGTCCATTGAGTAATGTGTGGCATACATATAAGATATGGAATTTTCGAACAATGCGGCTGATGTCCACAGGGTTCAATGCCAGAGTACTTTTTAAATAACCGTAGCCGAAGACTCCAATTCAGAACTTCACTTCCGAAGAGTGTCGTCAGATTCAATAGGTCAACACACACCGTCTTTAAGCGCGCTTTCCGTGGTTTGCCAACAACATGGCCACTTTACCAAGTGAACACACTTGTGTAGGTGGAAGCGCTTCGACCTAGCATGCATGACATAGGTGTAGGTTTACCCGAGTATCGTTACAAGCTGACGCTCCGAAAAACTAATATATCGCCTGCTTCTTCAACGACTGGGGTTCCGGCGGGAATTAGGTGTGATTACACTGTACACTGAATCTCCACATTGGTGTTGTGTAGAAACGATGCGGTTTTGTATTGGAAGGTATGCAGTGCTAAAGAAGAAATCACTGCCCTTGTACGGTGTGAAGGAAGAAGTCGGGCGGAGCTGGACGCAGATAAAGTGGAAGAAACAACTCTTAGTAGAAAGTTGGTGTGATCGTGCAGTCATCCTGGCCGTTATTTGCCGAATTTTTTGGAAACAATAGCTACATCAAGCAGAGATGTACAGGTCATTTACCGGAATTCTGGCTTTGCCGCAAGATTATACTTTGTCTAGGCAGCTTTTCTTGACCAGAGTAAAGTTTGGCTCTTCCCTTTAGCTGCCCGCTTTTGAAACCAGGGATTTGGACGACGCACGTGCTGGAGTTCTTTGGGGAGCTCACATTGCTGATCGCGGTGTTTGAAGTACAAAAGGCGAAAGGACACGCGCCCACGATATGTCTTTTGCATACCCGGCACACGATCTGAATGGTCTGTTGGCATCGTTGTGAAACTTAGGGGCCCTCTCTCGGTGGGTTCGGGAACCTCAAACTGTACAGCAGCGCCGGAGAGACAACTAGGATTTATTTAGGACATCTCTTGTAGTTATAGTCTTCAAGGCAGCAGAGCCAAGGCCCAATTATTGCTTTGTTTATTTCTTGTTTTTTCGGGGTTCTGAAGTCTTGCAGGACATATCCAATAAAACTGAAAGGCGGGCTAGTTGGTGAAAATTCATTAATGTAAATTGTGCGCAGAAAAAACAAACTCTTAACGGAAAAGACGTGGAGACGACGCTCCTCTTTGTGTCTTTTACGTTCAGTCCCTATTTTTTGTGCGTTCAAGTTACAGACATGAGGACCTATCCAGTTTTTCTTCTTTACGCCTCATACCTTCAAACAGAGAAACCCTCAAACGAATACCTGTATTCTTTATCCAACTGAAACTGTCCGGTTTTCTAGTTGCCCCAAGACCAAATCGCAATACATCCACTATCCTGTCCTTACTCAGTATCTTTTGGTGCTTGTTTCTGTTTTGCGCATAAAACCACTCTTTGTGCCAACAGAGTGCTTGCGTTTTTATATTGTGAACTACATTAGCAATAACCATATCATAGGCTTTAATACAAAAAATATCATATTTTGGTGTTATGTACTGGGTAAAAGTTTCTTTTTTCGTTACCATATATATGAGATGGTCATTTCCTATATGTGCGAAAAAGGTTGGCATCACTTGATTTGTTTTTCTATTTCGAGCCATGCAATACCCGCACAGTTTTATAAGCGCAATCATTTGTATTAGATAGAGCGCGTTTTTGTTCAATTTATATACCTAAAGAGTCCGCTTTCATAAAGTTGCCCGAAGAAAAGGCCAGTAACTCAATAGAGGGAAGAGATAAGAAATTCTGGTGGAAAGAACGGATTCTAGTAGTGCGGTAAAGGAGCGGTTGGAGGTCAATGAAAGAGGTTTTAGTTCTGCAGTCAACCTAATAGGCTGTTAATTAAGATGATAGTTTTGATGATGATGCTAACTGTATGACATGGCATTCCTTAACAGTTTCATCAAATAGTAATATATCCTGATCTTTTTTTGCTTGATTATGGCGGGGAATAAAAATGCATTGACACACTCAATAAAGTGTACAATCAATAAATCTTGAATTTTTGAAATCGTAAAACGCAAGATGATCAGTTTGGTTCTTCGATCACTTAGGTTAAACGTTTGAAGAATTTTCGTTCCTTCATCGGAAGCGACTCATAAGAGTAGTCCAATCCCGAATACATATTTTTTTGGCAAAGAGACTACATACCTACGTCAAACGTCGGCCGGTACTCCACCCTGCAAAGTGCTATAGTAGAATCAATATATATTGAAAGTTACTTCGCCAATGCATGCGCACCTTACTACCAGAAGCCTGTAGTCAGGCGACAACAGAAACAAAAGAGACAGAAACCACAGGTTTCACGAAATGACTAGTTTCTACCGTAAGAACGACAAGCCATGTGCAAACATGGTCAAAAACAAAGACCGGGCGGATAACGGTACGCGGCTTCGTATGGTAGCGCAATATGAGGTAACTGCCGGTAAGCAAGGTTGCAGAGACTAATTACACTGGAATATCATTCGAATACCCGCTTTTGAGGCTTCATGCAGACGTCCCGAAAACACACAATTTGGTAGGAGAATGTAAATTCCAACCTCTATTCTCAGTGGATACAACATGACATTCCTTGCTCCCGTAGAAGTGCTGGGTTCACTACAAAACGCGAAATCTCTCCAATAAAAGCAAATTGTTTTTTTCTGGGCGGCCCCTTTAAGCCGGTTCATGCCGTCATTGGTACAAATTTTTAAAAGTCCTATTTGGCCTTTTCCAGGCGTCGCTGCGCACAATCTTTAAACTTGGTTTTGTGCCTCTGTAATGGTAGCATGTGTTAGGGAAAACCAATTTATTTAATTGTTTATTATTTATACATACTGCAGCCCTTCTTTGGGCTATTGCAGGTGTGGACATACAAGTGATCAAGTGATAAAATGGCGGGACAAAAAACGCAACCGAATGACACAGATTCGGTTCCGCTGTAATAAACTGACAATTTTGAATGCAGTGACGCATTTTTTTCTCGGCATCTTTTGAAATACCATGAAAACTTGCATTGTTTCTCCGGGATCGGTTTGCCAGGTCATCATGTTTAGCGGTTAGTTGTTCCTCAGTGGTTATGACAGAGTGTAGTTCCTGTTTTAGGCAGCAGGACGCCTCAGAAACAGCCGATGATGCGAAGGTTGATTCAAGAGAAGCCACTAGAGATTACAGGGCATCAAATATAGAATTTACAGATTGATGGAACAGCCTAATTTCAGCTATATCATCTGTCCGTTTTTCTGTCCTGACCGTAACTCGCTCAACATCCCTTTAACAGAAGCCATGCTATCTGTCTCCTCAAGCTTCTCATTGTTAGCCATTGCCAAAAGGTTACAGGCAGAACTGCTACCAGAAACATTATTACTGCCTTTGTTGGCCGAGCTAGACATTGTTTCAGTGGACCTGGGTTGTTTTCTACATCCCCGCTTTGAAGCAGTGGGCAAATGCAGTGGAATGGTTGCGAAAACAAAGAAAAGCACTTCATACCAAGACCATCACAACAATCACATGGGCAAGGAGCCAGCAGGAGAAAGCGATTATAAGAGCGATAGCCATAAACATTTTGGATGTAATTTACCTGCGCAAAGAAAACACGATGAATCAGCATCGTCGAGGCTTCTCTGTTTCCTTGCTCACTGACATGCATTTGCGGCGGTGATGCTTTTATATCCACGGCCAGTGACGTCACGGCATTGAACTTGCCGACAGATGGACGGTGTAGCGAGGCGTTATCAGGGCAGGGGGTGGGTGCCTTCACGGACAGCCCGTCACCATCCTCTGCTGCGGCGATGGGGCAGTCTGTGAGCACGCACGTTGTAGCGTCCACGAGCTGTTCCAACGGTAGAAAATGTATTCCGGCCACCGAAGTTGGAAAGTCGGGCACGGTAGTAGCGAGGAAAATTGAAGCACCTAAGCTGGTGTAGAAGAACTGCGCAAAGAAAACACGATGAATGAGCATCATGGAAGCATCACTCTTCCCTTGCGCACTGCAATGGGCAAGGAAACAGCGGGATAAATGCAATGGGATAAATGATGGGATTAAAGTTTCACCAGTAGATGACGATACATTACGAATCCTTTGTCATATTTTCCCCAAACATGCGAGAAAGGATTCACCCATAAAGGTTTCACTGATGTGGACCATTTATTTGTTAACCTTTAAGGACCCCAATTTTGCTCCTAATGGGAGAATCGCCCCACTATCACTTGTTATAACTACTTTTGAGACATTCTTAAGCGCGACAAATATAAGCAAAAAGCACTTTGATACGTGAAGGGCTGAGCGCGATATTCACAAATATAAGACAGCACATTTTACCTCTTTTTCACTGTTAAGACCAAAATGTTCAAACATTTCGCCTTAGATAGCCCCCGAGCTAGGATACCATTGTAATCGCCGAATTTTAATTCTGCCGTTCTAGCAGCTATTGCTCCGCGTTGATGAGTCCGTCAGTGAGTAAATCAGTCGGGAACTTCTCTTTACAGGTATAGAAATTTAGCAAGTTTAGCCTTTTCTAATCATGTTTATCAGCCTATTAGAAAGTATGGCTCATTTCATTGCCTGTTATTAAAATGGTATAGCTCTAATAGCGTTTCCAGTAATGTTGCGTTTCGACATAAGGATAAGTTTGAAGAACATTTCTTGAAACAAGGCGTACCAGGGGGTTCGTAAACAATTGTATTGTTCTTTTCTATGCTACTCTGATGCTACGCCACTCTGCGCGAAAGAAGGATATGAAGAAAAGGCTGTAAGTGTAGTTAAAAAGGATATAGAAAAAATATCAAGCAAAATTACATTACTGCCCTGCTTCAGGGCATGGAGTTGAATGTTTCCTTAAATCAAGAAAAAGTGGTTGCAGTCCACTGCGTGAAGCGGGGTTAGACAGCGAGGCTGTAAACAACACCCAGATCGATTGCCCATGACACATCACTTGAATCAAAAAACGTTTCTCTGCGAAGAGTGAAGCCAGAGACTATGATTTCGGGGAAAGATCATTGGGCAACCACTTAAACATTACGAATTCTCCCACCGACACACAGGAGGCAGCTTTGACCAGTTCGTTGCCTCAAGATCAGGGCGAGTTGATTCCAAGGGCAAGGGAACGAGCTGCTGCATCCATAGCTTAGGCTTAAATTGTAGCCTTGAGCTCCCCAACATGTGTTTACCCACTTTTCCAAAACTCGCGGTATTTGTTCGGAAACAAGGATTTTCACTCTATCTCTCTCTCTCTTCGCAAAAAGAAAAAAATGTTCAGTACGGCAAACACACTAGCGTATAAACACTTTGAAACATTGGCAATGCTACCATCTCGCGTAAACTGACAAACACCCCACAGCCGCAACCTTTCACAATTACACCTGAAGCCACAGATGCAAAGAGGGCCTCAATATCTTGTGGACCACAAAAATTAAACAATGTTGCCGCTACAGTTTCTTGGCTGACCTTCAGTGTTTGGAAAGGGTAGAATGTTGATGCAGCATTTCTGTTCCAAAACGCTCGCTGGGCATAGAAGCAACGCCATCGCGTCATATATCTTAAGACCCATGCGTAGAAGTGATACGCAACCTGTCGTTTGAATTTAAGCAAGGCACATTTTTCAGGAATATAATAAATAGCCAATCAAAATAGCGCGTGCATTGTTCATTGGAACCTTTTAGTCTGCATTGCCTCCTGCCGTCTTTTGTGTGATTGACTCGTTTGACTGGGCTATCGAACCACTTTTGCTGCTTGGCTTGGCGACAATTTTCAAAGATGTGTCTTTGTACGCGGTGCGGTACCAACATGGGAAAGATTGCAAGCATCCTTTTAATTTCAAATACAAAATAAATTGTTTTAACGATACAAAATAGCTTTGCGTTGACAATCAGCCTCAAGAATTGCCGGCTGGGTATGGCGTGTGACTCATTTGAACAAAAGCGAACTATATTGTTTGCAACCGAACTGGATCGCATTCATAATATGAGCTGCGACAGGGGCGAGGAAAAGAATTTGGGGTGATGTGTGAGCCTGGAGGAGCAGTCACTTGTGAAGGCGCCTAAAAGTTGCTGTTTTTCAGCGACACTTTCGGCCGAACAACCCAACCAGAAATGACCAAGGTTTAAAAACTATACGGGAAGCCGTGATGATACTTCTTGTTAACGGGAAGTAGCGTCACACAGAAGGCACATCGGGGGCCAAGCTTGAACTAAGCGAAAAAAAACGGGTCGTGTCTCTGGTGTCTAACTAACGTCGTTCGGGTATAAGCAGGCAACAGCACAGCAAAAAGTAGTTACCAAACGGGCTACAATATTGCATCACAAAACACGGCCTCTTTAAACTAGGTTCTACCGTATTTTAAAACGCGTCCCAGATAATTACACTTTCTTTAGGCATGGGACATTTGTGTGTCTTAAAGGGGCACTGACACAAAAAGTTTGCATCTTGTTTTTTTTTTTGTTGCGATAAGACGCTAGTGAGCTACTTATAACCAGTAGAAACCTCATTTGTTTCAGCGTGCGACGGTTGTTTAATTAGAGGCATTTTCAATGCGGCCAGTCGCAGTTTCGGTTTCAGCGGGTGCCGCAAAACGATGGATTTTGTATGAACAAAGCTGACCACGTGACCGTCCGAGGGATATCACAGAGCAGAGCCGCCGTAGCACTGTCGAATCCGCATCGACGGCAGTTTCTGCGAATGCCCCCACGTACTGATCTCGTGAGGTGCTTAATGAAAAAGCGACCGTGGAGGTGACGCAGGCGCTGCGAGTGCAAATGCTACCGCGGCTAAAGAACCACGCGCGACGCTGGAGACGGTGGGTGGCAAGACGCTCGCCGGGAGCAGCCGGCCGGTCTGCCTACAGCTGTGTTCGCCTTCGCACTGCGGCGGATATTCGAGTGCCGCTCTCGTAAGCGGTGGAGATGACAATTTTTAATGCAACCCGCCATCGCATCATTAACTCCTTTCTCATGTAAGCCACCATGGTACGGACTTTGCGGCAATTTCGTAGAGCGGTAACAAGCTATCACTCGTGCTACCTGCGCCGGCCTGGTAGCACGGCCTGGTAGCAGTGCCCCTTTAACGCAATACTGTCCGGAAGACTACTTGCTTTGTGCGCTTTCGCTCTTGTTTTTCTCCGTGGCTTGAATGGAGGGTGTGTCGCTGTGTCGGCTGCGTCCAATGGCGCCGGCAGGAGGTAAAAGAGGGGCACTTGCCCCCTTTCCCTACTCTCGCCCTTCCACTCGCGGGCGATGGGTTTGGCCCCCTAACACACAATCCTGTGCGATTCCCATGGCTGTGTCTTTTCTGTAGCATTGAAACCATTGTTCTGCTGGCGTTGCCTGTGACGTGTGTTTTGGTGTCGGTGGCTCTTGTTTGAAAAATACCTGTGCCGTTCTCCTTTTGCGGCTGGCTGCTGGGAAGGTCAGAGCTTCTGGTTGTTCCCGCGTAAACTTGGCATGTCGTTTATGATGATGATTGTGGGGTTTAACGCACCGACGCAACGCAGGCGATGAGGCGCGCCGTAGTGGAGGGCTCCGGGTTAATTTTGACCACCTGGGGATCTTTCACGTGCGCCGAAATCTCGTACACACGGGCGTTTTTGCTTTTCGCCTCCATCAGAAAAGCGGCCGCCGCGGCCGGGAATCGACCCCGCGACCTCGTGCTCAGCAGAGCAAGGCATGTCGTTTATTATGCGTGGAGCGCTTGAATGCTACGTGAGGTCGCTGTTCTCGATAAGAATTAAGCGATCGCATACCATTGTAGCTATGTTCTTCCCCGCTATCTTTTTTCAAACAAGATGCCGTGCTCGCATTTAAAGTTCAGTTGTCGCCCTCAAGGCGTTGAACGAAAACACGTGTGCATTATGAGAGTTATAAGCTGGCGTGATATAAGGTGGGCTGTTAAAAAAACCTCGCCGTTTATGTTTGTTGCATTCAGGTTTCGGAATGTGTTTATTCTCTTCTTGCCGCGTTATAGTAGTTATGATATTTCGTATTCGCAAATTGTTTTCGTGCTGTAGTGCGTCTCTTCAGCCTCAGTGCGGTGAAAAGCAACAGGGTAACCACATGAGGCAATATTGCCGGGCGACACTATAGTAACACACTAGGTTTTTAAAGGGGGAGTGAAGTGAGTGGTTTGTAAACATTGCGGGATTACGAGCGCAAATTTTACCTGTCGTCTGTGGGCCGTGTTTTGACCGTTCTCACTGCGTTTACGCCACTTTATTCACTAGGAAAATCAATTCGAAAATGCTCTTCTCCTCTCAGTATTTTCGCACATTTTCGGTGGCGTTTTGTATGAAGTCACAAAAAATGGCTTGGCTTGACTGTGCTACTGCACGGCTCCACGACCTTTCGATATAGTCACTTGGCACAGCGGTTAGTCCGCCGGCCGCTGACGGCTCGTCGCAATTCGTTCGCTCGGTTTTTATTTTCTATACCGGCAGCGCAAATGCCCGAGTGGTCTGGAGCACAAGATATGTTATTTCGCAAGTCGCAAATTTGAATCCGCGAGAGGACATCCTCAGTTTTTGTAAGTTAATTTTTTTTATTTTCGGCCGTTGTTTTTTATACTGATTTCATCATTTTTGCGCTGAGGCGTTCAGCACTTCACGAGCAAGTTCGCAGAACGTGCGCAGACTGACATTGACGCGCTAGCAAGTTCTCGTTCGCGCGCTGTTGTTTCAAGCACCGACTACTTGCGGGCAGTGGGTACAGGCCACAATGAGCAGACCCTTGGGCTGGGGCGAACACGCTTCTTACGATACACGCTTGAGTGAGAAAAGGTCCAAAGACAGGGGAAAAGCGCATGGCATTTCAGCGTCTGTTCCGACGCGGAGGGAGCTCACCTACCGCGTATGTCTCGGCTAGTGATTGCTACCATTCCAAGCCGTCCTCGTAAGCTTGTCTGACGGATTTCACAGCCGACAACATGGCACAAGCGCGATATGGCGCTTACTGAAATATCTAGAATGCCAGGCAACAATAAAGTCGTATGCCAAGCTTATTGTTTCACAGAAAGGAAACCGAAGCTTGTTTGAATGCTACTCTTCGGCATCGTCCAATCACGTGGCACCTGTACCTGAAGTCACTGCGGTTAGTTGGTGCAGCCACCGCAAACCGCGCATCATAGGTGATCTTTCACAGGACTCTGGTGCTAGTTAGTTGGTTCATGTTCATGAAAAAAACCCCAACAGCGTGAACGAAATAGGACCGCGGAATAGCAACACGCAAAACACAAACGGGCGCTGACTACCAACTGTTTATTTTTCGAGAGTACAAGAAAATATCCTTAAGCGAGCTGCAGATAAAACCGAGAGAAGGATCATAGAAGCCTATTACATCAAAAAGCGAATGCAAATGCATACGCACACCATCTTTGTCACTGTTTGTTGAAGAGATACAAATGTTAGTTGGGTTCATGTAATAAAAAAACATGTTAAGTATGTTTTTCTTTTGATGTACACTATCTTAATATCTTCGAAAAGTTTTGTTTTTGTGTAAATTTGCTTGAATGGTCGAAACGTAAACAGTTTGTAGTCAGCGCCCATTTGTGTTCTACGGGTTTCTTTTCCTCAGTCATGTTTTGTTTGCTCTGTTGGGTTTTTTCCTTCTCTGAGGCTTTATTAAATAAATACCGCCTGATCGCCCTGATAAACGATAAAAAGCGCGTTATTTTAGCTATTTAAGACAGCACAATAGAAAACGGGAACTTGAAAAACTCCCATAGGTGTGCCTTTAAACTGTTTGCGTCGGCGGCAGAGACAAGATCATACACTGCCGTGGGCTCTCCGTCTGTTTCGCTCACTTCTGGCACTTTTTGCCAGCCATAAGTGAGCGGCGGCAAGCGTTCGGAGATAACGGAGTGGCCCCGGGAATATCTTGCCACTTCAACTGCCGCCTGCAATACCAGTTGAACGTAGCATTTGAGTTGCACTTTTCGGGTAGCCCGGCTTTACCTGTTTACTTAGCAATTCACAAATTGGCAATCATAGAACACCTTATCTATCTCCGAGCTGGCAATATGTGTCCCCCTTCCAAATAAAAAAGACAATAGTAGAAGTTTGCGTGTCCTTAACTCAAAATGTAGTTCACCGTCTCATTGTACCTGATCCCTCGTTGTTAGGAAACGACATGTGGGGTTATAAAACCTAGCAGGCGAGACATTTCTGTCTATTGGCATACATTTTTTGGATAAGTAAAATAGACCCAATCTAGAATGACTGCTGTGTTGCCCTGCACTTGGACCTATATTTTCGCCACGTTAATTCATAAGCATTCCTGCTACTGGCACAGTGTGCAGTAGATTTTCAGTGGAGTTTTGGTCTGATTTTGACGAACGAACTAAGTGCTGGTGTCTGAAAGCAGGACATTAAAAATAAACTGCAATACCTGAACTAGGCTTTATTTGAAGGTAATCGTTGATGACTTGGATGATTACTTTCAACATTTTCACGGGTGCGTATTAAGGAGGGATCCAGGTACTGTATGTAGAAGTAAGCTTGCGCCCAACACGTACGTATTACAGGTGCTACAACGTAAGGGTGCTTCCAGCGGCGACGTGGTGGTTGCAGCAAACGGTCGCCTATTCGTTGGGAGACATTCCTACAATACTGCTGTTGAACTAAACATCTTTATCATAAAATATCGGTGCATTATTGAGGAAAATGCTCTTCTTTACAACTTCCCGAATGCTTCATTTGCGCAAGCATATTGTTGGGTGCCTAATAGTGTTGGGTGCCTAATAAATCTTTTCATTGCTCGTGTGGTATTTTTCTTGTTTCAATTTAATTGAAGTTGTTGCTTTTTCTCTTTTTCTCTCACTCTGTAATGTTGAGGTTTTTTTGAAACAGAATTATTTGCAATTCCTGCTATTTTCAGCCATGTTTCTGTGTTAACTAAATGTGCAGTACATGCATAATCAAAACACGACCACAGAGAGCTGGGGTAATACGCTGCTCCTCACCTTCAGTGCCTTCACCCAAAAAAGAACATTTCCTTGAGGAACTTCTGTTGCTGCAAAATCATTACAGTCAGCGCCGATTCTATGAGTTGCTTTGAAACCTAATTTAGGTTTTATGCCTGCCATTGTACAGAAAAATATTTATGCGTACGCTATACATCGAAGCGATATACCTCTAACCAGCCAATGATATTTTAGTGTCTGCGTAAGCAGGAAATTCTACGCCTTTTAATGACTACACTGATAAACATCGCAGGATACTACTGGCTACACACAAACAAACTGCTGGCACCACCAGGGTTCGAGTCGTGGGCACAAAGGACAAGGGGAGCGGCAGCCCGTCGTATTAGCAACCAAGCTACGCCCACACGAGGAGACGGAGTGTCAGAGGGCCGACTTATAACGAGCACTGCGCGGGTCTACCACCTGTTCTCATTTGACGCCCCTGTGTGAAGTGTAAACACCCTCATCTATGACAAGGGCGTTCACGTGGTTTGTCGTTAGCGGCGAACAGAAGGGCATCTCGGGAGGACGGGAGGAGGCGCACTTTGGCGTCGATGCATCGAGGCAACACTGACGGGTAGCAGTGAGGGGGATGACCCGAAGGCTCGTGCGTGCCGCGTTACACTCAACCTACATTCTGTGTTCGGGAAGCCACCACCAGCAAAGCCAATCAATTGTTACCAGCGCATAGCACCCCAAAACGGAGGCCGCTACAGTAACTTCCCAGGAAACCGCGTTACGTGCTGGAGATATCCAGAAGAATTCAGCAATCGACATTGCAGATCTCCAGCAGACGTAAAGTTTGGGTCAAAATTACGTATATTGAACGTGCCTACAACTACAAAGAACCCGACCAAATGACGCGAAAGATAACGTAGAATGCACCTCTCACGGCACTTATCCATGCTGTTTACAGGATATTACCTTAGTGGCGCATCTTATGGATATTGCAGGAGTACGCATGCATGGCGTATATAAATGTCCATTCTACCTTCTTTTGCTGTTTTCGGCACAAACATTGCCCTGTTATATCCCTATCTAGCCTGCGCTTGCATAACATTGTTGAGATGAATCTGTATGTAATAAATTTAAATGCTTAACGCACTAGTTGGGAGCATGGGCAGTCCCATTTGTTAGGTTGCCTACGTGTTGTGGGGACTTATACTTCCATAAAAGGTCTTTGTAGCTATTCAGCACGGTTTGCTGTTACTTGGCACCTGGTTTCTGAAAAAAGTGTTACCATTTTTGAAGTGCTGCATACTGCATGCAGTCTCATATGAGAAGTGCCAAGCTGACCACAGACTCTCGCAGAAGCACACAAAGAACAGCTCCAGACAGGAAAAGTTGAATCGAAAACAATTGGCAGTAAGTAATAGCAAACCAGTCCTGATCAGCACAAGTGGCCTTGACACTAAGGCAACCACACTAAAGTCATCGAATTGTCACACACAGCATGGCTGTACAGGCCTTCTGCAAATAACCTATTACAGAATCAATTCAAATATTAAATTAATTAAAATGACAGTCATGCTTACCTGTCTGTAAGTGCAGCTGGGCAGAAAAAAGCTTTCAAAGCACACATAAACACAAAAGAGTTGATGTAAAACAGTTTATATTGATTTCAAAATTATGTAATACGGTTTCGCAAACAAACCACCTCAATTTTGTTGCCTATCAGCCATAGTTTCAAGGGTACAGATTGCATAACACAAGAATAGTAAAAATTTGCGTGACTATAAATAAGTCACACAAAGCAAAAAGAGTTGTCGAAAATGGGAAAGAAAGGCAAGATATAAACCCAGGATACAAAAACAAGATAGTTATGCAACTTTAAATATCTCACACAAAGTGAAATGTGTGGAAAACAGCACAAGAAACGTGCGGAAGCAAAGGAATGATTGAATGGTGGTTACAAGAACAAGGAAACTTTACGAAACTCTAAACAATGTCTATCGAAATGGTTATGAACACTAAAAAAAGGTGCATATACAGAAATGATTGTGCGGTGGCTACGAGTCGTAGAAATTTACGTGACGAAATCTTTCGCACCTAGTGGAATGGCAGGACAATATTAAAACAAAATAAAACTGTTGAAACAGAAATTATTGAATGTTAGTTAGGAATACAATACAAAGTTATACTATTTGCATATTTTACACAACATGATACGCGTTTGGAACAAAAGAAAAAACAGGGAAACACGGAAATGATTGAATGAGAGTTAGAACAAGACCGGTTTACGTGACTACATAACTAAAACCTAGTGATACGATCAAAGAACCATAACACAAAATAAAAATACTTGAAAGCACAGAAATGACTGAATGGTGGTAAAATGGTGCGTGCCTCTATCCATGAGTGATGAAAGGAATTCCTGCACAGTTTGCGCTGTTCTTTGAAACAGATTGAAACAGAAACCGATTGAAACTGTCATTGAAACAGATAAAGAACTTGGAAAGAAAGAAAGCAAGTGGAGAAAAAATGCCCGTCTGGTGGGATCCGAACCAACGACTTCCAGAATACCAGTGCGGTCAGATTACAACTACGCTACCGGCGGGGCGATTCTCCCCTCTACTTTCTGGGGTATTTATGTTAAGGCATTTTTGTTTCCTGAGCTCGGGGTGGTAGCCAGGGAAACGCAGACTGCTCGGGGTGAAGGGGACTTTCTTATTAACCCCCGGGCCGTGACTCGAGTGTCCACGACTTGTAAAAAGTGGTCGACCAGCGTTCAACCCTCTTAAGCTTCCTATGGACCAAGACTGCCAGAACAAAGGCCCTCGCTATGCATGTAGTGAATCAGAAGGGGAAATGAGGGGCTTGTTGAAAATAAGACAGAAATAAGAGTTGGCAGTCAAGAAAACCTCGAAAACAAAGGAAAGGATCTGGTACGTCATTGAAACCGATAAAAAATTTGGAAAAAAAAGAAAGTGGAGAAAAAATGCCCGCCAGGTGGCATCCGAACCCACGACCTCCTGAATACCGGTGTGGTGCGATAACCACTACGCTACCGGCAGGGCGATTTTCCCCTCCACTTTCTGGGGTTTTTAGGTTAAGGTATTTTTGTTTCCTATGCTTGGGGTGGTAGCCAGCGCCACTCTGACTGCCAACTCTTATTTCTATCTTATTCCCACCTGGCGAGCATTTTTCCTCCTTTTTCTTTTGTTCTAAATTCTTTATCTGTTTCTATGACCTACAATATCCTCTCCTTTGCTTTCTGATGTTTTCTTGACTGCCAACCCTTATATCTGTCTTATTTTCAACGAGCCCATCTTTTCCTATTCTGATTCGCTACATCCATAGCGAGGGCCTCTGTTCTGGCATCTTGGTGCCATAGGGAGCCTAAGAGGGTTCAACGCTGTTCACCCACTCTCGACATATTGCAGACCCCGCACGGGGCACCTTGAGTAATCTTGGTGACGGTGAGTGGCGACACCGCGTACCCCGAGCCCCCATACTTAGGCTGTCACCTACCGTGGTTAGAAGTTGAAAGGTGAAGGGTTAGAAGCTGCGAACAGTGGCCGTCGGAGCCTTGGTCATGCTCCGGCCGATGGGCTCCCTGCCTGTCTACCAGGCAGGGAGCTCCGGGACCTCTTTGACTACAAGGGTAAGGTCAAAGGAGAAAGTACCCCCGTCTCCCTGCTTTACAATGTATCATATGGCATTTTCCAAACCCCCCCACACGTGATCGGCCCCCGAAAAGGGGCCGCACTGAAGTTTCTTTTCCTCCTTTGCAATCGATCTCTCCCCCAAAGCCTGATAATTTCTCGCGGTTTTTGATCATGGATTCTGTTGACAAGACATAGCCCATCACTTCCCAGTCTGTGTTTCTAATCTCCAAATTTCTTGAAAGCCTTATCGGAAAGTCGTACAAGGCTAAGAAACTCACAACGGGAGAAGTTTTGATAGAAGTAGAAAACAAACAACAATCCTCTAACCTCATCAAGCAAACCAGCATGGTAGATGTTGACATCAAGATCACGCCCCATCGCAGCCTCAATAACTGCGAGGGCGTGATCTCTGATCGGGATCTAATGAATGAGACTGAAGCAGATCTGCTCGAGGGCCTCCGAGATCAGGGCGTCGCAGCAGTTAGGCGAATCACCATATGCCACAATGATGAAACAATTCCTACCAAGCACATAATCTTGACACTTGACCGCTCTAACCTTCCTGAGTCGGTCAACGCAGGTTTCTTGAGATATCTAATCCGACCCTACGTGCTGAACCCACGCCGCTGTTTCAATTGTCAGCGGTTTGGGCATGGTACAACCTCTTGTCGTGGTAAATTGACGTGCACAAAATGTGCGGCACATGATCATGTAACTGACAATTGTAAATCCGAGTATTTCACCTGTGCGAACTGCCAGGGACCACACGCTGCCTATTCTAGGAGCTGTGAAAAGTTCAAACAGGAAAAACGGATAATTGCCTTGAAAGTCAACGAAAACATCACCTTCCCAGAGGCGCGGAAGAGGTTCGCCTCTTTCCCCATGGGGAGGTACGCCGACGCAGCTCGCCGGGGGGCGGAGCGGCGTCTGGTTTCGGCGGGGACCCAGTACCGCGAGTCGGACTTGGTCCCGCCGCCGCCCCCCCCTAGGTTGCCTCTTGCAGCCCAACCAGCCTCTGCAACGCTCGCTCACCCAGCAGCGGTTGTGGTGGCAACCTCTTCCGTCGGGACTGGTGCCGCTCCCGTCCCTGCCTCCCCATCCTCCAGTGCGTTGGAGGGTGCCATGGACCCCACGGCCCCCGCACCGGCTCCCATCGCCACCGCACCGCCCATGCCACTTCTGGTGCCTCCGATATCTGCGGCGATGGCGGGTCAAACGAAGGGTCCCCGAAGGGGGGCCAAGTCCGGGGGGCCCGGTTCGACGGGCACACCCAGGACATCAGACGACGAGATGGACGTCGTGCCGTTCTTGCCTGCAACGCAGCGCAAGGAGCGGCCTCCGACGTCCAAGCCTACAGATAGGCCGCCCAAAAAGCCCAATCCAATAGTCACAGCCCCGAAAGACGACACATAAACATACACACTCCAGTAGTTCTCACACTAAATAATGCGAAGAGAAAATATTGTTCAATGGAACTGCAGAGGCCTTCTGAATAATCTTGACGACGTGTATGAGATTCTGCATACCAATCAGCCAAGTGTAATGTGTGTTCAGGAAACACATTTGAATTCTAAACACACAAATTTCTTGAATAGTTACCTGGTACACAGGAAAGACAGGGATGGCTGCACACACTCTTCTGGCGGTGTGGCCATAATCATCCGGAAATCCTTAGCATGCCACCCTGTCACTTTAAACACTATCCTTGAGGCTGTAGCAATACGCTTAATAATGTTTCATAGGTTGATAACGGTATGCTCCATATACATTCCTCCTGATGTTACACTTTTGAGCTCTGACTTCGAGGCGCTGGTTGACCAGCTGCCCAAACCATACATTCAAACAGCCGACCTTAATGCCCACAATTCTCTTTGGGGCTCTTCTCGTACGGATGGCTGGGGTCGCCTGATAGAGAGCTTTCTTACATTCTCTGGAGCATGCCTTTTCATCAATAAACAGCCTACATACCATAACATAGGTCACAGCACACACTCACATCTTGACCTGGCTATTGGCTCTGCAATTCTCTTTCCATGTCTTGAGTGGGGTGTGGGCACGGACCCATATGGTAGTGACCATTTCCCCACTTCATTAACTTATATAGGTACAGGCCCGAGCAGTCCATCTTCCCATAAAAGGTTTAATGAAGCAAGAGCTAACTGGAATACATTTACAGAGACATCCAAACTACACCACACATTCATAAGACACGTACATGTTGAAGAAGCTACCCAACTGCTCACGGCGCACATCCTCGACGCCGCCGAAAAGTCCATTCTCCACGCCTCTGGTGCCCCGCGCTACAAGCGGAGGCCGTGGTGGAATGAGGACTGTAGGCGGGCGCGAGAGGCCCAGAACAAGGTGTGGGGTGTCCTCCGTCGGTACCCCACGTCGGGAAAACTCCTCTTGTTCAAACGGGACAAGGCATTCGGAAAACGTGTGTGCCGTGAGGCAAACAGAGATAGTTGGCGCTCATTCATAACATCTATAAACTCGTACACATACACACGCAAGGTATGGACACGTATACGCAAACTCAAAGGACAACAGACACACAGCCTGCCCCTGGTCAGTACAACAGGGGACACACTGGAACACCAGGCTGACGCACTGGCACAAAACTTCCAACACATGTCCAGTTGAGCACACTACACGAACACTTTCCTGAAGTATAAAGCCTCTTGTGAAAAGAAGTCGCTACACGACAACAACAAATCAATGACTTCTTACAACTCCCTGTTTTCACTACATGAGCTGAGGGCTGCTCTGAGCACGTGTAAACCCTCAGCTCCAGGCCCAGACAACATTACATACACAATGATACAACACCTACACACAGACACACTTGAAGCACTTCTACATCTATATACTAAAATATGGCTTTCGGGGCACATTCCAAAGTCTTGGAGGGAGGCCATTGTAGTGGCTTTCTTGAAGGAGTGAAAGGACCCGTCGTCCCCCTCAAGTTACCGTCCAATAGCCCTGACGAGCTGCCTGTGCAAGCTCTTCGAGAAGATGATCAATCGCAGGCTCGTGTACTTCCTCGAGTACAATGGTCTTCTCGAGAGCTGTCAGGCAGGCTTTAGGGTGGGGCGTTCGACGAACGATCAACTGGTTGCACTTGACTCATACATCAAGGATGCCTTCGTGCATAAGCAGTACTACTTAACTGTCTTTTTCGACCTCGAGAAGGCCTACGACCCCGCTTGGCGTTACAGGATCCTTAGTGACCTCAGGTCATTCGGTGTTTCGGGTAATATGTTGAACACCCTTGTTAGTTATTTGTCAGAGAGAACGTTCAGAGTAAGAGTTGGTTGTGCACTTTCAAAGGTTCATGTCCAAGAAAATGGCGTGCCGCAAGGTGGCGTGCTGAGCTGCACTCTCTTTATCGTAAAGATGAACTCTCTTAAAAAGGCACTTGCACCAACAATCTCTTATTCTATGTATGTAGACGACGTGCAAATCTCTTTTAAATCATGTAATATTTCAATATGCGAACGTCAAGTCCAGCTTGGTGTCAAGAAGCTTGCCGTCTGGGCAGACAAGAATGGGTTTAAATTGAATCCTGCAAAAAGCTTATGCGTTGTGTTCTCCAGGAAGCGTGGGGTCCATCCGGACCCAGACATTACTCTGAATGGCGTGTCGCTTCCTGTGAACAAGGAGCACACGTTTTTAGGTGTTGTGTTTGACCAGAAACTCACATTCATTCCACACATCAAGAAACTTAAACCTAAATGTCTGAAAACAATGAATATACTTAAGGTTCTCTCCCATCAATCGTATGGTTCCGATAAAAAACACCTACTACGGCTCTATACTGCTTTGGTTGGGTCTAGTTTAGACTATGGCAGTGTGGTATATGGGTCGGCGACTAAAACAGCGTTGCGAAGGCTTGACCCAGTGCTACACTAGGGGCTGCGGCTTGCGTCGGGTGCTTTTCGCACTAGCCCTTTCGAGAGTCTGTATGCAGAGTTTAATAAGTGGAGCCTTGAGAACCAACGGACGTACATGGACTTACTTTATGCTTTTAAAATTTCATCGCTGAATAACCATCCTTTTTATCCTGTCTTTAACGACACATCCACATCTGTGCTTTTTGTAAATCGCCCATCCGTTCCTCTGCCTTTTTCACTTAGAGTGAGAGAGCGAGCCTCGGATCTGGGCGCTTCGTATTGAGATGTGTACTGATCATTCTTTTCAGACATTTTACCTCCTTGGAAAGTTCGTCCTGTGTCCTCCGACCTTTCTTTTATGAAACTTGACAAAAATCGGGTACCGCGAGCTGCAATACTGCAGCACTTTCTGTTTTTGCAGTTTAAATACATATGAGCAGAATTTTAGAGTGACGCTTTTTAAAACCTCACTATGGTTTCGTGCGCTGCTCATGGTTCAAATTTCAATTCAGGCAGAAGCATGAGCGTGCACACAACAATTTTACAGCAGAAGAGTATGGAATTTTACTGATTGTACGGCACATTCTTGAAAATCAAATTCCCAATTCCATCATCTACACAGATTCTTTGAGTGTTGTTTGCGCTCTGTCATCGCATACGGCCCCCAAGGACCACATAGTTAATCTTGTATTTAACACTATCATGTCTGTGTATGCACAGAAGCATCAGCTGCTCCTCTGCTGGGTCCCAGGACACGCTGGGATCGCTGGGAACGAGTTGGCAGACGAGAGGGCCACTGCTGCTGCACTCAGGAACACTGTAGACATAGCAACCGTACCATATATAGACCTCAAGCCACACATAAGACAACACCTGCGCAGAACATGGCAAACACACTGGGACGAACCGACAGACAACAAACTACATGTAATAAAGCCACACTTGGGACGGTACACATCTGACTCGCACAACAGACACACGGAAGTCGCCTTGGGTAGGCTGCGGATAGGGCACACCCATGCGACGCACTCGTATCTGCTGACGGGATCTTCTAGACCCCAGTGCGGCAGGTGCGGAGAGGCCCTATCCGTAGTGCACATACTAATCACATGCAAGGCACTTCACACAACACGACACAAACACTTCAGAGAACTCTACAGACAACATATTCCCCTACATCCATCTCTGTTTCTGGGTGACGAGACCATGTTTTCCGTTAAACGTGTGTTTGAGTACTTGTCAGATGTGAATTTTTTAAACCTCACTTCCTATCACGCATAATCAAATCTGGCCCTATACACCTGCCGTCACCATTGCCGTTAATTGATTTTATTGTTGTTTTGGCTTTAGTAGCCACTTTTTTATTTTAAATACTTTTGTTTGGCGCTCTTTGCCCCAGCTAGCCTTGCGCCAAAAAACTCTAACCATCATCATCATCATCGACATATCGCAGACACTCTAGTCACGGCCGGGGGGTTAAAAAAATGGCCCCGTAAACCCGAGAAGTCGGAGTGGTGCTGGATACCACCCCCAAGTACAGGAAAAGTTGACATTTACATAAATACCCCAGAAAGTGGAAGGGAAAAATATCCCTGCCGGTAGCGTAGTGGTTATCGCACCAGACCGGTATTCTGGAGGTCGTGGGTTCAGATCCCACCTGGCGGGCATTTTTTTCTCCACTTTCTTTCTTTTTTTCTCAATTCTTCATCTTTTTCTATGACCTACCATACCCTCCCCTTTGCTTTCTGATGTTTTCTTGACTGCCAAACATTATCTCTGTCTTATTTTCAACGACCCTCTTTTTTTCTATTCTGAATCGCTACATGTATAGCGAGGGCCTCTGTTCTGGCAGTCTTGGTGCCAAAGGGAGCTTAAAGGGGTGCTGAAATACCTTCCGCCGATGCATGGATGTACATGTAACCAAATAAGACAATGTATTAGCAATCTCCTCCCGCAAGAATTTTGTTAAAGCGATGAGTATTAGCTGAGAAATCGTAAATCAAAAACCGCGCATTATCGTCGTGCCGCGTTTCCTCCTCTGTTCAACTGTTGACAGCGCGCGAGCATTCCCTCCCATGATGCTGCGCTAGTCAGCGGTGACGTACTTCCGCATTACGCTCCTCCGACTGCCGTCTGCTACGGGAAAGTTTTGTTGACACCATGTATTCCGCACTCCGCTCAAGGATGGATAAGCGAACGAAAAATCTGGCCGCATGTGTGCGGTGGCCTGGACTTGCCCTTTCGCAGTGTGCGTTGCTGCAGTGCAGCACGTGACTTTTAATCGGCGGCGAACTCGCAGCCGCTCGGGGTGGATCGTGCGCTCGGTCCCTTTCATGCACCGTGCACTGTTTATCCAAAAAGCGTGTATCATATGTGGCCCCGCTGGTGCCGGGTCTTATTTTGCGGTGGTGGTAATTACTGCCGTCGCCATGTGAAAAAGACATTTTAAACCGATACAGAACCCGTGCACAAAACGCTTCAATCATGTGACCAGTTCAGCTTGGGGCGACGCGTGGTGGAGAGCGGCAACGTTGGCAAAACATGCTCCGGCGCGGCTCTGAGCTTTCTAGCGCTGGAGCGAGCGCCTTTCTTTGACGATCTCAAACATCGGTTGCCTTGGCAACAAGGCACAAACCGCCCCAGAAGTCAGTTACGGTTGCGTGATCCCGGTTCAGCTTGGGACCCCATCTCGCGACATGTGGGCGCTGCAGGCGTACCACTCACTCTCATTAGGAAGTGTGAGATGCGTTTGCCATTACAGGAGGCGATGGTGGGTGTGTTGTGGACGCCTTTAGTTTCGCGATGAAATGCGACGTTGTGCTTCTGCGGGTGGATAGTGCTTCCCATGGTCTGGATTATCTTTCTCGAGCGACGTACGACTCAACCTCGCATGGGGCATGTGCAGTGTTTGTGGCTAAAAGCCATCTCGGCTTGCGCGCCAGAGTTAAGTGACTTGCTGTTCGTCCCCGCAAACCGCGCGCGAGGTGCGTACCGAATTTACGACGGGCAGGAGGAGGCAACCCATCGTCATTCAATCGTGGTTCAGACTTGCAACGCATGTTGTGACGTTGTGTTCGTTCGAAACGCATCTCTGGATTGTTTTGAAGTGGAAAAAAATGTATCCGTCAAACCCGGGCATTCGGCTCAGGGCGTTCTCTGCGATTGCACGAAAAAAGTGCCACGGGGCTTCAACGCTTTCTTTATGGAACGTACTCCGGTAAGAGAATATCTGTGTCGTGTTATGGCCGTGTTGCATCCAATACGAACGGTTAAGCGTTCGTTTACACTTGTTTCGTTTGTCGTAAAATGTTCAAGCATTCCGACACTCCCCTGGCAGATCAGCCAGAGAGTCGACGCTGAGCAGACGACTCATCTCTTTGCCGGAAGTGCGTGAAAAAGCCGCCCAATAGAAGGATGTCTAGCTCATGACGAACATCTGGGAATCGATGATGTAGACATGTGAAGATGGCGGCGTCCAAAAACACGAAGGAAAGGATGAGAAAAAAGCGACAAACTTTGCAACAAAAGTGTAAGCTTTCCGCTGCGAGTAAAAGAGTAATACTTGGCCCAGATGACCTTGACGACCCAATCTAACGATTGCGCTACTTCATTTAGTGTGCTCAAAATGCATTTCAGGCCCCTTAAAGAGGGTTCAAAGCTGGTCGACCACTCTCGACATACCGCAGACACTGGAGTCTCGGCCCGGGGGTTAAAAAGAAGGTCCCCTTCAATCCGAGAAGTCGGAGTGGCGCTGGCTACCACCCCCAAGAACAGGAAAAATTTACATTGACATACATACCCCAGAAAGTAGAGGGGGAAAATTCCCCCGCCGGTAGCGTCGTGGTTATTGCGCCAGACCGGTATTCTGGAGGCCGTGGGTTGGGATCCAACCTGACGGGCAGTTTTTCTCCATTTTCTTTCTTTCGAAATTTTTTACCTGTTTCTATGACCTACCATATCCTCCCCTTTGCCTTCCTGTGTTTTCTTGACTGCCAACCCTTATCTCTGTTTATATATATATATATATATACATATATATATGTATATTTATATGTAGTCTGAAAACATAAAAACTCACACAGAGCGCGAAAAAAATAAGGTTAGTAGAGACAGAGACAAACGAGAAAGACGTAGAAAATAGAAATAAGTTTACTGACGTTTCAGGGAGAGGACTCCCTTTCTTCAGAGATAAAGAATTTGGAAAGAAAAAAAGAAAGTGGAGAAAAAATGCCCGCCAGGTGGGACCGAACCACTCCACTTTCTTTCTTTCTCCATTTTCTCCACTTTCTTTCCAAACTCTTTATCTGTTTCAATGACCTATCACATCCTCCCCCTTGCTTTCCGAGGTTTTCTTGACTGCCAACTCTTATTTGTGAGTTATTTTCAACGAGCCCCTCATTTCCTATTCTGATTCGCTACATGCATAGCGAGGGCCTCTGTTCTGGCAGTCTTGGTGCCATAGGAAGCTTAAAGGAGCCATGAAGAGAAAACACAAGTTTGGTTAATTCGAAAGATTGCCTCGTTAGAACCATAACGACATCATCAATAACATAAACTTCGATCAAATAAGCTACATAATTAGGAAAAAAGGAAATGACCATGCGACCCACCAGCTCATTTTCCGCAACAGAATCTATGATGTCACTCGAGAATGCTCTGCGATTGGCGGAGGCCGGCAAAAGCAAACGCTTGTTAGGCAGGGCTTACAGTTTGCATAGCAAAAATAAATGCCCGTGAAACATACTGCACATTCTTTTTATGACAAAGAATGGTGGAGTAAACGGTTGAAGTTCCGAACGAACACGCAAGCATGTATGTCAATGGGTACGAAACTACCGCCAGCCGAACTCGACATCTCGCCGTCGCCACCGTCGCGCAGACGAATTTTCGGGTTAAAGGCTCTTCGGGGCCAACGAACCATCCCAGCACGCACAGCCGCGACCTTGCTTGGTATCGTAATCCCTTCACAGGAGGTTGGCCGTCATATCGCCAACCAGCAAAGGTAAAAATAGAAACAAGGGGAGTAAGGAACACAGAGCAGCAACGAGATTGTGCCACTCGTCGCACAGGTTTCAGTACGGAGGACGGCTTGGCTTGCTGCTGTCATTACGAGCTCGTTTACAGTTTACAACCATTGAAAACTTCAGTTTGTTCGAGTATTTTACAATGAAATTTCGTTGTTGTGTTTTGAAATGCCCATGTAGTACGGGCAAATCGTCGAGGGAGTGCGACATCCCCGCCGGTGAGATCTCCTTTCATGTGCTGCCCAACGACGAACCTCGGCGAAGCAAGTGGCTACGTTTTGTGAACTTTGCGAACGGAGGAGAAAGAGAGCTAAAGGAAGTACGAGTGTGCTCGCTTCATTTCCGAGGAAGTGATTACGGCAGGGACCCGGACATGCTGGCGCTCGTCGCCGACTTCGTCAAATAGCTGTCAAAGCGCTCTGACCGTGGGGAAAAAAATTGCCGTACACACCACGCATTGACACTCGAATCTTTCTGATCGCAGCAGAAAGCTCGAGCGAACGGCTTTCCAAACACGACACCGGCCAACTGGCATAAGCGATACTGCTACTGAAATTGAAAATACGGCACATACGTACCAGTGTGTATTCGTCCGTCGCTACGGGGCTGACAAGGCAGCGGTGCCGACGGCTGGGCGTTCGTCTGTTGTGGCTATCGCGGAATGGTCGCTTTCCCGTCCACCGCGTATCCCACAACTCTTGCCGCTCGTGCACTTAGAAGCATTGAGCGTTCAAGTGGTGTGAGGTTGTTAAATGCAAGCCCGAGCTCCTCGGCGAGAGTTTTGTTCTCCGGATCAGGCGATTCCATGACTAGGGCTGCGGGTGCACAAGGTTTTACTAGAATTTTTAAATGGCCGCAGTGTCGGTCGACTCCCGCGAGTGGGTGCTATATGGAGTCGACATACTAAGTATCTGTTTCATGGACCGGCTCGTATGACGCCATTGTTCACGTGACGAAATGTGCAATTTTAGCGGGAGATTTAAAATTTGGCTTAAATTGCCTTATTGCTCAGTGAATAAACCATCATTTGCTTCCGGGAAAGCGCTTGGGGTACTATAAAACACCTAATCTTTCGAATAAAACAAACTTTTGTTTTCTCTTCATGGCTCCTTTAAGAGGGTTCAATGCTGGTCGACCCGACCACTCTCGACATGTCGTAGACACTCGAGTCACGGCCCGGGGGTTAAAAAGAAGGTCCCCTTCACCCCCAGTAGTCCGAGTGGCGCTGGCTACCACCCCCAAGCACAGGAAACAACAATACCTAAATATACATACCCCAGAAAGTGGAGGGGAAAATCGCCCCACCGGTAGCGAAGTGGTTATTGCACCAGACCGGTATTCTGGAGGTCATGGGTTCGGATCCCACCTCGCGGGCATTTTTTCTCCCCTTTGTTTCTTTCTTTCCAATTCTTTATATGTTTCAATGACCTACCACATCTTCCCCCTTGCTTTCCGAGGTTTTGTTGACTGCCAATACATATACCCTTCTCCCCGTGTAGTCAGAGTGGCGCTGGCTACCACCCTCAAGCGTCAGATACAATTCTAGTAAATATAAATAGCCCAGAAAGTGAAGGAGAACACAGTCGCCCAGATAGCCGAATTGGTAAGGCATTCGACATGTAATCGAAAGGCGTGGGTTCGGTCCCCACTCTGGGCGCGTGTTTTTCTTTCTTTCTTTCTTCTGTATACTAAAAAAATGTTTACTTCAATAACCGTAGTGGAAAAGAAAAGAGAATAACCACACCCCTATGCCTCCTTTGGGGTTGTAGACTGCTGACCTATCTTTCTGTATTTCCTCAACGAGCCCCTCATTTCCTTACTATATTATTCTGCGAAAGCCTAGCGAGGGTCTCGGTTCTTGCAGCCTTGATGCCTAGGTAGCATAAGAGGGCTTCCCGCCAGTTACCCGCTCATGACAGGCTGTAGACGTTTGAGTCACGCCCCGGGGGTTGAAAAGAAGGTCCCCTTCTCCCCGTGTAGTCAGAGTGGCGCTGGCTACCACCCTCAAGCGTCAGATACAATTCTAGTAAATATAAATAGCCCAGAAAGTGAAGGAGAACACAGTCACCCAGATAGCCGAATTTGTAAGGCATTTGACATGCAATCGAAAGGCGTGGGTTTGGTCCCCACTCTGGGCGCGTGTTTTTCTTTCTTTCTTTCTTCTGTATACTAAAAAAAATGTTTACTTCATTACCCTATACTTCATTACCCTACACCCCTATGCCTCCTTTGGCGTTGTAGACTGCTGACCTATCTTTCTGTATATATATATATATATATATATATATATATATATATATATATATATATATATATATATATATATATATATATATATATATATATATACATATATATATATATTGTGGGCATTGGGGGTGTACTGTTGTGATATTTATGCGTGGAAGCGACATGAACATTGTTATATCCAGTGTGGAACACGGCGGGTCAATCCCTCTGTTCCTTCTACCCATCCAAACCCATCGCCACTGTCATCTGTGTATAACCATCACCATCCCCGGACAGTTCCGTCTTTCGGTGGCCTGTGCTCGGGAGCCTAATTAAAAGAGGTCCTTCAGCACATCGAAGCTCTGTCTCTCAATATTTATATATATATATATATATATATATATATATATATATATATATATATAGCCAGTTGGTACGGCATTCGAGAACTAATCGAAAGGCGTGGGTTCGGGTCCCCACTCTGCGCGCGTGTTTTTCTGTCTTTCTTTCTCACGTAATTAATATAAAAATAATGTAACGTCACTAACGGTAAAAAAATAGTTTAACCATTCCCCTAGGCCATTTTGGCGTTGTAGACTGCCGGAATTTCTTTCTGTATATATATATATATATATATATATATATATATATATATATATATATATATATATATATATATATATATAGTATAAGTAAAGAGTCGGATACAGAGCAAGAACAATAACAAACAATGTTTACTTACGTAGCGGCAACGGGACTTGCCTTCATCAGAGTAAAGTTACATGATTTTGCTGTCACAAACATTTTCAACACATTTCTTATATAGGTTTTCATAAAACTGTGAGAAAGAGCGAAAAATGTTTCGGAAATGGGGAGTGTGCATACAGTCAGGCTACGCCTATGTTACAACATCAACAAACAAACAAGCAAAATAAAAAGGGGGGGAGCGAGAGAGAGAAAAAGGGGTCGTGTTAACAATGGAGCGTTCAAGGTTGCACCATGACGGGTCAACGTATGCCGCGCGGGCTGCAAGTTCAGACAATGGGGGAAACTGGACAACCGCGGTTTGAAAAGAAAGGGAAGAGTATACACTGAGGTATTCAGTGTCTGCTGAGACTGGTTCTGGGGGAAGCGAAGATGGGTGTGCCCCCCGCGGGTCAAGAGAATAGATAGGGGGCACAAAAGAGCATTTCACAGAAGCTAGCAATTGAACAGGAAATAGGTAGGGTCACAAAAGGTTAAACATGAATAGATCACAAAGAGTTAAATATTCTTAGGTGGTGGTGGGAACGAGGCCTCCTTCCCCCGGACAAATGGCATTGTTGAGCCGCATTAGGCTAATAAAGCTGCTGTATTAGGAGAGTTTCTGCGAATTCTCATGGCAAACTCGAGGGTAGGAATAATGAGCATAGTTATAAAAATTATGAAGCCGGTAATTTTAATCGAGGGATAAGCACGTTAATTTTCCGTAACTTTTATTAATTCCAAGCGTGGCTGACCCAAACTTAAAAATGAGATAAGATTCCCGAACCTCGCGGTCGTGGTGCGTTTTGAAGGCGGATTCTAAAATCGTTGCTTTAAGATGTTCAAATGCATGCCCGGGACTGTTCACATGTCTTGACAGGGGCAAATAAGGGCAGCTTTTTGCATGAGAGCGGTGATTATTGAACCGTATTGGGAAGGGCGTTTCAGTTTGGCCGATATATTGATGCCTACAAACAGTGCACTCTAGAAGATATACGACATTAGCGGAGTCACAGTGAAATTTACCTTTTATATTTACGTAGTAGTCTGAAGCCGTGCTGGTGGCGCGCTGAGTAGTGGTCATGTGTGGGCATACTTTACATCGGGGTTTATTGCAGGGCATGCAGCCAGTAGTTGCCGGTCGGTTGATACGAGAGTTAGTAAGAAAGTCACCTAAATTCTTATTACGCCAGTAGACAACGCGTGGTGGTTCGGGGAATATGCTTTTTAAGCGGTCACTTTGCATTAGGATATTGTGATGTTTTTTGAGCACGGTTGACACTCTTGGAGCGGATGATTAGTGGGTTAAAACTAAGTTAGTTTGCGGGTTCCCGTTGGGGGCTTTTTTCTTACAGATTTCGTTACGGTCTAATTGGTTGGCTCGCACAATAGCGTCGTCGATAACTTTTTCCGGGTATTTTTTATTCAGGAGGGCGGTCTTGAGTTCTCGACAGTTTGAGTCAAAGTCGGCTTGGTTTGAGCAAATTCTCCTAAATCGGTGGGCTTGGCTGTAAGGTATTGCTGTCTTGCAGTGTCTGACATAGCTACTTCGGAAGTGCAAATACTGCCGCGTGTCTGTCGGTTTTCTATACAGTTTAGTTTGAAGCCGACCTTGGAAGGTAGTAACGGTGACTTCCAGAAAGTTTACACTGTGTTCCGAATAGGAATGAGCAAGGAAAATACCAGGATGGGCTAGGTTAAATGCCTCAATGAAGGTGAGGAGCTCCGCCTCACCGTGTTGCCAGATCACGAATATGTCATTGTGATGAACTCAGGGTTCGGTGTTAATGAACAACGAGACGAGCACACGGAGTCAATGACGACAGAGGCCACAACATGAAGGTGAAGCGTAGATGCAATATATTGCAGAGAGCGGGAAAGCTGGGATGCGCAGAACGGGACGAAAAAAAAACAAAATAGAGAAATAAAAGAATGAAACACAAAGGGAGAGGAAAGCGTGAATAAGTCCTTCCCTGTCGCAGTTCGGTGGCGATTCGTGAGAGAAAGCACATGCGTGAAGAAAAACACAACAGTCTCACTGATGCAGTCCGTTATGACACGGTTGCGAGTGGCTCGATGGTTCCACGCTGACCGGAATGGAAGGCGAAGCGGCCAGGCGCAGCGAAAACGTCAGGAGAGAGATCCCGGCGCTGTTGCCCGGTGCAGTAGCGGATCCGGCTGGTGACGATGGCCCGGTGCGGTAGCACGGGCGCCGTCGATGGGTGTATTCGCACCTGATGCAGGCGCACCCCGAACGCTCGTCCGCCCAACAGCCCGGTCGCGTTCCTCCTCCGCTTCCTCCTTCTCTGGAGGCGCATACCCATTAGCGAGTGATTGGCCCCGTCTCCTTCCACTGTTTTCTTTTCTGCGCCTGTTTCCTTCCTGGAGCTCATCACATTACCCCCGGCTTTAGAAAGTGTTTTGGGGTGACGCCACACACACACTTTCAGAAGACACCGGTGGGCGAAAGGTGGTGCAAGAAAATAGAATGAAAGCACTGTTCGCACAGTCAACAGATTTCACGAACTGGCCGTACGCATCGCCTGGAGAACACGACACCTTACTGCAGAGACGCCAAAACAAGGTTGAACACTTTGACCTCCGAGCACAGATGCTTATGCTCATTGTGGTCCGTATGTGCGCTATGGGCTTGTCGTTTCCCTTGACACCAGACTTTCAGTTACGCACAGGCCGACAGTAGGCAGCTTTCTTGTAGAAGCGACGCCCGCTTCACATTTCGGATTTCCTGTCTTGCACGGCTCACAGGTCCTAAGAAATCTTCGGACGTCGGCGTAAGCATTGAGCCAATAAAAATTCCGGAGAATTCTTTTAGTCGTTTTAAGGAAGCGATGATGACCTGGTATTCCTTCATGAGCCTTTCTCGTGACCGCGTGTCTGAAAGGATGCGGAATAACAAGTTGCTGAATGAAGCGGCCATATGGTAAAGCGTACCGACGGTACAGCAGCCCCTTTTGCCAAACAAACTTGCAGTGGTTCTCTTTATCGGAAAAGGACTCTGCCGACACCATCTTCATGCATTTGGCCAAAGTCTTGTCCAGCTGCTGCTGTTGGCGCATCTCTTTTCTGGTAACACCGGCGAACATGATGGGACTTGCCGGCCGGTTATGCTGTACTTTCTGAGGGACGTGGCTGGTGTTCTCGTCGGCCGAAGAAGGATGTGCTTCTCCACTGAGCACCGCTGGAGTCGCTGGATGGCTTGGTTGCTTTGGCTTCCATGCGGGGTTAGGTCTGTTCGAGTCCCTAACGCCTGGTACGTTTCCAAGTGTGAGGTCGTACAAGGGATTAGCCATGCATTTGGCCACGACTTTTCCAGTGAAGTAAGGTGTATTCACGTGGATAAAAGCCTCTTCAGGCCTCCTTGTGGTATTCTCCACAAAACGGACGGCTGATGCACGGCCTGTAAGGCAACTATCAGGGACGAGGTCTCGTCGCACGACGACGGCGTTGCTTCCGGTGTCTCTCAGAACGGAAACTTGTTGTCCGTAGATCTCACCGGTTACAACAGGCATACGCCTTGCAGCACTGCTCGTTTGAAGCTGGCATTGCTTTTTACGCTGGGCAAGTGTTGGTGCCAATGTGCCTATATTACCGTGGTGCCGTTGCGTGTTGTCGTGACGACACTTCTCAATAGCGCAAGCCGACACCTGCTTCCTATCAGGAGACTTAGAGCGACAGCGGTCTGCGTGATGGCCTTGTTTTCCGCAATTTTCACAGCGGATGTTGTGGCCTGCAACTCTCCAGTTAGGCGCGCTGTGCCCAGTCTTTCCACATAAAAAGCAGGTGGGAGCTCTCTTGGAAGGCAGGTCTGCTTGCGACTCTTTTATTTCGTCCCTGGTCTTTGCCAAGTTTGTGATAGCTTGTGTTTTCAAGGAAGCGATCGCAAGCTTCTGCCATTTCTTTGGTCGACTTGCAGTCCCTTTCCTTAATGAAAATGGCCAGCTGCAACGAGCAACACTTGGAAAATTGCTCCGCGATCATCTTGTCGCGTAACGCTTCAAACGTCTTGGGAACACCAGCTGTTTCGAGCCATCGGTGAAAATAACCGGAAAGTCGCGTTGCGAACTGAGTTCCGGTTTCGCCGTCCTCAGCTTTCGCCTGGCGGAATTTGTCATTGTACCCTTGAGGGGTAAAACGAAACCGCTGAAAGAGCGCCAGCTTGACTTTTTGGTAGTCGAGAGAATCTTCTGGCGTCATCCTCCCCATGACGGAGAGCGCGTCTCCGGTGAGGCATGTGCTCAATCCGACGGCCCATTTATCTTCCGGCCATTTTTGAGCTGCAGCGACCCTCTCGAACCTTAGAAGGTATGCGTCCAGGTCGTCTCTGCGCGCATCAAATGGGGGGATAAAGTTATGTGGGCTCGTCGACATGACAGGCACGGGGTTATGTTGGGCTGCCACGGAGCCTTCAGCTTGTGGGCTGGTTTGTGCGACTTCCTGCAGCCTTAAGCTGATCCTCAAGCTCTCCTGCTTTGCGCGTTCCAGCTCAGCTGCGGCCTTCAGAGCTTCCCGTTCTGCCGCCCTCTCATCGCGCAACCGATCCTGTTCCGACTTAACCCATTCCCGCAGCTCGGCATCGCGGAGTCCCAGCTCCTTCCCGCTGGCCACTAACTTTTCCACCTCCATGTCGGTTCTCTGTCCTCACGCCTCTTCCACAAGCCTCGTGACCTCTTCGAGATGTTATTGAAGAGGTCCTGTCGCGGACGCCAATTGTGATGAACTCAGGGTTCGGTGTTAATGAACAACGAGACGAGCACACGGAGTCAATGACGACAGAGGCCACAACATGAAGGTGAAGCGTAGATGCAATATGTTGCAGAGAGCGGGAAAGCTGGGATGCGCAGAACGGGACGGAAAAAAAAAACAAAATAGAGAAATAAAAGAATGAAACACAAAGGGAGAGGAAAGCGTGAATAAGTCCTTCCCTGTCGCAGTTCGGTGGCGATTCGTGAGAGAAAGCACATGCGTGAAGAAAAACACAACAGTCTCACTGATGCAGTCCGTTATGACACGGTTGCGAGTGGCTCGATGGTTCCACGCTGACCGGAACGGAAGGCGAAGCCTTCGGCCAGGCGCAGCGAAAACGTCAGGAGAGAGATCCCGGCGCTGTTGCCCGGTGCAGTAGCGGATCCGGCTGGTGACCAAGAGTTGCCTGGCGATGTCCCGGTGCGGTAGCACGGGCGCCGTCGATGGGTGTATTCGCAGCTGATGCAGGCGCACCCCGAACGCTCGTCCGCCCAACAGCCCGGTCGCGTTCCTCCTCGTCGTCCTCCTTCTCTGGAGGCGCATACCCATTAGCGAGTGATTGGCCCCGTCTCCTTCCACTGTTTTCTTTTCTGCGCCTGTTTCCTTCCTGGAGCTCATCACAGTCATCAATATACCTTTTACAGTACATTGGCTTTAAATTTTGGGTGTCAAGAAAGTTTGATTCGAGGTGAGCCATAAAGATATTAGCGTAGTTAGGTCCGATTCGAGTTCCCATTGACGTTCCGCTGACTTGCACGTAATGAACTTGCACGTAACGAACTTAACAATTTTAAGTTCGACTGAGTTCATTACGGTTATGACTGGTTCCTTTGAAGGCGTTGTTTAACATCTAAGCTCTGTTTTAGCATTTAGCCCTGTTTTAGGCATCTAAAAGATATTTTAGTGCATGCTAAAACAGGGCCTTCAAAGCAACCAGTAATAGCTAGCTGCTCCCGCCCCAGATGCAAGACATGCAGGCATCTGCAGACGGACTGCATTGTAAAAAGCACCACCAGTAATTATGTCCACAAGATTAATTGAAGTTTTACGTGCACTTCATCCGACATTGTGTATATGTTGGAATGCTCAATGTGCCACAAACAGTTTATAGGCAAAACGAGTCAACCTATGAGCCCACGTCTTAATGGTCACCGGGCAGATACTCTTAGCAAATCCTCCATAGCTGTAGCGCAGCATTTCAACCAACCAGGCCAAAATTTTGATGACCTTAAGTTGTATATACTTCAGTCAAACTTCAGGTCTCCTAGGGACAGGAAATACCGAGAATCCTATTTAATTCATAAATTAAACTCCATGGAACCTACTGGAATTAATTCGTCTATGGGCAACTTGGAATACTTGCGATATTCACCAAGAATACAGAAATAGGCAATGTCTTGCATATACCCTATCCAAAGACTATTACCGCTCAGTCTGGTCCTTACCTGGTCACCTAATTTTTTTTTCATTCCTTAACGTCTAGCTTAATACTCGCCCGCATCCCTCAAACCTTTGCTTTTGGAATTCAATTTTATTTATTTTAATTCTCTTTTTTTACTCCGCGTGATATTTTGCCCCGTATGTCACTCTACCTTTATCTTTTCGTTTTTGACTTTCAGGACAGGCCTGTTCCAGGAATGTTGCCGCGTGTGACACGTGCCATTTCAGTTGCCGGGTCATTGCTTTTTCTTGTGTGTGTGGGTTTATTTGGTTTCGCTTCCTGTTTTTTTTCTCCTTTTTTCCTTTTTTCCTTTACCTAGTTATTTTCCCCTTTCTCTATCTTTTCTTTTGACCTGATGCTTGCAGATAGTTTCTGATAAGGACCCCACCCTGACAGCCTGGTCTGCTTCCTGCGGTTCTGGGATCCTTTCCGTATGCCCCGCGGCGGGTGAACAAACACCCTCTCATCCTTTCTCTCCAAACGTTCCACGAATATCAAGCACCAGCTGACTTCCGTGTGACCTACTTCGCGGATTAAACTAGACAACCTTCTTTGCCCCTCAATCTCTCACCCGACATACTCCCAAACCAATCCGCTTTCTCATTTTCACTTCCTTCTTTCCTTCTCCCCTCTCATCTGGGGACCTACCCCTATATAAAGCGTGTCAGCCAGGCGAGAGATCGCCCTGACGAAAGCAAGTCTCCTTGCTGAAACGCTGGCAACAATCGTGCTTTTACCTGGTTGAAAGTTTTCTTTTCTTGTGTTCTCTACCTTCTTCAAAAGTTCAACTGCTCCCTATATATATATATATATATATATATATATATATATATATATATATATATATATATATATATATATATATATATATATATATATATATATATATATATACAAGAGAAGAAAAACTTCGAACAAGGTAAAAGCACGATTGTGGCCCACGTTTCAGCAAAGAGAACTTGCTTTCCTCAGGGCCGAATTGGTAAGGCATTCGAGATCTAATCGAAAGGTGTGGGTTTGGTCCCCACTCAGGGCGCGTGTTTTTCTTTCTTTCTTCGCCCTGAGGAAAGCAAGTTCTATTTGCTGAAACGTAGGCCACAATCGTGCTTTTACCTTGTTCGAAGTTTTTCTTCTCTTGTGTTCTCTACCATCTTCAAAGTTCTACTACTCCCTATATATATATATATATATATATATATATATATATATATATATATATAGTAAGGAAATGAGGGGCTCGTTGAGGAAATACAGAAACTTAGGAAACTGACGCTTGAGGGTGGTAGCCCTCAAGCGTCAGATACACTTCTAGTAAATATGAATAGCCCAGAAAGTGAAGAAGAACATAGTCGCCCAGATAGCCGAATTGGTAAGGCATTCGAGATCTAATCGAAAGGCGTGGGTTCGGTCCCCACTCTGGGCGCGTGTTTTTCTTTCTTTCTTTCTTTCTAATATTTAAAAAAAAATGGTAACTTCATTCCCAGGCGGCACAGAAAGTGTGCCCCAAGACCGCCCCGTCTATGGCCGCTTTCTGGCATGTCCGGCCAGCATCCAGGTTCTGGCAGCCACTGATCATGCGTTGAACGGCCAACATTCGGCAACCAGCGCTTCGGTATTTTTCCGTCCGCCCGTGTCCGGACGCACAGCGGCAGCTAACCGGCTGCCAGATATTCAGTTCTCTTACGGCTGCCGATGTTGAGAAAGAGAACGGCCGAAGTACGGCCTTAGGGCATCCGTTTTTTCTTCGGGAAGCGGTAATCGGCCGAAACACGGCAAGCGACCGGCCACAGAATATGCGTATTCTTGCGGCAATTGGTGTTCGAAACGAGACCGGCCGGAGCGCGGCTGCCGTGCATTCGTTGTTTCACCGGTGAACCGCGCGTCCTGCGGTAGAATATTCGTTTTCTTCGGGCAACCAGTGTTATGAAGGATGCCGGCCGACGTACGGCCCCAGAATATATGTTTTTCATTCGGTTAGCTGTCCTCGGCCGAATTACGGCAAGCGAATGGCCGCAGAATATTTGGCAACCGGTGTTCAAGAGCAGACCGGCCTACGTAAGGTATCTGGTTATACGTCATTTTTTCGGCAAACGGCATGCAGCCGAACAACGGCACGCGCCTGGCGCCGAGAATTTATGCACAGACGTGTTTGGAAGGAGACCGACCGTTTTTTTACTGGGGGGAGAAAAAGCCGTTAGGGAGCCGAACGACGGGGACGCGTTTTTCATCCGCTCCGTGTTTCTACGTTTTAAATGAACGAACATCGTTTGTCAAACAGTAATGAGTGTTCTCGGTGAACTGGCAAGGTGCAAGTACTCACTGGACATTAGCAGGGAACCTTTTACGCCATCGAAATGTCATATATTGCCACAAGAAGACTGTGCCACACCGGCGGGTGAGCTAAGCCTCGCCAGTAATCGCCGCTACCACGCCTCTGCCGCCGGCTTCATCGACGCATCAGCTCGAGGCTATTCGCCCCCTCAAGAAATGGAGAGCATTGGAGACATCGGCCCGGCAGAGATGTCCGATCCGAGATGGAGATGGTTCACCAAAATAACTGGCCTTCAAGGGCGTCGAGCAAGCGGCCACGACGCAGGACGCAGAAGCTAAACCGCCACCATGTCAAGGACTCCCCACCAAAGAAAGGCAAGTGCGAGCAAAAGCGCAAGTTATTCTGCTTACAATTAAACTGCGACAAGCAATGTTGCACTATGTTGTTGGTTATAGACGTAGAAGAGACTCGCTCGTGCATTGGTAGGATCAACTTCATGCCCTGCACTATGTTACTTCATGGGATTTTACGACTGCCTATTTAGAAAAAAAAATTATTTTAAATTTGCGATAACAACAGAGCCTTGTCACTGACAAAGCCTAGCTGTTAATTTAGTTCCGATGTTTGAAGGTGAGCTTAGCTACTCTTGGGATATGATTCATTTGGTCAAACATAATCGCCAGCATCGTAGCAAACACGGATTTTGTCAGGATTTTCTTGCTCAACACAGATTGTTGAGTTCACGCACGATTTGGCTCTTGCAATAGATAAGCTTAAATCGTTTGACTATATTCTTGGACTGCAAAAAAGCAGATGATGGTGTTCCATATCACCTTCTGCGTAGTACATTTTATCCTATGAACTCAATGATTCGGTTTTTGCATTGTTATTACTATTGGCCCTATAGCTTTGTTCAAAAGTACTGTGTAGTTTACCGAACTATAGCGAATGAACGTGATTCCGTATACCTGCAGCTTTATTCGAATTTAATAACATCCTGGTGTGCTGATTCAGAAAGTTTTTGGACGTTAAACAGTGTGTTAACGGCACCTTTACAAGAAAACCTTCATGCCAATTGAATACGTATACCGTAAATTATGCTGCTGTGACAACAGCCGAGGAATATAAATACCTAGGAGTTTATTTAGGGAGTGGTTACAGGTTAAGTAGGCAGGTTCACACCATAAAAGTTACGGCTGCATATGTTTTTGGCTTTCTGAGACGAAATTTCAGTGAACCTCCATCTAACTGAAAAGAACAACCCTATTTCACACATGTGCGCTCAATCTTGGAGTACGCATGTGTTTTCGTTGATCCCTACACCAAAGAGCTGGTTGATACGCTCGAAAACATACAGAATATGTCAGTGCGATTCGTATCAGGTAATTGGCACGCTCAACTTAGCATGAGAGAAAGTAAAAGTAAACTGAAATGGCAGGACGTGAAAGATCACAGACGAAACCACAGGTTGAACTTTTTTCGTAATATCTA